>NW_009952533.1:12422733-12445068 GCF_000747805.2 Chaetura pelagica | reverse complement strand
CAGGGAGGTGATTGTGCCCCTGTACTCAGCACTGGTGAGGCCACAGCTTGAATACTGTGTTCGATTCTGGGTGCCTCAGTATGAAAGACATTGAGGCCCTATAGTGTGTCCAGAGAAGAGCAATGAGGCTAGTGAGGGGTTTGGAGGGCATATGGTATGAGGAGAGGATGAGGGAACTGGGTTGTTTAGACTGAAGAAGAAGGGGTTCAGGGGAGATATTGCTCTCTACAACTACCCAAAGGGAGGTTGTAAAGAGGCCAGTGTTGGTCTGTTCTCCCAACTAACTAGCAATAGGATGAGAGGTTTAAGTTTAATGGTTTAAGTTGTTTAAGTTGTACCAGGGGAGGTTCAGGGGAAGTTTAGGTTCGATATTAGGAAAAATTTCTTTATTGAAAGAGTGGTGAGGCATTGGAACAGGCTGCCTGGAGAGGTGGTAGCATCACGATCCCTGGAGGTGTTCAAGAAGTGTTTAGATGTGGCGCTTCAGGATATAGTTTAGTAGTTGTAGTAGTTGGGTTATGGTTGGACTTGATGGTCTAACTGATGCTGTGGTTCTATGATTCTACATGGACAATAATTTCCTGAAACTGCTCTACATTGTTTTCTGCTGGTGGTTTCTTCCACAAGCCTCCAATGTTGTATATCAACTGAAATTACAGAACTTGGGAGCTAGACTTCAAGCAACCACTTTTCACCTTTTAAGTTGACCAGTGTACCTCTTCCAAGCCTGTTTTTACTTTCACTTGTTTTTACATTTTTTACAACTAGGCTCTGAACCAGCTTAGTTACACTTCTGCTGTCTTTCCCTCTAGGCTGCAGTTGGTTTTCCTTTAGACTGTTAGTCTAAAATATTGGACCAAATATTTTATACTAACAGTAAGTGATCATGGCTTGCTCTGATAACAGAAATTGCTGAAATTTTGCCTCTAGATACAATGGAGCTAACTGTCCAAGAAGCGGACAAGTGACTTAAGTGGGAAGAAGTACCAAAAGGCCTCTTAAACTTCTGTAACTTTAAACTAGGCCTTTTGAGTGGCTGTTAGGAATAGCCTGGTGGGTATGTGTTGAAGAGTTTTACCTGTACTGTTCCCACTACCATCTGTGTCCTACTGACTGAGCTGCATGAAGGCCAAAGGGAGTGATCCCTCCTCTCCTTCTCAGATTTATTGCTTGTCACTGCTCCCAGAAAATTTCCTCTGATCATTGTTATAGCAACAAGCCTGTTGCTGCCTGCTGACATGTCATCATCTTCCTTGTGCACATCCATGCTATTTGTTCTACGCATCTGTTCAGACCAGGCCTGTTGTCGTATAAAAGAAACCAGATGGTGCAAAGCAGAACAAAGAAGATTAGTGAGCAAAGAGAGAATTACACCACTTTGTTTTTGTTGGTTTGCAGCCCAGATCCTGGTGGAGTGCTTGCATCTGTTCTTTTGGTATTTAGATTTCCCTCAGCTGACAGTAGGGCAACAAGCTTGGGTCACATCAACCGTGTGTTGCGCAGAAGGCTACAAACAACCTCTTCGTTCCTGAATGTTGACCTCTCTACCCTTAGAGTCACAGGCAAGTGCCTTAGGTTTGGGATTTTAGCTTGGCATTTGTTCCTCATACTTCACTGCTCTTACTGTAATGATCTTTATTTTAGTATGCAAATATGGGCTATTAGTATTTTCTTCTTTTGCCGTCTCAAAATTGTGTGTTACCGCTGACAGCCTGGGGTCTTGGAAGAAGTAGCATGAGAGGAACCAAAGCATTCTAGCACTGACTTAGGAATGTGAGCTTTCCTCAGTGCATCAGAGGCTTTTGCTAGGTGACCTAGCTCTGTTGAATGAGATAGGCTGCCCCAAAATTCATTAAAAAAAAATAAAAAGGCCAAGATTTGTGACTATGGGTTCACAGATTACTTTGAAAGGTATACAGTGAATTGGACAAGAACCTGTATCACCAGACACTGAAATGCAAAGTCCTCAAACTATTTAAAAAATGCCAGTTTGAGATGGTTCCCTTCACCACCCCCTGCCATTTCCTTTGCTTATTTAAAAAATTGCAGTAACAAGTGTTTATAACTAAACCTCAAAGTTCTCTAGGCAGAAATCCTCTTCTGTGAATCTGCAACTGCTTACCATCTTAGGAAAGAAATTGGTAACATTATGGTTTAGCTCCAGTCAATCTCAGCACTGAGGATTTGTGAAGACTAAAAATAGATGTGGTGCTTCAGAATGTGGTTGAAGCATGTGACTTAATAAACCCGGGTTAATGGTTGGTAGAGTGAGGTTAATGGTGGGACTCAATGTTCTTAAAGGTCTTTTCCAACTAGAACAATTTTGTAATTCTGTGACTGCCTTGCCACACTGAAACCAAACAAATGCATATAGGCATTTACATTGTGCACAGCTGTTACTTGGACCTATTTGCAGTCACCTGCTGTTTCTGTTAGCATTAAGCAAGAAAGATGTATCCTTTCACCTTACACTTTCAGTGAGCAACAGAGGCTTAATTGAACTCCAACAAAGCAAATTACTCCTTTTACCATACTGTCACTGAATGCAGCAATGCAAGCCATTTAACTTGTGTTTGCTAGGTACAGGGAGGGAGATTGTGCTAGATCATGTAGCAGTATGAGATGTACTCACTGTGGTGTTTGCTTTTCCTTTCAGGGTTGAAGAAGGAAAATGGGGAGAACCTTTTAAACAACTGTAAGTACAAATGTTTTGTAGAAAAGGTCCAGGGACATAGTACTATAATTTCTCTGTTTACAGGATACTTAGACTTTTGAGATGAAAAAGCCAGGGAAGTGCATGACCCAGGGAATACTGCAGCACATTTTCTTGCAGTCAGGCTGGCTCTTCAGTGTTTGCAGAATCAGATATTCTGACTTGGTGGCAAGAAGCACTTGCTTTAATGCTGGTTATGGGAACTAGGAACACACAGATGAACTGCTGTTTGTGCACTTTGCACAAGGTCTGCAGTTGCTGTGGGCCAAGACTCTTGCTGTAATCCTTCAAAATATATTTTCCCTCCTGCCCCTTCCTTTCTGCAGAAAGGTTTGGCAATAGCTTTCTGTCAGATCTGAGCCAAACTTTGCAATATACAGAGAAAGGCGTGGGAGAGGGGGAACAACTATCCACAGTGAGAGCAAGGCAGTGGCCCAGTCCTGTAGCAGGGCAAGTTCTCAGTCCCTTTCCTGTTCTGTGCACTCCTGCATGGTCTTAAACCTCCTCTGGTAACAAGGAGGACCAAGTCCCCTTCTAGGGGACTATATCAGTCTTCTGCAGAGTCGTGGAGCCTTGCATGTTAGCTTTCTATCTTCAAATGGGCTCTGAGAATTAAGTGGTTTGGATATAACTTTTTTCCAGCTGAGTAATACATCACTGTGCTGTTGGCACAGCCACTATAAATAAACTGTTGGAGGAAGAGGACACTATTTTTTCATTGTTGTTGTCAAGGTTGACCTGGAGGTAACCTGATGAAATTAGTTTGTGGGTTTTTTGGGTTTTGTTGGTTTTACTTTATTTTTTGCAAACCGTTCTTCAGGAATTCTGTGACACTTAAAGCTATACTGACTATGTTAGTCTTGCCTTTGTTCTACAGGTGGGATGTTACAAATAATGGGAAGATGGCCTCCACTGAATTCACAAGTGATGTGTAGCATCTGTTTTGTGCATATTTTGGTGGTAATGTGTGTATTAAAGCTTAGAGCCCTGGTGTGGTTGTTTATGTGGGAGTTCCTCAGTATTTTCCATTTTTAAGAAGTCTTAAAAGATAAAACAACACAACCCAAACAAACAAAAAATCAAAAGCAAACTAAGGATGTTCTTTTTTTATACAGTACCAAGAGAGGTTTAGTCTCTAAATGAAACCTACATGTCATTATTGTGAGAGCTATAAAAATGTAAATGTTTAGGTTAATTATCAGTGCATGTCTTTGTGCCTAATAATCTGTGTGTGTAACTGTATGCACAGACACACCAATGGCCTTTCCCTCTGTACAGCTGTGGTCATATATCAAACAAAGCAAAGTTTGTAGAGGCAATTTTTTTTTTTAACTAGGTAAACAGTTACAATTGGGGAAAATAAACAGTATCTCATATGTACAACTATACATACGGGCTTGTGTGTCTGAAAATTGGCTTGATGGAAAAGTAGTGACTCTTCAACCAAAATTATTTGTTTACCCCACACCTATCATGGGATGCTTGTAACCATGACACTTGGTTTCACTCCTTCTGGAGGCACTGCTTTCAGCAAAGACTGTCTCTTGACATCCCTGCCCTCTTACGCATGTGCCGGCAGTCATGTGGGCCTTTCCCAAAGCAACACTCTGATTTCCCTCAATCAGCTAAAGCAGAGCTGCCTTTTCTTTGACAGGCTGTGGGACACGAAGACAGGCGTTCTCCTTTGCAGGAGTAGAGAGAATAGTGGGTGGGCAGCGTGCGCGGGATGGGGAATGGCCGTGGCAGGCCAGTATTCAGCTCGATGGGATCCACCGCTGCGGTGCCTCGGTGATCAGTAATACCTGGCTAGTGACTGCAGCCCACTGCTTCAGAGGGTAAGTCATCAGTACCTGGCTGATCCTACAGGCCCTAGGACTCCTGGGCATGCTGACCTTTTGTGGGCCACTAACATCTGTACCTGTTGAGAGATAATGCAGTTTGGCTCTTCTCTGTCGTGTTAGGCAAACCTTTGGGGATCTTGTTTTGTGTGGCTGTGGCATAACCTCAAATATCTTACAGACGAAGAGATCCTCGGAGATGGACTGCCAGCTTTGGAATTCTACTGAGACCTCCAAAACAGAGAAGATTTGTCCGAAGAATTATCGTCCATGAAGAATACAGTGATTTTGTCCTTGATCATGAAAATGATGTGGCTGTTGTGCAACTTGCCTCTCCTATCGAGTTCACAAGTGATGTGCACAGTGTCTGTCTTCCTGAAGCATCTCACCATTTCCCAGACAACAGTTCCTGTTTTGTCACAGGCTGGGGAGCTATGGAGAATGATGGTGAGTGTCTCCTTATTCTCTCTTTGGTCATAAATGAGGCTTCAGTTAATCCAATGACTTAGGTGAGTTTCATTCAAATTAGTCCACATCAGTGAGTTTTAAGATGATGGGTCTGTAAATTTACTTATGAGAGCAATCAAATTATATTGATTGTGTTTCATGGTAGATTCTTGGGGTGTGCAGTGATTGCAGTTAACAAAGTGGGTCTTCCCAATGATATCAAGGACATATCTTGTATCTTATTGTTGAATTCAACACTGAAACATGTACAAGAATCCCTTTGGCCATTATGCTAAAGAGCTTCTGGTGAGGATGAAAGTTGGAGAAGGGAAAAACTGAAGGACTTTAGGGTGGGAGGGGATGTGAAACTTGTTTCTTCCTGAAACATTGTCCGGGTAGCTCCCTTCATTGCCTGTAATGGCAGACAATCTCTAGGAAAATTTAGCTACTCCTAATTCTTGAGTGCTTTAGGTTGCGTACCCTGTCTGCAAATTCTAATTGCCACTTCTCCTAGGCTATGGTGTCAATAACCTTCGACAAGCGGAAGTGAAAATTATAGGCACTTCGATTTGTAATAGAAGAGAAGTGTATGGTGGAGCCATATCACCTGGAATGTTGTGTGCTGGATACTTGGAGGGGCAGGTGGATGCCTGCCAGGTAAGTCTCTTCATAGGTAATAGTAATAGGGAAATAGGTGGGGTGGAAAGTCATTGTCATGGACGAATTAGGCTTATGTGGGGGGAGAAGTCAGGCTGTTCTCCACAGACATGTTTCCTAGAAACAGAATATACTTTGAGGAATCCTGATTAAGTTCATGGGGTTGAGTTTCCTGAAAGATGTAAATGGAGTTTTATAGCTCATGGGCTGAAGACTTCACTTAAGTGCTTGCTCTTTATATATAAAACACATGGGAGAGAATACAGATGTGAAGGTCTAGAGTGGGAGAGGCTGAATTAGACACAGGCTGTCAGCCTCTGTCTTGTCAGTAAACCGTGTGGAGGTTAAGTTATAGCTGTGGTCTAGAAACAAATCAGCTAGAGCAATTTGAGGCTTGCCACATTAGCGAAGTGAACACTGCTTACTTTGTTCCTGCCTGTTGACATTTTTCTTTTTAGGGTGACTCTGGTGGGCCACTGGTGCATGTGAACTCGAGAGGAATCTGGTATCTTGTGGGAATAGTGAGCTGGGGAGATGAATGTGGCAAGGAAAATAAACCAGGAGTGTACACACGAGTGACTTACTATCGAAACTGGATCTACGCCAAAACGGGCATTTGAAACCTGTGGAGGATAAAGTTTTGTGGGCTGTGTACAGCTATCCCTCTGACACATTCTGCTCTGTGGTTACCCTCTGAACATCTGCTGGCTTAGCTATGGTCATGTATCAAGTGCCAGCAAGCTCAGAGTAGTCTAGGACTTGAAATTGGTTTGGCCTACAGTTGGACAGGAACAGACATGATTCACAGGACAGCTGTTTTTTCAGGAAGTACTCTGTCAAAGGGACAACTGCCTTGGTCTGTGTGCAATATACTGACCCTTTCTTCTCTGTGGCCAAATGTCTTGGCCACTACTTTTGTATCCAGCCAAAGTCTTTAAGCCCAGTCATTTATCAGCATCTAAGATAAGTTATAACTGCATCATTCCAGTGGGCGTACTCACTCTAATGAAGAAAGGAAGATGGCTTATGGAAGTCCTGGTTCCCAGTATCATGTCAAGACTGTTACTTAAGTGAATAGAGAACTTTTCCTTGCTCTGTTGTCTTGAAAAAAGAATCAGTGGAAAACACCAGCGTCTGTCCACCTTCTTTGAAGAAGTGTATGTGCTCCCATTTATCACTTTGTATGAAGAGTCCTTACCACATCAATTGCTGTGAGAGTGATTGCTAGGCTTAAGACCAAAACCCACTTCATTTTCATACCAATCTGTTGTCATATTAGAGTATTTGGCTAAAATTAATTCCAATTTTTAACATTCCAGATTGTATTGTTCTAAATAAAAGTCCTTGGCTTTTTGTGCAGGATGGAGCATTATAATAGTATGACCACTGCAAAAAAACCACAACAAACAAACCTTCTTACACTGCTTATTCTTGTGAATAGTGTTTTCAAGTCTTTATAATTTGAATATGTAATTATAATTTATCTTCTTACAATTTATCTTCAGCTGCATCCGTAACAAAAAAAAAGATACCTGTCTCTTTCATAGCAGGGAAAAGCTTCTGACTGACCCAATAATCTTACTATGTCTCTTCTGACAGGAAGTAAGAATTGTCTGTCTTCATTGCCAGACCATAGCTAACTTGTTTCATCTCAACCACACAAACTCCTTATTCTCTCTGACTTCGTGTTTTCAGAAGCCCATGTTTCTCTCTGTCAGGTAGATCTCAAACATTTTCTACACCCCAACAGCAGAACATGCCTGTTCCTGGTAAGGATGCTTTCTTTGGTGTGTCTGCAGACTTTTTCAAACACTTTGTGTGGATGCTGATCCTCACAACAGCAAGTGCTGTGGTCTTAGTTGCTAGGTAATGTGCCACTCAATTGCTCTCTTTTCCCTCTATGGTCAGAGGAGAAAGAACCCAGCAAAGGAGATACCAGCCACACTACTAGGACTTGGACCTGGTGCAGTATGGCACGCAAGCAAGAATCTTATGCCAGACTAGAAAGGCAAACAGCAGACTTTCAGCATGCTCACAGTAAGAAGATCTGGGAGAAACAGGTCCTCAGTGATTACAGCCTTAGCATCAAAGTGTTGTCCAAATGTAGTACAAGTTGGTTGACATAGTCAACAGCAGTTCAGGGGATCCCCTCTGGACTACGCAGCTTGCTGCAAATGCTGTCAAAAAGAGCAGCAATCCATTGAACTAACAGAAGTATTTTTATTACAGTGCAGAGAACCATGCTTTTCTAGAGCCTAAATGGAGGTAGTGGAATATTTGTGTACCCAGAGAACAGTCTACATGAAAGACAAGGATCTGCAGCTATTATATGTTCTATACTTGAGTAAAGGAAACTTTTTTTTTTCTGAGGGGACTTTTCTTGTGGAATGTTGTGAGCTTCTAAAACAAAACTTGGTGGCTTAATTTCTACATAGGGACTAAATAGTGCCAGACTGGTTCTGTAAGTCTGTTGAATGCAACAAATCTCATTTTAGTCCCTTAAAAGGAACATGGCTTTGAAGTATCTTCTTTCTAAAGGAAGCTTAAAAATTATGAATGACAAGTATATATGATTTATTTTTCTTGCTGGTAGCAATCATCTTACCAGGGCAGTGAATAAAATTTCATCTTCATGAAGAAAAGCATCATTACAAAATGTCATGGATTTTCAGTTCCCAAAACACTTTAGGTTTAGGTTTTCAAAGGGCATAATGGTTTCCTTACCCTGCAGGATTTTATTGTAACTGGGAAACTTAAAATTTTTAGGCTTGCAAACCCCAGCTACCTCACTGGTTCCTCAAAACAGGTAAGTAGATGTCAAATAAATTTATGTTGCATCCATGAACTTTCCAGTTGTGCTTCTTTGGGGTACAAAATCAGAAAGCCTTAAGGATTTTGCTCTGTATCAAGGGCTGCACTAAGTACAATTCTCAAAACTAGTGCAGACAAGGCTGAAAAAGGGAGCTCATAATTTACTTAAGGAGCTACTAGTTCTGAGTATCTACTTGAGAGATACAGTACCTCATCCACCTTTATGTTGAGTGTCAGCACAGTACAGCCAGAAGTGGGACTGAAGACCTGTCATCTACATGGTGCTTGTTTTGGGAGCCTTTGCTTTTTACTGCCTTGTGGAGTTCTCCCGATAGCAGCTGGAACAAGCCTTCTGATCCAGTTTCTTCTGGAAGCAATATAGTTTACATGCCCTGAGACCTCTTGGTGATGCAAAGCAGTAGAAATGGGAACTGTCAAAAGGAAAGCTTGAAAGACCACCTTTCAATCCACTGGGAATGTGGTGCAGATGGACATGATGAGTCTGAATCCCTTCCTTGTGGCAAAACTACACTGATGTCAGCATGGTCTGGCTTTTCCTGAGAGAGATTTTGGAAACCTGAAGCAATGTTGTTGGCCAAAAACATTTTATTTTGTTTACGTGGCCTAGCAGATGGGTATTTCTTTTAAGCTGCCATCTCACCTATTTATGAAGCCACAAGCTTCATCATCTTTCTGCCATGTTTTCATAGGAATTAACCTCTTCACTCAAGGTGGAATGGGATGTATCTAACTCTACAAGCATGCATGACACAGGAATATAATTTATATGTAAATTAAATAAAACCTGATAAAATTTGCCTTCTGTTTCAAATAATTGTTTATTTCCTGTGTCACAGTACGCAATGGTAAGATAGGGACTCCTTTGTTTCAGAATGTGTTATACTGATCCCTTACCTTGTATTCATGTACTGGCTTTGATGTAGTCTTATTGACTTGTTAGAAGAGCAGAACGCCATCCAGACTTGGACAGAATTTACCTGTCTGACCAGAGGTTACCCAAATTTGTGGGCAGGCAAACAAGTCTTGTGTCAGCCACTAGAGGGTGAATAGCGTTGTATAAGAGGTCTTGGCTGCTGGTGATGCTGTTTCAGCTCAGTAGGGAGGATCTTGAGGACAACGCACTGTGGCTGTGTTGCCTTGAAGGATGCAGAGATGCTACACGATTGATTGTCTTGCAAAGTTTGAGGAGACTACAGCCATTCAGCTTTCAGGGCGGGCCTCTGCAGCACTGGGTGAGTGTCACGATCTGGTGTTCTGATACATGGCAATTTTTTTATGATCTTGCCGGGACAAAACAAAGATAACACAGTATTGGGTGCACAAAGAGGCACTGGGGCTGGTGTGTGGTCTTACGAGAGATTGGGCAGAACCCCCTTGCTTTCTAACACTCCTCACTGCAGTGGGAGGCTGGGGCTGGATCCTGCCTTCCCTTCCCTGGGATAAGTCACATGGCGTCTGCTCCCTTTGTTGTCTGGCAGGACCTGTGAGAAGGTTTAAAGGTGAAATTAAGACCAGATGTCAGGTGCACAACAAACTTTACTGGAGTAACAACAAAGTCCCTAGAGCAGATCAGACAGGAAGGAAAACAGAGACAGAAAAGAAAGGAGAAAGCAGAGATACAGAGGACAGCCAAGTAGTTTGGTGGGTTGCTGAAACATCTCTTTTAGTGCATCAGTAAATCTTGTTTAACTCTTACATGCCTCAAGACAGACAATAGATATCCTGAGTGCCTAAGTACATCCCTTATCTCTTGGATTGTTCGAGACAAACACTCTACATCCTGGATGTCACAGTGAGTTTCAGTCTTTTCCTCCATTAGTAAGTTCACATCAAATGTTCCCCTTTACATTAAGGACTGTGTGCTGTGGCTGTGAGCAAGGGGCTGAGTTTTGCCTGCTTCTCTGCCACACCACAGCCAGACCTTTGGCCTGTGGACCAGTAGACTGGAAAGGCACATTGTCAGGTATTATTGGCATCATGGGTCTATTTTCTGAGCTTGTCCACCTCCTTGCAGACGTGGTAGGGAAGAGCAGCATCAGTTTTGAGAATCTGATGGCACAGGAGGTTTGCAGAGGCATACAGCTGCTGTTTGCTTTGACCTCTCATTTTGACAGCTCTTGAGCATTCTTGTAGATCAAAGACACATATCAGATTTCTTCTTGTCCCTTTGCCATCAGAATAGGAAACTTGGTACAAATTGCACCATATTCTGAGCTAGAAGAAGCAAACTTTTAATGAATGAAACATGCTGGAGTTCATTGATCCTGGTCTATAATACGTAACACATAAAAAGATTGTCTTGGAATTTGAGATTATCTAAGAGGGTAAAAAGGAGTGCAACAGCTTTATTACAGTGTTACAGAACGTGCAGGTTGGTGATGGATGGGAAGGTGGCTCTGGAAGAACAGTCGCCCTTTTGTCACATTTTACTGGGTTAAGTGCAAGAAAGGGAGCCTTAGAGACAGACTTCTTAAAAGGCATCATTTTGACTTTTTTTTTTTTAATGGATTATACTGCTTTGTGCTGAGTTTCTGACAGAGCACATGCTGTGCATGTGACACTTAAAGCATTTTTGAGCATTCAGTAGCTAGTAACTGTGCCATGACCTAGGGATATGTTCAGCTAGTATGGTCATATCTGGCTGGGAGGAGCTATGTGGGCAGTTTCTCAGAACTTTTGAAGTGAAGAACTGAACAGAATAATAAATATCATGTTCTTCTGTACATGTGGTTGAACCAGAATCTTTCTTTAAACCATAGCTGTCAATATTTCAGCTTGCTTGGGGTCTTTGATCCACTATTGCTGCAAAGAAAATGTTTAAAAAACGTTTGTCCCCTCAGTTCCTCTGCTTTCTGTCCTTCAGTTGTGCCACTGGGCAGTCCCTTCCTTGAGGAAGAACTTGCCATGAGGCTCCCATCCAGAGCCTGTTTTAACTACATATCATTATTTGTAAGTCAATACAGTCAGCTGCCTGCAATTTTCACACATCTCTGACCTTCCCCACACTCCTGGGATCACCTGCAGTCTGCAGCTTTTAGAGTCATGACCCAGACAGTCTGGCATCTCCAGACCAGCCAAGATGACCTGCATACCAAGTGGAGATGTTACTGGGATCGTTCCTTCCCCAGTGGACAGACCAGATGGAGGGACTGTACTAGGAAGTAATGTCTCCTGTGCTACAGGGTGGTGAGAACATAAGAAAAGAACTATTCACTGTCAGAGTGGTTGAACATTTAAACAGGTTGTTAGGAGAGATTATGGAGTGTCCATCCTGGAGATACGCAAAATCCAATTGGATGTGATCCTGAGCACCCTGGTCCAGCTGCCTTTGTTTTGAGCAGGGGTTTTGGGCTAGAACATCTGCAGAGTTCCCTTCCCACCTTAACTACTTTGTGATTCTATTATCTTAAAGTGCCTAGCAGCTTCAGGGAAAGGCACATGGCCATGGCTAAGTGGTGCATACTGTCTCATATGAGCTGACTGTCCCTCAGATGCTCCTGGCAGACAACTTAAAGAAGACTGACAGCAGGTTATCTTTATGCTTGACCTTTAGATGCAGTGTCCAGCACTGTTGTACCCTACTTGTCTGGCACTGTTGCCTTTTATTGAGTAATCAATGAAAATAGCTGGGCACAGAAAGCAAAACAATCCTTTTTGTGCCACCTAGATACACAGCAGGCTACCCAAGAGTGAGCTCAGGCAGAAGGTATCATAGGGAGGCAACAAACCCAAGAGGGACCCTCATTTAGTACTGAGCAGTCCTGCCTGAAGCATGCAGCATTTTTCTGTCAGAGTAACACAACTCCTGAGCTGTGGCTGAAAGGAATAGCCAGAGTTGAAATGGCTGTGAGATAGAGGTCTTGGGCTTGATTTTCATGACAACTCATTTAGTCTATGAAGTCTTAAATGCTGATGCAGTGTATGATAGATCAAGTGTTTGTTCACAAGAATCCCATACAGGATCTTGCATGTTGCTGTAGAACAAACTGGAATGGTTAATAGCTCTAGCAGAAACCATCTCAAAGAGCCAGACTCTGGCTTCCACCATGCAAGTTAGCTGCTAACATAATGAAATCCATTCCCAGTTAACCTTTTTCTGGGGCTATAGAGATGTAGGAAGAGTTTTGTTTTGAATATGCCTGTAAAATATTTATCTTACTATTTGCTTTGTCAGCCTAGTCCCATTCATAGACCTATCTCCTTGTCTTTTTGGAGATGCTGTGTGTCTTGACTGGGAGAAGAGGATTTGTGTAGTGGATGTAGAGAGCTACTTGTTAGCCTGACTGCGAGGCAACACCTCGAAGAAAATGCGGGCTGGCCTGTTGTGTTGTACAAAGTAGCAGCTCTGGCTCAGCAGCTGCAGAGGACAGGTACATGTGTGTTACCTTTTTGCCTCAAATGGGGCAACGGGCTATGAATTCTTTTTTAATTACTCTGGCAGTTGGGGGACTTCAGTTGTCTAAGGGCGTTGTCAGTATTCTGGGCTGGCCCATCTGGCTCCAACTCAGACGGGTGTAGCAGTTTCTGTTATAAGGGCCTTGACAGCTGGACTGTTTGGAAACCAACCAGAGCAGGATTTAGCATACTTCAAAGCTGGAGGCCATTGCTGTAGCATCTGAGAGCCTCTACAGTATCTCAAAGCTGCATAGGCATGTAATAAAATCTGGCCTCAAGTGACTTTTCAAGGCTCAAGGTAGAAGACTTGGCTTTTCTCCCAGCCCTGGCATTGGCTCTGGAGAATAATTCTGTTCTTTCAGTGGATATTCTGGTTTTGTTTTTCTGTTCATCAGTTATTAAAAGCCATGGCTGAGAATTTCATGTGGCAAGGGAAAGTATGGGGTATAAACTGGTGGCCTTTTTTTGTCAAAACAGTGAAGTTGTGTAGCATGCCAATAGCTGAAGTTAATAAGTGTAAAGAAATGCAGCTCCTTTAGAGCTTCCCCTCAAGTTTGAAGACCAAATGCAAGATGCCTGTGTATTTTTCAGGAGGGAGAGGCCTGAAGCCATAAGTGAGCTGTCAAGTTGTGCTGATGAAAAATGAATGGACTTGTCCTAGGGAAGGATTTCATCGCAGTGTGCCAGTTTGGTCTTATCAGATGCTCACAGAATCACAGAGTAATTTAGATTGGGAGGGTTGTACACAGATAATTTAATTGAACCCCCATCTCAAAGCAGGTTTCATTAGTTCAGTTTGTTTAAGGCCATGCTCTTTAACAGCACTTAAGAGCTTGTCAGTTCTGCTAAACATCACCAGCAAGAACATTCACTTCTCAGTTCAAAAGTAATGACTTTGGTCTAAAATTCATGGCCTGGGCTGAGTAACTAGTACCCAATTATGTAAAATATTTTTGCTTGTAAATTCCGATGATGTTATTGCTATGGTTTTCTCTAAGGGCGTTCTTTGTCTCTACAGCCAGGGAGCCTGTGGATGTATGCAAACATAAACCAAGGTAGCCTATTATTACCATTCTTAGGCAAGCAGTCTGTCTGACTGGCTGAGCTGACTTTGCAGGGTTAAATTGAGAGAATAGTAATTACATCTTTTTACACTTTCATTCACAAAAATCCTGTACACCCACATTTTCAGATTCCCAGCCCACGCTTTGATAGCTGGTTTCCGTACTGCTTCCCTAGTGTTAACAACAAAGGTTAGTAACTGCCTTAGCTTGCTGAATGACCCCATAATACCAAGCACTTTGCAATTTGCTTATTTATTGTGAGAAAGATTGTTATGCAATGATTGTCTTTTCTTGGCCTGTCTGTGCCATTGTTCCTGGGGGACAAGTATGTGTAAATTGTTTTTGCATAGTCTGACACAGGTGAGTGTATTTCCTTATTTTCCAATGTTTTACAGGACAGTTCATTTTAAGGGTTAGTTAATTTGAAAACAAAAGCAACCTACTTCAAATTTTATTAGGCAGATCACATATCTTGATTGCAAGGAAATCAAATCACGTTTTTGGAATACTTCTGTTGTTCATGCTCTGAAGTAAGAGCAAGAAAGTCTGTTGTAGTGTGCTCTGAGAATTGCCAGTAGTTCAGTCCTCCGTTGTTCAAGGCCCTTCCTGTGGTATTACCTCCTGAGATCCTTTGCAACCTGGTATTTTCCCAACGAATGCTCTTCCTTTCCACAAAAGCTTGTATCAAGATCTTAGGTAACTTTTGTCTCAAACTCTTGTCTTTTTTTACCTGATGCAGATAGGTAGAGCTGGCCTTTGAACTTCTGGGCACATTCAGAGGGAAAATTCTGTGCATCTTATAGAGTAAACACTTCAAGAGCCACCTTTTCCCAGTGTGCTTGGCCTGGGTCCTCAGGGCATCTGATCAGTAGTCTCTAAATATTAATGAAGAAATTAATGTTAGTAACCCACCAGCAATACTGCCAACTGTCATCTCTGTGAGCAGGCCACTATGCACAGCCTCAGCCTGAGCATTCTGGGCAGAAATTGCTAGGTGCTTCTTTACATTAAATCCCAAACTTAATTAAGCTTTTTCTATTCTAGGAGTGAGTTCTGTAAGGATGGCAGATTTTGTGATCACAATATTAAAAAAAGAAAAAAAAACAACCAACCTCCAAAACCCAAGGTGCTCTAAGGTGTTTTCTTGACTCCTGGATTGAATTGGTTTGTAATTGATCTCCAGCACTCCATCAAGTGCCGGAGTTCCCGTGGGTGGGTGTGTATTTCTGGGTGGAGCCAGGATTTTCGTTGTGTACAAACTTTTTTGAATTTTACTAGTCTTGAAAAAGAAAATAACAGAGCCGAGGAAGGGAATGCCCAGCGAGAATGTTAGTACTTGACAGCTAACTGTGTATTCAGTCAGTAAAGCCACAGGTAAGGTAGGTAACTGCAACAATGCCCTTTCTCCAGGGAGCTAGGAGAAGTCAAACTCAACTAGGAGAAGCCAAGAAAAGCAATTGATTTGATCAAAACAAAGGAAGAAATAAATATTAGGGAAATAGGAGATGCCACGTAGCACTGTTCAGCTTTTCCCACTGTCCTAAAAATGGGCAGTCCAATTGCTTCTGTATTTGCATTGAAGTACCCATAAATGTGCATCTTTGGGGAAAGATGGAAAAGGACTTGATATGATTAGGTCAAACTTTCCTCCTGATGTTTCATTTTACTCTCGCTGAGGTTTTTTCTAGAAGATAGTAAGCATTTCCATAAAAAATATGAAATCTTGACACTTCATTGGAAAACCAAATGCTTCAAAATCTTGGCACAAGTCCAAGCACATCGACTAGAAACCAGATGTTTGGTTTCTGGTATTTTTCCTTTTTGGTTTGGGATTTTAGATGCAAGTACGACATTTCTCACTGAGGAATATCCATTTTCCCACTTTCTAGCTGGCTCTGAAGAAACATGATTGTGCTGGGAGAAGGGAATTCCAAGGAGCTTGGTGGCCCTTTCACAGAGTAAGCATTTTGCACAGGCGGGGTTATGCCAACCATTAAATGACTAACATGTAATTAGGAGGCTGGATACTTATAGCTGTCATGTCCCTGATGCCAGAGGAGTCCAGGAAAGCTGTAGAGGAGTGAGCACCGAGGGAGATCACGCTTGGCTGACCAAGTTATTTATGTCTATACCTTTTTTGTGTTCGGCCTTTGTGTCAACTATCTTGGGAGGCAAGTGGCTTAGCACTGTGGACAGTGTGGTGCCCCTCCCATGTGGGCTTTACAGTGAGTGTATGGTAGAAGGTGCTGCTGCCCTGGAGAAGGCCTGCTGTAGGGATACCAGTTGGACAGAAAGGGACTGCTGGAAAAGGGAAATCTCACACACTTCCTGTTCTGCTGTGGTGAAGAACAAGTCTTCTTGCCTCTGCTGGTTTATCTGCTCTGTCCATCTCTGCCTGGGGAGCTCTTTGATGTGTTACAGTCTCCTTATCAACTCCATGCTTACCATTGTTTGTTTTTATTCTGAAGTTCGCTCCCTCATTTTGCAATAACCCACAGGGTGCTGGGTGTTACACCAGCTGTGCCTCAATGAAGGATCTTCATTCAACACCTTTCCCTTCCCGTCACACCAGTCAATGCGACTCCTGTGGTTTCCAGCAGCATTCACTGCGCAGTCCAGACTTTAGTCGAGCCTTGGTTGGTGGTCAGAAAGGCTACCAGACCTACCGGGACCTACCATGGGATCTTCAAAAGTAGGTGCTTCTTTTTAACTTGGCAGGTCTGATTTGGAGGTGTAATGGTGGTAAAGGGTACTGTCTCTGGGACAGCTTTAGGACTTCAAGGACATAGGTAGATCCAGAAATCTGCATGTTCTCTTGCCTGACATTGGACCTCATTGGTTTATCTATGCACCTTTCATCTTTTTAGATTTAGGGTACATCAAGGTTTTGTCTGAAATTTGCAGCCTGAAAAGGGGCAATAGACTGAGGGAAAGCTAAACAGTAAGCATAGGCTGAAGGGGAGGTTTTGGAGGTTGTGGTCTGGATGAAAAGAGTACCATATGGCTGGAGTAAGAAATGCAAAGAGAAATATTTCCCTAGCATGCCCAGGAGTATAAGGATTTGCTTTCTATTTTGAAAGATGATTTGATGGCTTAGGTTGACACTTTCCTCCCTGTCATTACTTTATCCTAGCCCCAGAAGGGTTTTATTGCAGCAGTTCAGAATCCAGGAGCCATGGATTTTGGTCAGGTCTATTTGCAATATTATTTCCCCCAAGCCCTACAAAAGGTCCCAAGGAAATTAGTCATGGCAGCACAACCACCTAAGTAGAACACTATAGGTATTCCTAATTTCAGCTTTGACCCTTGTACTTGTAAGGAAGAAGCTATGATTAGGGAGTAATGATAAGGTGTTTTGTGTCTCAACATATGTTGTGCAAAGATGCTGGATATCCTTAGTTTTGTTTTACTTAAACAACATGTATTCAGAATATTTTTACCATGGTGCTCTATACACTTGGGTCAGAGCAGGGGTGCAGTCTTAAATGTACAGTGCATCTCTTGGAATTTGTTGTTTCTGTTCAATGTTCTCGCTCCTGGCTTCATGTGGCAACAGGAGATGCGTCGTCTCCCTTGAATTTGTTTCTTGTTGTTGCCTCAGTGATTGATGAAGCTTAAAAGTATGACCTCAGAAACACAATCCAAAATAATATGTTATTAACACCTGATTTGGCTGGATGGCTGAATTTTGTGAGTGATTGCTAAAAACTACAATGCTGGTCTCCTCTCTGGCATTGCTTTGGGCAAATGGCTGTGGATGATTGTAAGATGCTAAGCATGGAAAAAAGTAAGTAGTATTTTAAAATAATTCTGGACATGCT
This sequence comes from Chaetura pelagica, assembly GCF_000747805.2. Lineage (NCBI taxonomy): Eukaryota > Metazoa > Chordata > Aves > Apodiformes > Apodidae > Chaetura > Chaetura pelagica. Next base: position 12,427,301 of record NW_009952533.1, on the reverse strand, counting down.
GAAATAGAAACTTTTTTCCTAGAATGATAAAACTTACCCTTTATGCCCATTGAAGTGTTTTGCTCATTTTGTGAGGACAGTATCGTTTTAGTCAATACAGCGTTGACTTTGCTAAGAAAAGATCTGAATTCAGCTTTTGGTTCTGTGCTCCTTATTGGTACCCTGCTCAATACCTACAGATCCTCTGCTCTGTTTAATATCTGCACCTTAAAAGCTATGCTGCTCTAGCTGTCAGGTGAGGAAGAAATCTCCATCACTTGTGAATACCAGTTTGTGTGTGTTACATAAAGAAAGAAAACTAAGCGAGAGTTCTCTACCTAGCAGAATTAAAGAGCCATTCCTTTTTCTAGTTAGATGTAAATCTAGTTGCCATGTCTTGTAGATATCAACAATGGTGTAAATAATTTAATAACAGTGTGCTAGAGGGTAGTTAAACAACATCTGAGTCCAGTTTGGTTGCCTCCTAGTTAGGAAAGGATTGAGTTGTTTAAATAGTTGTTTAGGTTATTATAAAATCTAAAGTATGTTAGGGGAAATTTGTGTTGGATAATTAAATATTTACACACTTGGGAAGGGGTGGAGACTGCCTGCTTTTAATCAAAGACCCTGTGAAGCTTGTTAAATGTTCAGAGTTCTTTGCCAGGCAGGGACATAGTCTGAGCATGGAGCTGTAAGCCTTGCTGTTTGAGTTGATCATGCTATGCCTTACTCTTTTATAAGCATGGTACTTCAGAACTTGCTTTATCCAATTCCATGATGCTTTTTTTCACAACATTTCAAGCTAAGTTGGAACATGTGCTCCATAAAATCCTTCAGGAAACTAACCTGCCAAGGAAAAGTGGGGGGAATAGACAGCCTTACTGGTTTTGTCCTTCCTGTCATGTCTGTGTTCTGTGTTCTAGGGAACAAATGCAGCATCCTACCCAAAACTTCCTTGTGAAGATCTTGTGCCCTGGCAGGGTGGAGTACACAGTAGCAGATGTTGTATATGTTAGTCTAAAAGTGAATATGTAGGTGGAAATACAGTGCGACTTGCACCAGTTCGTCATGCAGTAGGTGGGAAAAATGAGTGTAAATTAAAGATTGTTGAGGTGTAGCAGGAAATGGATACCAGTCCTGGTGCAAGGATACTCATGTACCACTTAGTATAACTCCCGTGTTTGTGGGAGTTAACCTCGATTATTGCAGGAGGCAGATTTGGCTCCTGCATAGTATGGCTCCTGCTCCTGATTCCAGGAAACCCTAGTGAAATACTTTTGATTCTTATACACATGATATTTTATTGGCCTTGTACGGAATCAGTACCATTTATGTTTCCTTGCCATTTTCACTTAGTTTCTGACCATTTTAGACAGGAAAAGCAGAATGAGAAAGGACCTCCTCCTGAGCTTTGAAGTCTAGTTGTCTTCATTAGCTGAGCTGACCTCAGTGGAAATTCTCTGATCCTCCTGTTAGAAGGTGTCATAGAAGTGTCCCACTTCATAATTTTTCCACAGATTTTTATGATTGGGAATTTTGGGTCAGCATAAACATGTAAAATAAAAAAATTCTGTTTCCATCACATACTCCTTCCATATCTGTATTTCTGTTTACACAGTCATCTTCATTCTTAAGGAAGTTGAGCTAACACAAAGCTTGGGATGACTTTATTTGATATTCTTCTGATACAAGACACTCTGAAAACTTAAAGTGTTCTGTGGACAGATTTGGTGATAACAGGGGGACAGACTTCATACAGAACTGGAAATGGGAGTTGTCCAGTATCTCTACGACTGGATAATTTCTGGAGTTTCAGAGTCTTGGCTGAACCTCTTGTCTAAGGAGCCTTCTCTGATTTCAGCAGCATTTGTCCCATGAAGAAATTTGTCCATCTGTTCAGTGAAAATACATTGCTAGATTACAGCATCTCACTGTTTGTCAACCCAGCCTAACAACTGTTTATTATATTTAAAGTATAAAATAGGGAGAAACTTACTATTTAGTCAGAAATGTAAGCTTCCAAACTAAAGGAAAAGCTGGATACTTTGGGTCAGGTTCTCAGTGTGTATAAGGTGTCATGCACACATGTATATGCATGCAAACTATCACGAAGGCAGAAGGGCTGGTCTGTTGTGCCAGCCTTGCAGAACTCTTCAACAGTCATGTAAGCACAGTTGGTTTACAGTGACATTTCATATACCAGTCAACATTTATGTCAGTAACAGTTTAAAACATCATCACTGTCCTATTATATATTTAAATATTGTAATTATTGCTAAGCATAAGACTGTTTTTTATCTTTTTTTTTCTTTTTCCCCTCAAAGTACTTTAATAGGAGACAAGTACTGCACGTATTCTAAAATAGTGGAGAAAATGTGTCTGTCCAAGCATACTTCTCTTATAGGACTAAAAACAAAGGACATTTAATAGCCCACAAGAGATCATCTCTAGGTGACTGATTTGGGTTTGGCTTTTAGGCTGTATTGTCAGCACCTTTCTTGAGCAGACACTGTCAGTGCGTGCATGCCAAAGAGCCTGTGTTCTCTTTCATGGTGTATGCTGACTTAGCTCGACACTGTCTCTGATATGAAGCTCACTGCAAGTAATGGAGGAGTTCCCACAAGTGTCAGAGCACGTGTTCTGCTCTGTTGAGGAAGACCTTTGAGGCTTTTCCTCTGAAGCAAGCAGTTTGACTCACAGAAGGCAGTCTTAATTTTACTTCTTTGCAAGAAGTGAATCTAAATTACAATAAAGAAAAGACACTCATTTATTTTGTAACCTAACAGTTGCAGGCTCCAGTGAAAAAAGTACACGTATGATATATTTGATGTGATGTTTATTATATGTTTATTGAATGGCACCCTTAAAAAAAAACAAGTTAGGATATTACATAAGATTTTAATTTAAATTTTTTTAACAGGACTTTTTTTCCTACTGATACTCCTATTTTTAGTAAAAGTCAACAGACGAAATTATCAATGTCTTTCTTATGTCTGCCTTGCAAAATACATAAAGAGAGTGATCCCACTGGTGATGTTTATTGGAATGAGCTCCTTGTTGAGGGAAGGGTTTCTGGGGGTGCTCATGATCGGTGGGAACCCAAGGACAGAACGCAGGGCTCCAAGTAACCTACCATCACTCAGGAAAGCTTTTACTGGGTTTTTCTAGGAAAATGCCAGCTGAATGCCAGTTGAAAAAGCCAAGGTAGTGTTAGGAATTATTAGGAAACAAAGAGAGGACGACCAAGTAAAATTGTTATGTCAGTATGAACAATTTTATGTCGTTTTTTGCTGTTTGTTAGCAAGTATTTTACCTCTGTAATCAGACAAATCTTAATCTGGGACTTGGCAGTCTTCTGCCAAGAAATGAAATCCAGCCCCTGATTGCAGTGTACTTAAAACTACTGCATGGACATGGTTGTCTGGGATAAAGCAGAGTCTCTGGAGTAGAGGGGAAGACCATATATGCTGCAGGCAGAAGGGACCCTGACAGAAAGTCACTAAGATCAGTGGGAGGCTTTCAGCTGGTATTTGCTTCAAACTTAAGATCTGCATTTCTACTCTTGAGGGTTTCAATGACCTTCTCAGCTGGAGTGTTTTAATTCCTGTTGTGCATTTCTAGGTTATGCTCTTTGTTCCCTTGTTGTTGAGCAGATAGTTCCCAAGGAATTAACAGGGATTCCTTGACTCCTGATTTGAGAAAATAAATTCCCACTGTTGACATTTATCAGCTCTCTGCAAAGTACTCAAGTTCTGATGGGTCATCATATGGATCAAAGCTGTTTCAGTTCTGGGGTAGTTTCTTCTCTTGTATAGAATCTCTGTAAGTACTGTCCACCTTTACACAATGGGACATGTTGTCAGATGAAATAATTGATCTTTGAGGAATGAATCTCAGGAGACAGAGCAAAGCAGCAGTAAATTTCAAAGTTAATGGGAATAGAAAAGTATCAGCCCAGCAATCCTTGTTTTTCTGTCTCACAGATATCTTTGAAAACCTGCATTTGAAATCTTCCTGGTGTGCTCAGTCTGCTCTTCTATCCAGATGGGGAAGTATCCAGCCTAACCAAGGATATTTTACTCAAAAATACCTTTTGTTTTTAAAACCAATTATAGTCTTTAAAACAAATTAGGAGTAGAGAGTAAACCTTAGCAGTCATTTCATGCAGCTATTTAAAAGGAAGAGGGAAAGCTTATTCAGAAAAAAAAAAAAAAAGGGAAGAAAAAAAAAGGGAAAAAAAAAAAAAGGGAAAAAAAAAAGACATTCCAAGTCCCAAAACAGCCTCGCCCTCTACTAAGTGACTTCCTAATATGTATTTATCAAACAACTTGTCTGAGGAAACTTGGTTTTGAAGTTGATGCTGAGTTCGCTCTGCACCTCTTAGAAATGATGCTTTCAAACATGTTTCATGAATTAAGTGAAAGTCATGTATGTAAATAAAATCACATGTGTAACTGTTGTAGAATGGGGTTTCTTTTTTGCTAAATGATAACATGGAACTTGAAAGGGAAGAAATAAAGAATGAGAGTTATAAAATGTTATACTATGTACAGAAGAATTCTGAAAAGGTTTCCGCTTATATAGTACTC
>NW_009952533.1:12407782-12422682 GCF_000747805.2 Chaetura pelagica | reverse complement strand
GATAGGCAGTAATTTCTTCACACTCACCTGCTGTGGTGTAGAGGTGGCATTTAGCTTTTCAAATGGGCTTCTCCAATCAAGCATTTTGGTTTGGGGCTATGCCAGGGACATTATAGCTGAAAGACATGCCGAGTCTTTTTCCTTCTGTGCAGCTTAACCAACACAACTGCTTTTTAAATGAGACTATCTGCAATACTGAATATGTGTAGGTTGTGTCAAGTTAAATGTGATGGTTTTTCTTTGTTTCGTTGGCTTTTCTTGTAACTTAGTCCCACTTCAAACACAATAGAAATATTTGCAAAGCATTTAAGCCACACAAAGGACTACTAGCTGGCGTGGTTGATAAAAAACCCCAACAAACCCAGGTGAGTATTAAAGCTGAGCTCACCACTGACTTGGTGGTTTCATCTAAGAGCCATTACTTAGAAATATTCTTCTTAATGTCGTAGAGTCCTGACTATTTATACCTGCATATTTTTCATTTCTCCAGTTAAAGTTTTAAGGCAACTTCCATACAGTAGGTTTCTTGTTATTTTGGTTTGTTGCTTTTTTCCTGATTGCATTTTGAAACAACCAGATGAGATGAGAAGTTAACTGATGGCTACTTTAGAGGATGGCAGGAATGAAGTAATCACTAGCTAGGAGATCCAGGGCAAGTCAGAACAGATATGAGTGACAAATGGGTATTTCCGTTTTTACTCAATCAAATGTCATGATATTTAGCCTGAGTTAGTTGTTTTCCAAGTCAAAGTAATAAGGCTGTAGTTGTAAGGCTTTACAATGACATTAAAGTGAAATATCAGAACATGCTTCAATATTTATGTACAGTGCACAGCGTGCTTGCTTTCTCATTCCTGCACACAGCTACAGTGGTGATTTGCAGTTATTTTCAACTTATTTTAAATGTATTTAAATTTATGGCTCAAGAGGTGTATGTTCTAGAAGTGGCTATATGTACTTTGTTATGAATGTGGGAACTCACTGACACCACATACCCTCAGGTGAGAATCTCTGCAGCCAGTTTTCCTGGGGGAGGCTGTGCATTAACCTGAAGGTGTGCATGTTTGCATGAGTGAGGTAGCTGGCTCAGTAATAAAGGAGTCTTTGCCAAAAGCTATGGCTTCCTGTTCTGTCTAACTATACTACTGGCCTACTGATTGTTGACTTCTAGCACCCTTGTAATGAAGAGCATGGCAGAGAGAAGTATCTGGCGAGGCTTCATTCCCTGATTCGTTCATACATCCTTGCCCTGCCATTCCATCACTTCAGCAAATATTCCTTAATGCAGTACTTGCCTTTTGCTTTTAGATTTAGTCTGAGTAAAATAGGAAGCACAGGCTGGCTGTCTGAAATCTCGTGCACTCTTTTTGTCCAGCCCTGCTTTGCTGTCTGAAGTGAACTCAGCAACTTGAATCATGTAAAGATAGGTACTATACAAAGCACCAGATGCTTTTTACCAATTTCATTGCACAAAACAATTTTGGTAGCAAAGGTGCCATTGTGTCTAGGATAACTGATTTATTTAATCAATAGGAAGCTGCCTACATTGCTGTATGAAAGTTCACCTAGGTGAAAAGTAAGTTTTATTCTTGCAAATTTCCAGTTGGGGGTCACATAAAATAGCAGTATTCCTATTTAATTTGTCCCTAAAAATAGAAACCTAAACGTCAAACCTGTGTTCTGTAACTTCTAGCATATCCCAGCATCTACTTCAAAATAGTCTTGAATTATGGTTCAATTTTCAAGGGTGTTGGGTGAGAAGTCAATTTATATTGCTGGCAAGAATCAGCTGATGTTGAGGGAGAAAATTTCAGGGGTTTGTTTTGGTTTGTTTGTTGGGGTTTTTTGTGGGTTTTTTTGTTGTTTGTTTTTTTGTTTGTTTGGGTTTTTTGAATATAAAAAGATCTCTTATTAATCTTCTTCTTCTTTTTTCTTCTTATTTTGCCCCAGAATTCATCAGCCAGCTATCAAAATAAGACACCTTGAGCCCTGGAAAATTGCTCTAATTGTTATTGGAACAGCAGTGGCAGCAGCTATCACCATTGGCCTCCTAGTTTATTTTCTGGCATATGGTAAGTTTTATATGACATATCACCTTTCCTGTTTAGTGCATTTCCTTTATTGTGCCACGGAACACTGGGAGTTAGTTTTTCATCAGTCTCATTGGGGAAAAACCAGCAGCTTCTTTAGAGCTCTCTTTCCTTCCTCATTTAGCATTTTCACAGATACCTTAAGAACATTTCCTGTTGTGCTCGGTGGTTTAGGGCTGTGGTTTCTGTTGGCTTTCACTTGCTTTCACTCCTTTCAGTTCTTCCTAATGATGTACTTCTGTGTTGAGGTCAGCACACAAGTCTTCTGGTCTCCTTTACTCGAGTGAGAAAGAGAGCCTTCGACTTGTCTCTTCCTGTGGTCTTTCTCTGTTTCCTTGCTGTGATCACAAGCATTCGCCTGCCAGGGCTTGACGTTGAGTGGGCATACTGGCCAAGAAGGAAGGCAGCTGACCAGCAAGATGCAGTTTGTGATCCTGTGTGAGCCAAAAGTACTGTCAGTTGGCCACAAATGCAACTGTTGGTTCCTAGATTTTGGAAGATGTATTTGAATCAGTCGGATACAGGTGAAGACTCTCTCACTCCCTAGATGTCTGAATATTAGTCAGCCCCAACTGTTTCTCTAAAGTTAATTTGTCTTGTTGCTTTGAGTATTGCCTGTTCCTCTTTTTTCCCTTACAGATCAGAAGCTGTTCTATTACAGTGGCAACTTAAAAATCACCAACATCCGATATAAAAATGAATTGTCCAGACAGTCCTCAGGGAAGTTTAGAGACCTGAGCGAGAGGGTTGAGAGACTGGTAAGTTTGGACTGTTATGCCTTTCCATTATTAAGGACTGTGTGATAATAAAAGAGTCATTAATGTGAACAGCACACTTAGACCACAAGTGTCAGGTGTACCCTGAGCCCCCATGGTTAGCAGACCTGGGAAATGGATAGCATGAGAATCAGGATTGTACCTGGCAGACCAGGCACTTGCCACTCTGCTTGTTCTAGCACGTCACCTTTGTCCCTGCAGTGGTGAAGCAGATATTGACAATAATCTCAGCTTCCTCTTACATCAGTAATAATTTCTGTGTCTTCTTCTTTCCTGCACTGAGCCTGGCTTTGTGATTTTCACCACTCTGTCTTTAAGGAAAGCATACAGTTAGACCATCTCCTTTGTGGACTGGGGAATTCTACGTGTCAGGCTGCTGCTGTGTGTTGAGAAAACAATAGACAAGCCCTTTTCCTGAACCTTCAGTATGTTTTGTTGGGAAACCCTCCTACGAATAGCAGAGGCTGCTGAGTGGTTCTCAGTCATACAGTATCTATGGAAATAAATAGACACATTGCAATTTCCTTTCTTGTTTTCTCTTTGAGACACTTCCCCACAGCTGATAATTACAGAGGTCAGGTCTTTATAGCAATAAACATGTGATTGTGCTTGTATCTTTTTGTGTTTCATTCATCAGGGATCGATGCATATCTCTCACCTCCTGTTTAGCAACCTTGCACAGATACTCAGTTAATAGGACAATCAATGCTTTGCTTCCCACTGTCATTTAATTTAGGGCTTTGCCACTTGTCCAAAACAAAATGTAAGCTGTGATGAACATTCTTCCGTAGAAGTTGGGTGCTATATAGGGATTTGGCAGTGCAGGCATCTCTTCTGACCTCCACTGCTGAGGGCCTCAGGGATCTGAGTCAAGTTGTCCTCTTTTCTGTATTTGTTTCCTTTCTGTCCCCTTCGCCTACTGGGAACCATACCACATTTCCCAAGATCTGTTCCTGGTGCATATCTGTATGTATATAGTCTTACACAAGCTGCATTTACTTACGTGCTACTGCTTTGCAACTATTACTTTGTAATTGCAGGCTTTTAACCTTGTGATATAGGACCTTGGAGAGGGAATGTTCTCCCTGCCAAGAAGACAGTGTATTGCTGAGGCAGGAGGAAGGCAACGGCTGGGGAGAAGTCTGAGGAATAATACTTCATTGAGTGAAATTGCATTCCTTTCTTCCACTCTATTCCCTCTTCATTTTAAAAAAATGTGTGTCCTTTGGCAACATAACACTAATTTTAGCTAAGAAGTTCTTTCACAGTGTCCAGTGCAGTCAGATTTTCTCTGAACATGGCTATTAATTTAGACGTTTGAATGGAAGCCATGCTTTAGAAATTCTGGGTCTTCTATGGGTGTTGAGCACTTCTGACAGTAGTGACAGTAAATACAAGTGCTGGTTGAGCACTAAGAACCATTATTTCAGAACACGTTAATTGTACCTGATATGTTTAACACTATAACAAACCTACTGAGAACTGCATAGCCTTTCCTTCATTCTTGTGACTTTTCTGTCTTTAAGTCAGCAATTAACCTCTACCTCCCTCTCTCAGTGAGTTGTTTGCTGTAATTTTAGGGCAGCTGATATAAATGGTCCCTGAAATAAGCTTTGACTGTTTGTTTTTAGCTCCATGTGTTCCATCTAACAATGACGTATGAGATTGATAATTATCCATAAGCTTATTTAAAGCAACTCCAGGCACTAATGAATAACAGTATGTTCCTTGTAAGTCTAATTCTCTACAAACAAAACTCACCTTGTGGTGCTAAAAATCAAAGCAATCTTTCCAAAGAGAGAAGTGTCCTCTTGACTTTTTGACATGACAACTGTTTCAGAACATCTGCATATTTCACACCATCTCTTAAATAGAGGAGGAGAGAGTTGAGAAAGTCACATTTCCGGGTTTTTCTTGGTTTACCAAAATCCCTTGCAGTCTTTCCCTGGCTGGCTTTGGATATCCAAGCCTTCCCATCCTCATAGTAGTAACTATAGCTTAAGCTGGTATTGTGAAACAGTGAGTCAATGCAGATAAATGCAATGTCTTTCACAATACTTGGTGCAAAGTGAACAGAAGTGAATCACCTCTGATAATCAGAAGCATTCAAATTACCTGAGTTAGTGCAACTCCCTGTCAAGTGCTCCCTTCTCTGATCCCTCCCTGATGAACCCTCCTTTGTTTATCTCCAGAACAACCCTGAAAGGAGCTCTTTTCAGAGTTGATGTTTCACCAGGAAAAATGTTCAGGTTTTTTTTGCTACGATAGCGGATGTGATGCCATGCCTTCCTTGGGACTGGCAGCAAATGTTTGCTTTGGTTTCCAGATTTTAGTAGTAACACCCATTGTGTGAAGGACATTCCAACTCTCTTATCTCATTGAAAGTGGGAGGGAATGCAGAAAGATCATGCCAGACAGCTGATGAAGCTGGTGCACCAGTCAACACCTCAGGGCTGACTGGAAAGTCTGGAAAATGTCTTGTGGGGTGGAGCTGGGGGGACTGAGGAACAGATGATGAAAGGTCTTTGCTTCTGGCCTGGCTTCCTACAAGTGGCTGTGAGGGTTCCCTTTGTGCTCTCTTGAAAAAGCAAGCCTGATTGAATGCCACTGTGGAAAGATATGTTCCAGCTCACCAGAGACTCCTCATTTTTCTAACAGGACTAGTTGTTCTTCCCCTGCCAAGCTAAAATGCACTCTGCCACTGTCCCCTCTTGCACTCGATAAGAAGGGTACAGTCACAGCCTTAATGGCTCCTTCCAGTAGGAGTCTCTTTTTGTCTCCTTCTCCTCTGTCCAGAGATATTCCCTCCCAGGCCTGTTGTTGGACAGCTTCACCCTGTTCTAGTCCTTGTATCTTTGTGGACTCTTGCATTAGGCATGGTACCCTCCCCTGCTTCTGGGACTCTGCCCTGTCCACTATCCCCTGCTCTCTCCTGCTCCCATGTGATGGTGAGCCAGGCTGCGGATGGATGGTCCTCAGGTACGAATGTAATGTGGCTCCTCCCTTGACTACCTGGGTGGCTGGGGAAGAGGCAAGGTCTGTGTTTTCTCTTGGTGAATGCCTTGAGCCACAGAATGGACTGGCATGGATTTCCCCTGTTGTCCCATCATCTGTAAGGGACCTGGGCTCTCCCTCATCCTTCCATCATCTGAAACCAACACAGAACTAACTTGCTGAATCTGGACAGATTGGTTGGGGTATTAATTAAGATGACACCGGGTACTTGCCCTGGGAAACTACTGCCTACCCCAATATTCCTATTAAAGTAATGGAATTTCATCAAGTAATTCTTGTCTCAGGACTCAGTATTGTGTGCCAGGACATCTCTTTTAGACATCTTCCTTCGGTGACTTCAAATCATAAGAGAATCTTCTATGTCCTTAAGTACAGGTGTTGGGGACAGTTTTAATGAAAAAAGGTCTTGAAGTTTGCCTTATCTGACAGAATTCAATTAGTGTGGGTTTAATTTAGAAATAGTGTAGTCTACTGGGTAGTGTAGAAGCACTTGCCAATACCAGAGGAAAATGCTGCGGAACGGTCCTGATGACTGTGCCTGTTCTTGGCCAGTGTAAGGACTCACTGATGAGTCCCTGTACTGGAGATGGCAAGGGAAGAGGCAGTTTTCTCTGGGAGATTATTATTTTAGAGGTCATTAACACATACCTCTCACTACAAGGAGGGAGAAACAAAGAGGCAAGCAGGTGCTATGTGCCTCCCTCCCCACATACACACCTCCTGTTCTTTGTGCTGCTAAGGTGAGTGAGGATCTCAAGGACTATCAAGCGCAGCATTTGGTACTCAGGAGCTCTTTGTAGCTCTGCACCATCCCTGCTACTTTGTGGCTTACAATCAAGGCTTCTTAGTTGAATCCAATGCCTCTGCTCAGCTGCCCTATGGACCACCACTGAAGATACCAGTGAGGTGCAATGGGAGCTTACTTTGTCCTCTGCATCCTCAGTGGTGCGGATTCACCACAATTCAAATACAACCAAATCACAATGTAGTTTCCCAGCCTCTGAGCACTGATGTCTCCACTGTGCAGACAATGAACTGAGTTGGAAAGAACTGAAAGGCCAAATCCATAAAGCTACCTGAGAAGAGATCTCCAGAGATAGGAAAGAATTTTTCAAGTGCCTATGGGTAATCAGGAAAAGACCCATCTAGTTCCTTTGACACATTCAAGTTTTATTCCCCCTCATCACAGTACTTCAGTTTCTTTGTTCTCTATTAACTCCCATGTAGATACTTATGTTTCCATGGAAAGCAGAGCTTTAACACCTGATAACTTGGTTTGGTGGATGGGTTAGCCTTCAACAGGATGCTTGTAACTGAAAGACTCTCTGCTTTAAGTTTTTAGTCATCCCTGTGTCAAGTACTTTGTATGTCTGAATTGTGAATAGCTTGCTGTCACATCTGCAAGTCCAAAGCCTGAAGTACTGGCTAAGTTTTTCATCTGAACTGACCTCAAAAGAAGCTTAGCTAAAAAGACTGGCAGCAGTGAGTAGCTGAAACTGCTGTTGCATGACACTTGGCCTTCTTAGGGTCAAATGTGACTTCCAGCAACATGAGTCTTCTGAGGGAGCAGAACTCTGTGTGTCTCTTTGGGAGAGAGAGGGAGGTGAAATACACATCACTTCAGAGCCAGGAGCTAACTGCAAAGCTGGCTGAAACTGTACTCAAGGTGTGTTTGTCATAGCTTCCAAGTGGGATTTAAGGTAAAGCTCAGAAGTGTGTGGCTTGCTTGATCAGTGCCTTATGGTCCTTGAGTCAGTAGAGTAACTCAGTAGGAGCTGATCCTCAAGGCAGCAGGTTTTTGAAACATTCCTAAAGACTATTTGCTCTGGGAGACCAGACTATGAGGACTAATTTAGAGGTGCTAACTGAATGTGCCCCAAGAAGAGGGAGTGTGCTGAAGTTCAAGGGAGTCTAACATGACTGTTTTTTACAGTAAGTCGAAGAGTACAAGTATCTGCAAATGTCATCTAGCTTCATTTGCTGTATGTGTGCTTCCCCCATAAAATACTTGTATTTCCCTCTCAGCCCCTGAAACAAAATACAATTGAAGCTAAATTGGACAGATGATAGAATGAGAAATTATGGTATCTGCAAAAGCCACATATTTCCAAGGACTTTTCAGAGTCTGGAAGCACCCAGACCAAACTGAGTAAGAATGTTCTTGGTTTTCAAAAGATTTGTTAGTGTTTTCAGATACGGATCTCAACATTTAAAACCTAGCATTCCTAGGCTCTGTATTATTCCCTCAAGTACTTGCTTAGTAACAATATGAGGTGAAAAGAGCTCTTATCAAAAGTTTTTCTTGTTCTTCACTTAAGGCAATTAAATTTAGATGCACATTTATCGTACAAATGCTAGAAAAATGAAGCTTTTAAAATGAAGCCTTTTAGAGACTTTTTAATAGTACCCTCCCTTTCTTTCTTGGTCTGCAAAATAATGTTGGAAAATGGGGAAAAATATTTTATCTGTGTAAAAAAGATCTTTAAGATCAGGTGCATTCTGAGAAAAAGAAAAATCCTAACATAAATTTAGGGCATTTAGCAACTTCTGCTTTAAAAGGTTTATTTTAATGGAATGGTTCTCACAAATAGGAAGAAGCATTGTCCATGGACTAGCACGGTACTATAAGGGAGCCCTCTATGGGTCACTGGAGCTAGAAAGAAAGCAGAAAACATCTTTCTGTGGGAATTCAGCCAACTGGGAAACATGGCAATATAACAGTGGCCAAGATGACAGTGTGGTGACTTCTTTATGTAGCTCTGGAATTAGAGGTTGACAGCACACTCGACTGTCAGTGTGCATATTACACAGGTGTGGCCTTAAAGATAACAGCTGAAATGCTGTACACTGAGAGAGGAAGTAACTCACCAAAAGGACTTGCATCTTACTTGCCATGTTTTTTTTCAGAAACCCATATTGAAATCAATAGAAGAAAAAGACCACTGGCAACAGCATCTACTGCATTGATTTAAAAACCAAGGTGCTTTCTTGCTTTAACTTTTGTTTCCAGATTTTCCTATTTCCACAGGTCACAATAGTGTTGTCCCCAAATAGGGTTCATTTACCCAGTGTGCAAGCCAGTAACACTCAGAGTCAAGGTACTGGCAATTTAGTAGCAGTTCTGTGCAGTATGGGCTGCTAGGGTGTATTCCTACAAAGCCAGCACACACAACATTGGAACCATCATACATTTATACTTTGTAAATTAATATGTTTAGCATATTAATTATCCACTAGGATTTTACTGGTGCTTACAATCCCTTATCTTAAAGCTGATTAGTGTAGTGTATCCTCATTTAAAGGTACATTGTCTTGTAATTTTACTGCACAAGCTCATTGGGTGAGGGTCTTCAAGCAGAGGCAGTTATCTTAACTTCTGGAGATGTGGTTTTCATATTATAATTAGTCAGGTTCACCTATAGGACACATTTTTAGCTGATGCATGCAGTGCCAGCAAGCTTCCTGGGCAACCAGCCCACTGAAGTTTCTAGTACCTAGTTTTAGGTGTGTATGTGCCTTCTATCCCATTGTCTCATCAAGAAATGATTTACATCAGTTACTTATGCTTGTTTCTGAAGTGAACTAAGAATTACATCCATAAACATTTTGACATCAATAGCACAGGGAACTAAAAAATGATTGAGGAAAATATGAAGTACTTTCAAATGTCAATGTGAGTTGATGGAGCGTAGCATACGAAGCTGTAGCTTAGTGTTTTTCTTTACCTTTAAGATCTCAAACCATCAGCGTGCTCTACTTAAATAGCATGAATTTCCAAGATGAAGTAGTTTGTTATCAACACGTGCTTAATATCCAGTTTTTCCTCTAATTTAAATTAAATGATCCTTCAACTTAATTGATTATTTGACTTATTAATATAATGTCATAGAAAGTAATAGGCATATGAGCTGATTTTTCTTTTTAGTTTTTTTCTTGGTTCATCAAGGCAGAACGTCTAATAAGCATGTACAAAGACAGTAAAATAAGTAACTAATTCAGATCCAGCAAGAAAAGCTATAAAATGTACACCAGGAAAATGGATGTGAACCTGAGATGGAAAAGGAAAATTAAATAAAGGGCAGTTCTTGATAGTGTGTGTGATTAAGGGTAGAATCTTATCTTAATTATAGACCCACAATCCTGAATTACTGCATTGTTTGCAGGTAATTAAATCAATGAAGTGATTCAAGATGTGAACTGGTGTCACTGAGATAAAAATCTGGCCTGTCAAGAGTATGGTTGTTTAGAACATTGTGTTGTCAAAAGGAAAAATCCAGATTCAGTAGGGAAGTTGGATGGTATTTAGGCACCTGAACACATAACTATTGGTCATCCCTAGATTTCATAAAACTATTTTTTTTTCCTAAGAGCTATTCACTCCTGCATTTCAGCTCCTTACCTCAAAGTATTGCTTAAAAAAACCCCACAGAGCACAGAGTCATTTTCCTGGAAAAAGTATACTTTTTGGAAAAAAAAAAACACACATACAGAAGCCCCTATCTAGATATTAGCCCAGATGGTTCTCTCTCTGAATTTTGTTTTCTCTCCAAAAGTTGGAAAATCTCCTCCCTAAACAGACAGAATTTCAATGGCAATGTGAAAGTTTTAGGAAGCTAATTATGGACAATTGAAAGCAGGGAGTAGGAATGGAAACACTAAGGTGACCTTAATTCCAGCTGTCACTATTACATTGCGGTAATGAAACTCGTGCCATTACATGCCTTTGAAATTGATTGCACTAGGAATAAGCATGGCACTTTAAATCCTGGCATTATCCTGTGTATTAGTCCACTTAATTTCTTTTATCCGAAAGGCCCATCTTTTTAGGAACTACTGTTCAAGGTCAGTTGTTTCTCTTTTGCAGCTGACACTTCCAGGAACCATTCAGTGCCAAGTCAGATAATGCTTACTCACCTCCCAGATTCAGCAGTCCAGTTAGTTTAAACTCCATGAAGAGTTTGTGATGCCATTTGCAGATGCATGGGATCATCCTGTTTTTGCCTGCCATTCAACATGCTGTCTTTGTGTTCGTGTGGTTTCTGACTGGAAAGTTTCTGATCTTTTTGTTTGCTGGAGGCCTGTAGATGATTATACTTGTTCTCCTTTAGGTCCATTTCCTTCACCTCAGGAATGCACTGTGGCTTTAGGGCTGTTGTACTTAGTATCTCTGTTTCCAAGGGAAGCGTGATGCCCACATCCTGGTTTGGGACAGTAACACGTTCAGTTTTTGTTGTCCCTGTTTATGTTTCTCCTCCTGCCCTCTCACTCTATAATCACAGAATCACAGAATATTAGAGGTTGGAAGGGATCTCTGAAGATCATTGAGTCCAACCCCCCCTGCCGGAGAAGGACCAAAAAACCACACACAACTAGGGCAGATCACTCAGAAAGGCATCCAGATGGGTCTTGAAGGTCTCCAGAGAAGGAGACTCCACAAGCTCTCTGGGCTGTGCACTGTTCCAGTGCTCTGTAACCCTCGCAGTAAACAAGTTCTTCCTCACTTTAAGGTGGAACTTCCTATGCTCGAGTTTGAGTCCATTGCCCCTCATCCTATCACAGCGCACAAGTGAAAAGAACTTGTCTCTGCCTTCTTGATGCCCAGCCCTCATGTATTTATAGACACTATAATCTCTGGTAGGATTCCCAACTAACCTAGTTGAAACCCAGACAGGAGGTATATCAAGTTCTGAAGGGAGCTACTACTGGATTTGCATTATGGACTGTTGTGGGGGTCTCAGCAGGTTGAGGTGGAAACTGGATGCAAATTGGCCAGTGAGTTGGGTGCTAGGTACAGAATTAACACAACTGATATGTAGTAATTTATATTGTGTGATTGCTGCAAAACTGGAGAGAGTCACTGAACCAGGTGGTATGTTCCAAATAATATTTATAGTCAAAAAGCTTTGAAAATCACTAATAACAGACTTTCCATCCTAAAACCCTAGTGAGGCAAGAGGAAGAATGTAGTGTGAGGACAGCTTCTGAAGGACTAAACTGGCAGCAGGCAAAAGAGCAGTAATATTGAGCAACAAGAGGATTTGTACTCCCAGACCTACCAAATGCTTTTGAACCTCCCACACAAGTGATGTAGTAGGTTCATCAAATATTCCAGAGGAGAGTTCTGTCAAACTAGAATTAAGATAGTATTTTTGATAAATCCTGTTACCCTATGTGCAGTGGTAGAGCAGTGTGTAGTGGGAGAAAGTAAGGGCTGACACAGCAAGCCTGACTTGGTCACTTCCAGACCCAGCTCCACCTCTGGGCAAGCCCATCTCATGTCAGCCCTGCAGGAGTGATGTGATCCCTGTTGCATGCGACCTAATTCCAGAGCTTGGTTTTTGTTTTTGTTTTGGTTTGTTGTTTTTTTTTGTCCCAGGGGGGTACAATTTGAGATCACTGATAATTTTGCTATACATTTTTAAAGGACGAAGGATAAATGCTGCATCAGAAATGACCCTACAAGAGAGGCACAGGGCAGAGCACAGCATGCTGTATCCTTCCTGTAGGCCATCATTCAGAGGCTGTACTTTTGGAGATAGTAGCAGTGTGTTTCAAGGATGTTTATAAATATCCCTCATTATGCCTGGGAGTGGACAGGACAATACTACAGTGGCACACAGATATAATCAGAGGATATTTAGAAAAACAAGTTAACTTTTTATGATGTGCTTTAGTCCAGATGGGAAATGGTTAGGAAAAGTCTGTGGCAAATGTTACCTAGAGGCTGGGCTGGATTATTTGTCTTGCCTCTGTAAGCCATAAATTTGTAAGTGAATGCTGTTTTCTGAATGCTCATTCCAGCAATGTGTCCATTTCCCTACTTTTTTGTTGTTATCATGTATTTTTCTTTTTTCAACAGATCAACAAGACATTTTACAATTCCATTTTAAGGAAAAAATACATCCGTTCACGCTTAATCAGAGTGAGGTATGTGAGATTATAATAAATGCACACAGCTGAGATAAAGTGAAATGTACACCAAGCCCAGCTAGAGAGCCATTTGATCTGATTCACTAAATTGTATTTTAGGTAAAACCAGAGCTTAATCCCCAGTTGAACATAATCTTATTCTGAACCATGGCCTCAAATGGATCTTGATGCAGAAGATAAACTTCAGTCCATCCAAATTCTATGCAATTTTGTGTTTAGATCTTCAGCAAGTTTTAGCAAATAAAGCAAATATAACTTGAGCTATCTAAAAATAAAAAACATTTTGAAAACTATTTTCTTCACTATAATCCAGATGTCATTTTACTTCTAGTATTGCTGCTGTGCTGGGCTTGTCAAACCTAAGCATGGCTGTGGTGGTTCAGAAGGTCCCACTTGTTGCTGCCGCATCTCTAAGAACAGGCACAAATAGGTACCTAGAGAGCAGTAGCAGCACAACAGACATGTATGATACCTGCTTCTTAGCATGCTCCCTCCCTCCAGCTGTTTACCACCTGGGATTTCCTGAAGTGGTTGTGGTTTGTTTAGCAGCCCCTGCTGGAGTTATGTTCCAAGGACTTGTCCTGGACTCTTGAAACTTGTGCACTTCCATCCTTTAGTAAGGAGTTACCTGTGAAGAGCCACCTTCTTTGGATCATTCAGTGTCCCCTACTTCTTGTGCTAGAAGAAGTGATGAAAAGTTGATCTCTATCCCTCCTCTTTATGCAATTAGTGGTATCACACACTCCCATTATATCCCTTTTCTCTCCTGTCCACCATGAGCTCTACTCTCTTTTTCAGTTGAAAGTCCCAGCCTGCTCAGCTATTCTTTGCAGGAACTGTTCCTTGTCACCCTGCTCCATATCTCTTTTGAATCTGCTCTTCCTGTTTTTTGAGATGAAGGAGTCAGACATGTGGTTGGCATTATAACTAAGCAAAGTTGTTTTTTTTTTTATTATTCTGTTTGCCAATGACACATAAAATTTTATTTGATTTTTCAGTCACTATTGAGTGCTGAAAATAATATTTTTATACAATTGTCTGTTGTAATACTAAAATCTTGTTCCTGAATGACAGTGCCCATCACTTTGCAAATAAGCCTTGAGTGTCTTAATATTCACGTGCTAAAGCTGCAAGACTAATCATAGCAGGTTCAAGATCTTATTCTTGTAAATATATTTCTCCCTGGTCTAAGGTATGTGACATCCTGCCTCCTGCTCTACCTTAGCTTAATCCCCACTTAGGCAAATCACACAAATCATTATTTGAATGTAACTTTAGGAATATTTTTGATACTGACTATAGTGTTACAAGCATAGACAAGGTGATTTAAGGATTTGAGAGGCCAGTCTGTAGGGAGAAATAATATTTTTAATTACTTCTTGTTCCGAAGGACAGACAGAAGTATTTGCTGTGATGTTTGCTTTGTTGGATGCAAGATCTGTATGTACCAAAGCTAGTTTGTGGTTTTGTTGTTTGTTTTTTGTGTTTGGTTTGGGTTTTTTTTAATATACAATTTTTATACCTCTTTAAATGCTCATACTATAAGCTCTTTTAAGCAGAGTCATTGTTATGAATTTGCTTCACTAAGTACTGTATGTACATTTTGGCTCATTATAAACAACAAATTATTAATAATGCTCACTATTGACTGAGTAAGACAAAACAAATCTTGACTAGGTGTCTTGCTCTGGACCTTTGGCATATAGTGAGTGATTCAAGGCGGGCTGTACTTCCTGAGGGTTTCAGAGCTATGGTGTGGTGTGCCAGTGAGCGTTGATACAGTAATTCCAGTGTGGTGCTGCACAGGAAAAGGAGTGGGGGGAGAGGTAAGGGAACACCTCAGAAATGCAGAGCAACACCCAGAGTTGGATCAGATCATATCTGGAAAATAAAGAGAGTGGCAATCATGCTGAAGTTGGCACAAAGAGAAAAACAACTTGTTGGAAAGTTCACCTATAGTTACTGAGTCTCAATTATGAGATCCTTGAGGCAAGGAACGTGTCGTTCTGCTCACCTATGAAACACTCAGCATGCCTTGGTGTGCTCGTAACGCATGACCTTTTATTTTCCCTCACTGGCAATAGCAGGA
>NW_009952533.1:12401723-12407438 GCF_000747805.2 Chaetura pelagica | reverse complement strand
CAGGAATGTCTGTTTCATTTTGATTCATATTCCTTTTAAGATCACAGCCTGATTGCATTACTTTTGTATAAGCTATTTCCCTTCTATTTTTAATTTTCTTATTTTTCCTTTCTGCATTTACATATTACCAAGATATTGAGATATAACTGGAAGATCTTATCTTTTCCTTTCCTATCTGAATGATTAGGACAGGGCAACCTTTTTTAAGTTCACCTCCTGTGTGAAGTAACTGTGATTCCACCTGCTTTGGGTTGTGTCATTGTTTCTTGGCTTAGGCACTAGGTGGCACAGAAAAGGTTCTTAGTGCATGCTCTTATCTTTGCTGTGTAATAACCAAGGATAAGCCATCTGCAAGCACAGAGCAAGATCTACCACACCAGATTAGACTCTTTGGTGTTTGTACTCTAGCATCCAGTCTCTTGCAGCATCTGATGCTTCAAGGAAAAATAAATAGCACTGCTGGGTGAACTCAGTTTGTTAGAAGAAGTTTTTTTTTTCCTCTGATCTTACATCAGAACTGTGGAGTTGTGTGCCCCAGTGTGGGTGACACTTGTACTTTTCAGTCACATTAAAAGGCCCTTTTGTGGTCCATCTCTTGGACTGTGATAAGTAGATAAGCTGTGGGGTTTCATCTGTTGTTGCATAACGTTAGGTTATTAGTCACAATCTCTCAAGAGGTTGCAGTGGTGGAATTGGTTGTGTGGTCTCTACTCTTTGCTCAAGTACCTCTTTGATGATGATTGGAAGTTCTGTGTACGTACACATATCTAGATACCATTAACCATTTACCTGATGTTTCCAAAGCACCATGTATCGCGCTTTTCATTGCAATCGACTCAGTTCATTCCCTCTTGCTCTTCTGTCCCCTGGGCTTCTGTCCCAAGCATGTAGCCAGGGACTGCTTTTAGGCTCCATTATAGCACTGGTCTGGCCATTTGTTCACAGAATGCATCAATCATCCTGCCTTCCAGCCCAAGTTGTGCTTGAACATCCTGTACTTGCTTGGATTTCTTCTGACAATTCCTTCTCTCAGAAGTGTACAAAATATCCAAAACAATCTAATCCTTTATGTCACATTGCCATTGCTAGAGGAGCTAAGAATTAAGAAATGCAAAAATGGGCTGAAGGTAACCACACTGTGTTTTGTTTGTTTGTAGCCCAGATACTGATGGTGTGATAACAGAGGCTTTGCTCACATTCTCATTCTCCTCTACGGATTCTAGAGAAGCACTGCGAGAAACGATTGAAAGGATCTTATGGAAGGGTCTGGAAAAATACAGAGGCCCCATGCGAATAAAAGTCAGATCTTCTACTGTCTCAAGTAAGTATATTATGTCACTCCTAAAGGTAGTTCTTGCCCCTTTCTGGTGAGTGGAATTCAACTTTTCCCTTCTCAGGATGGCTATTACTGAGTCTGGATGACGGTCTTTCCTGCTCATTAAATTAGAACAAACTCAGTGGCAATGCGTAATGCATAAACCCCACCTAACTTTAAAAAAAATGTCTTAAATAGGGATAAACAGAAGCAGTTGCTTTGTGGCTTAGAAGTACAGCCTTAGCCTCCCTCCAAACTACAGTACCAACCTTGTGCTACTGTTAGGGTAAAGAGTAGAAGCCTCATCATAGTGCTTCAGTACGCAGCAACACAAATATGCTTCCTAAGTCTTTGATTCTCTGAACAGCCTGGAAGTGCAGCATCTATGCTTGGATGACAGGAGGGAGACAGCCAATGCACTGAGAAAATATAGTTGGTGAGGTAATCAAAATCCTCCCCAATTCCCTAGGGGAAGGGGAAAGGTAAAGAAGGGGGAAATGTTCTTACCTATGTGACTTCTCAGCTGAGGATCTAGGCCCTTCTTTGCAAAGCAGACCTGCATGTGCAGGATATGAAAATTAATGGCACTATATTTTTGTACCAAACAGACACTGAAAGGTGGGTTTGCCTCCTCTTCTATACTTTTGATCTGTTAGATTTTTTTGTGTAGGCTTAACCTCTTGTCTGACTTAGCTTTAGTTACATATAGTCAGCATTTTTTCTGGCTGTCAGACTTTTCAAAAATGAGTTGCTAGTTGAGAGGAAGGAGAGATACTTGGTTCATTTCTTTTTGCAGAACTTCTGCTCACTCCTATTTGCTGCTTGCTTTTCCACACTAGACTACTTAAACCTCTTATTCTTCCTCTTGGTGCTTGAATTGGGCACATTGCATTATGACAATGCAGTGAAAATCAAATTTGAGCTGTGACATCCATCATTTCTTGATGGGCAACCAGTCCTCCCTGCTGGAATGGTACAATGTGCTAGGTGACATCCCTTTGGGCAAAGACTCACTATTTCTCTGCAGTGTTGTTTATATGCCAGTAGTTCCTGTTCAGCAAAGAGCACATGTAATTTCTCCTAGATAGAAAAAGCATGTGAGCATCAACTAGAGAGATTCAAAGAGGTTTTGGGGGAGGTGTTTTGGTTTTGTTTTTGTTTTTTTTCATTGTTTGTTTTTTTTAAGTTGTTTTTTTTTTTTTTTTTTTAAGGTCATGATTTAGTGAATTTGATGCCTTACATGAAGGATAAAATTAGAAGTGGTTCAAAAATACTTATTGGAAAAGAACTGTGATCTCATCAAGTTACCTGTTGAGCCTCTTTTATTGTCTGGTAACTGTGGGAAGTGACCCAAAACTCTGTTTTAGTGGACCTTGAACTGCACCAGGGCTGTTACAGTAATGCACTAGTTGCTAGTTTAAAAAATTAGCTGACATAATTGAATCAGAATGTTTTCAGTATTTGGTCTCAGTAAAAGATGGTATCTCAGTGTTACTTTGATAAAGTTGAATGATAACCTTCATGTTGCTCTTCTTGGCTGTCCCAGCCTAACCATAAAACACTGACTACATAGGTCTGCTACTTACTACAGGACTAGCATTGTGCAACCATTACACATGACACAAAGGAACATAAACAATACCTTGGTATTTCTAGGGGGTAAAAATAAAAGGTTCCATTTGCCTCTTCCTTTGCTAATAGGACTTCAGCAATGCTATGAGGTTTAGCAAAGCTCCTGTCGGTGACGCCATTTAAGAGAACCAGGTTGACCTCGGTGAAGAGAATAGAATGGAGCACTCCTATGCTTTTAGGGGAGGTGTAGATCTCAGTTACAAAGCTTGTCTTCTTCCTCACACCTGGGAGGAGTCACAGCTTTCAATGGATCCTGGGAGTCCAGAGAGGGATCTAGGTTTTGCATTTCCCACTTCTCTCTCCCCTCCTAAAATACACTGTCCCACATTAGTATTTAAATCAAGGAAAGCTAACAAGCCCTAGATGTTTTCCATGCTCTGCAGCACCTTTCTAAATTTTGCTTCACTGTAGCTTTGATGCTGTTGCCAACTAGAATCCTAGTTTTCATAATGGCTTATAAGAAATCATTAACCTGTTCATTCTAATCACTTTATCAAAATATTCTAATTTGGGGGCGATAATATATAGCTTAGTTTAGCTAAGCAAAGCTAACTAGATGAAAAAATCCAGGTCAAGCACTTATTTATATTGCATGCTACCAGGGCCTGATAAGGAGAACCTCCTTAAATCTTCCTCCCAGTATCTAATAATCTTGTTGTTGTTTAACACCATATTTCAGCTTGTACTTCACTCAAAAGTATTTGCTTTGGGGATCAGCTCCAACAAGTCCTGCAAATTGGGTGCAGTGCTTGGGATCTTCAGCTGCAGTTCAGGGCAGCAGTACAAAAATAAGTAGTCTGCCAGCCCAAGCATAAAACTTCATGTCTTCATTCCTGAGGATTAAGAATAAAGAGGGGATATCATCTAAACTGACAATGTCTTATTAATTCAGATTCTTTCAAAAAGAGAGAGAAGCTTTACTGTACAGATGTGAAAAAAAAAAAAAGTCTGCAAAACTTAAATGAAAACAGAATATTATTGGTTTTGTTTTGTGTCATCACTAAACACTAAATGTTCTTGACACAAAGCTGCAAAAATACATTTGTATCGGGGTATTTCAGATGTCTTATTATGGAAGTGACTACTTTAATATTTAGCTAGACTTCATAGTCCCCTGGTCAAGGACACTGGTATCTCCAGACATCTGCTATAGCTTTGATAGAAAATGGGAGGTGATAGAGATCTCTGCACTTCTGTACAAACCCTACTGGAAGCCCAAATGTTTTTCACTGGAGAATTGAGCAGACTAAGCCCTATCTTCGCTGAGAAGCAATGCAAGGTTCAACAAAATGAGATATCAAAGTCGGGTGTGTTGGAAACACCCATGTTAGGACTTGTTCTTCCACTGGCACTGAAAGAAGAATGTGTCACGATTTGTCCCCCACATAGTTCTAGTACCAAAAAGATCTCCTACAAGTCTGATTTTTATTTTTTTTCCCTTAGGGTTTCTTGTTTAGAAGTAGTCACCTCACAGCTTGGGTGCCTGTTAAGCAAAGTGTAGAGCAGCTTGCTAGACTGTTTCCCTTTGTTGGGTAGGTTAGAAGTCTCCCAAAAAATACTTTTGAGAATGTACTTCTGATGTCAGAAAGAAACTGATTACAAGATTACTGGCACTGTTCAAAGTGAGTAGGAAGTATTCCCACCTGTTGCACAGCCAAGGGTTTTGACCATGAACAGTGAGTCATAAATTAGTTTTGTTCAACAAGTCAACTGTTATTATTTCTGTTTATCTGGCATCCGGGGCTTGCTAAAGCTCCTTACAAATACTGGATGACTGAGGAATGTTCCATCTTGAATAATTTATGTAGCAGTCTGGTTGTTTGTACTTTACTAGCCACAACAGCAGCTCAGAAGAGTAGAACAGGACATGCATCTGTACGTTGGGAAATGCAGTGGAGATCAGACTCTCCCATTTCAATGCCATTGTTTTGGCACAAGGTGGTACATGTCAGTGTTTGAAACAGTCTAGAGAAGCTGACTGAAATGTATTTTTAAATGAACATTTTGCAAGGACATGCTTGCCATGAACGAAATAATCCCAGCCTGACTTCTTAGATGAACCAGGTAAGTTGATTTCATTAATTTCCCCACTCAGTTCTGTGTTTTCTCTTTCTCTGCTTTGCCTGCAGAGGATTGCCAGTGATTTGGGCTGTCCCTACTGTAGTGGGACCTTGATAGCAGCCAGAGCATGAGTGTAAGCTAAGAAGAAAACAATGATAAAAACTGTATGAGCTTGGATGCACACTATAACTCTGGTACATAGTTCTCCATGCAGATCTCTCCTCAGACTGCAGGACAGCAAGATGAAGTTGCTGCAACTATGCTGTGTGGACTTCTGTTTTCCTCATGGATGGACAATAAGATGTGATTGATGGAAGGAGGGTGGGGGCGTCCTAGGGGAAGTCATGGATGTGAGGACAGGTCCAGTGGACATAAGTAGGGAGGGAAAGGCTGGATGACAGGGACAATTAAAAGTACAAAGCCTTTGTCTTGTCTGTACCAGGTTACTCTCCCCTGTTGAAGGAATGAGAATTGTATCTTTTCAAGAGCTGAGGGACATGATCCAGTGGTGGGCTTGGAAGTGCTGCGTTAATGATGAGGCTCAATGATCTTAGAGGTCTTTTCCAACCCAAACAACTCTGTCACTCTGCATAACTCCGGGGAGGTCATTTCTGTTGAGAGAACAGGGATAATATTGGAAAGCTGCTGGGGAGATGTTTTAAGTTGTGTGCACTATGTCAGCACACAAGAGCATGAGTTTCCTGCTG
>NW_009952533.1:12387583-12401238 GCF_000747805.2 Chaetura pelagica | reverse complement strand
TGCTGAGCCCAAAGCTTATGTTTTGCCATCTTCCAGGAAGCTCCTGCCTTTCCTTCTGGGTACAGTTTTTGGGAACATGACTGAATCTACTGCTCACTGCTCTCATTTCCATTTCTCCCCAGTCCCTCAGGGCCTTCATGGTCTTTAATGTAATTAAAGAGCATTAAGGTAGAGCTGTTATCTCCACCTCTGTGTGCACTACAGGGCAGATGCACTTTGTGACATTCCTCTTGGCTGCCCAGGTTGGTGACGTACTGAAACTTGCCAGAGATCCTTTTTGTGCCTGTATACACTGTTAACCTAAATAACACTGAACTAGGTGACACCCCCCTTGCCCCCCTACCCCCATTTCTGCTGCAGCTGAGAATTTTGTAATTTTCTCTCTTTTAAAGGACATTGGTATTAAAATGTGACAAGGGACAGACAGGAAAATGCTTTCTCTGCTCCCTGGTGCATTTCAAAAAGCTGTGCCTCAAACACCTGTCCAAGAAGTACTGAAGAGCTTACTTTTTCTTCTTATTTTTTTTAATGTTTAGAATCCTCTCTTCACATCCCATTTAAGATAATCTCTACCTTCCTTTCTCTGTGGGGAAAAACCAACTTACACAAGCAAAATGTGGGAACTTGATGTGTAATACAGATGGAACACAGTGTTCCTTTGAAGCTAGCAGTTACATTATTACATACAGAAAATCATGGGTGGAAACCTTTAAAGAAAATCAAGTTTACTGTGAGAATCAACAGCTGTGAAAAATGTAATTGGGTACAGCTGCATCAGAGTTTAAAAACAGATTTCTCATATTTAAGTTTGCAGCTGTCTCTGGCCCTTTCCACACTGAAAATGCATCATATTCCCTAAATCATGCATTTGTTTGCCTTGCTTGAGCTACTTCACTATAAGGTCTGCTCCACTTATGTCACTAAGAGTTCTGCCTGTTATTTTCCTTTTAATATAAAACTGTCTCTGTGGCTAAAATGTAATGAGGCAGTGGACACAAGATTAATTGTTCTGATGCAGTGAACCTGATATTATTTAGAGACTTGGCAAAGTGCACGTTTTTCTGTTGGAATCTCTAAATCCCTCAGAGATAAGCGTTCACATTCACTCTGCAGTTAACTATGAAACTGCAAACATTTAGTTGGTTGCCAAATGGATTGATAGGCTTTCAGCACTGAACTCCCTCAGAAATTCTGGCCTTAATTAGCTAGTCACTGTTCTCATTAGTAGAAAATTAAGACCAATAATTTAAGTGTGGTTTAAGGTTATTGTGTTTATTAGATACGCAAAATAACTGTATTATCAAAATTGGTTGTCTAGTTTGAGAACAGAGTAATCTCTAAGCCACGTTTCAAGCTGTGATTTTAATTCAAACAGTAGTTTTCTCTTTTAAGTTGGGCAAGCTTTAATTAAATAGCAAGTTCCATTTTATAGGTAGGCAACGCATGTTCAAGTTGAACTTGTTCTTGTTTACAGCGGAAGACTGAACACTGTTTTCCTGAATGTGACACAAACATCTATTTTTGCAGCTGTATGTGGTTGGGATGAGATATGACACTTTAATTGTTATTAATTGATGCTTTTTCTTGGTAGTGCAAACAACTAGGGCAACTACTAAATGAGCAGGGCAGCAAAATTGTCTCTCGTGCCTTGCAAGTGATTGCTTCAAGGCAGGGCTTGCTGCAACATGTTGCCTGGCACAATCCAAACAGCTATGCTGTTGACCAGGCCAAAAATGTGATGCTAGTAAGAAACAAAGGCAAGCCCCTAATGAGATAAGCCAATAAGCAACCTCATTTTCAGCAGTATCGTGTAAGCCAAGGTGCTCCCTGCTTTTCATGAGATTTACTGTGGGTTTGGCTTATCTGAAAATTGTGTCAGTTAGTTCAGGTTTCCAAACACATAAGTGTGCTCTGGGTTTGGCATCCTGGCATTGAGACCTTGCTGTTGTGTCCTTAATTTCACCCATCCTGATCTGCATTGTGGGTTCCTGGGTCTCTTGCCAGACAGACTTGCTTTCACCTTTTAAAAACTTGCTTTACTTTGAGGTTTTCTCCATTGCTGTGCTGTTCTCGTTAGTACTTGGCTTCCAGCTCTCATTGTGGAATACATGGTCCGGGGAAGGTATCTGGCAGATCTCTAAAGCAAAGGAGTGTTCCTGCCCTGGTGAATACAGCATTGAATTTATTGGCAGGTGTTAATGGCCTTCTTCCTTCAGCAGTGGATGGGTGGGAGCACGTCAGCTGCATGGTCCTGATATTTTATAAAATATGCTAAAATTCAAAGCTGTACAGATATCCTATTTAAGACTTGTTGTGTGTGTATGTGAAAGATTTGTTTCTCCAGTTACACATCAGTCATCCCACTGGAAGCAATGAGTAATTTTTTGCCCATGTGAGGTTTGTGGTTTTTTCTAGGTACCTCTTAAAAAGGGCAGAGGTATAGGCAGGTGCCTTGCAGAACAGTTGCATGACTCATAGCAAAACTCAATGCAGTGAGAACATGCCAACCGAATTGCTTCCGGCACTGCACTTGAACAAGCTGGTTGCTCCTTTTGTCTTCTCAGTGAGCTTTGCAACATAATTTAAGTGTCAATAATTGACTGCAGGCTTTATAATTAGGGAGTATGAGGTAAATGTCTCTCCACCCAGAAAGAAATGAAAAAAACATTACTATCAATATTGCGATTAAAGGCAAAAGGTGTTTTTTCATTGTTGATTGCATTTGTTGGTTTCTTACCAGTTTCCAGCTATAAAATATTAGAGTAACCCAAATGATGAGCTAGTTTTGAAGGTTTGTATGAATTTCTATGAAAACATTGGATGCTCATCATGGTTGAAATGGACAAGTAGAGCCAGATTTTTGAAAGCACTTCTTGTCAGTATAAACATTTAGGTGAATAACCAAACCTGTAGCGCAGCTCAGCACCCATTTTTTTCCCCCTTGCTTTGTAACTTTCCAAACAGTCATGTTTACAGCACTGCTGAATCCTTCTGCTGGTCTAGCTTTTGATGTAAGGGATCTTGGCAACAGCCAACAGTATTATTCATGGAAATTCACAGAATACAACTGACATTCCTGAAATGCAGAAGTACCTGTACTTTAGGGTTTTCTTCCCTCTTTCGTAGCAATTGAGAAAGTAGATGTGACCATTTTTACTGAAAGAGGAGCTCACAAATTGTTGCTTACCTACCAGTAAAACTTACTTATCTTCATTATGTGAACAGTTCCTGTTTACAGTGAAGACTATGTTGCTAAATAAATGACAAATTATAATGTCTCCCACTCTTAAAAATAAGGCAGTGGCTGCATTCACATATGGCACCCCCAGCACTGCCTTTGCTCTCTAACCTTCCCTGCAGTCAAGCTGTACATGCACTCGAGTTCTGTTTATTTCCTTTTTCTATCGTGATCTGCTTAATGTTATATTAAGAAATGAATGAGTACACGTCTAGTAATGGTGGATTGCAAACATGCATTCCACCCTGCATACCAGAAGGAGCATCAAGCCCACAAGCAAAACGCAAGTGATAAAAGCACAATAGGCAACAAGTATGGGACGGAGTCCTTTGCATTCAAAAGAGACTCTTGTCTCACTGTGGTTTTGGATCAAAACTAGAATATTATTCTGTGTAGCTGCAAAGCGAAAAGAGAAATTAAGTGGGTAAGGACAGGGATCTGCTGAGAATGGCAATCCAGCACGAAATGTGAAGCTGTGGATGCTGTACAAGAATTACTATGTAATTTAAAAGTGGAATTGAAGGTGTGATAATTTTTTAATTCTTATCATTTGATTGAATTTATTTTTAATGCTGGCAACTAAAGTGGTAGCTCTAGTACAAATACTCTTCTGGAAGAAAGGGAATAGCCTTATACCTTGACTCAGTGCTTGCTATTGTCAGCATGAGCATACTGTATTGACCATACATGTGCAATATGCATATTAAAGAGGGCAATGTATTGATAGAACCTGTTGTGCTATAAAATAAATTGCTATTACCTATGTCTATTAGTATTAATGGTGTACCAGATACCCTGCTGCTTAATAACATAGGAGAAAGAAGAGTCAGCCACTGCTATTGACAGCTGGCATTGTTGCAGTGAAGTCAGTGCCTTCTGATTTTGAAGAGGGTAGAGAGCAAGTACCAGATCTCTTCTGGCCCTTGCTCTAGTGTATAAATGTTGGCATTTGATTTTTTACAAAAAAAGGAAAACCTCCCACTGTAAAAAATTATCCCCAACAATACTCTGGATCTTGCGTAATAGAGGACTTGTTTTGGCTGTGCTCCCCTCCAGACAGATCAGGGTCCAGCAGGATGAGGGAGACCCAGTTCCTGGTCCTCAGAGGATACCAGCTGGCTGGAGAAGAGCAAGCAGCACCACAGAGAGGAGTGCAATAGCCAGCACAAGAATGTGACCACATATGGGGTGTACTGGTTTCTCTAGCAGCCTCTCCTGCTGTGCCCTGTACACAAATAGCTGTTGGGTGGGATGATCATGTGATGAGAAATCTTGTCCGTGCTGTCCTGGTCTTACCCTGTTTGTTTGTTTCAGGTATGACGGCAAAAAAAGCAGAAGCCCTCTTCAATGACAGTAAGTGAGGGCTTTTTAAGCCTGGGAAATCTCTGCTTATTGTAGTTGCATAAACGGTCTCTGAGCACTTTTTCTGGCCCTTAAAAGCTTTTTCTCATCCTTCTGTCTAATGAAGTGATGTTGTACTTCACACAGATGAGCTCTGTGTTTAGAAATCCTGCTCAGTCATGACGAGGCCTTTTTTATTAGTGTCTTCTGGGATATTTAGGAAGACTAGCTTGAAAACAGTGGTGGTGGTGTGAAAATCCCTTCTAGAAAAAGTCTACACCCACTAGTTTTCTGGTTGGTTTTCTTGCAGTGAGATCTTCCTTATGTTAAAAATATTGGCAATTCTGTGAGAAAATACAAATGATGAGAAAGGAGCAAGTGCTGAGGGATCTGTAGAAATTCCCAGTATTGGGCAGACAGAGAAGACACACAGATCCTGCTGCATATGTGTCTATGACGTGCTTCTGCCTCCAGCAGTGCTGGTGTGGAAGGCAGAGGGTGCATTGTAAATGTAAACCGTGCTATCTAGGAAACAGAGGACTTAGCCAGTGAGGGCTGAGCACTGCAATGCTCAGGACACTTGTTTATTTACTAACCTGATCCACTTGTTGATACCAACAAGAGCTTTTAGACTGTGTTTGCTTAACTGTGTATGTGGACATGTAGAGACTAAGCCATGCTTCTACATGAAAGCTAAGACATTTCAGATGACTCCTAGGTGTACATAGTAAAACTGAGTGAGCAGGGAGGTCTTCCAATAAATAAAGGAACTTAATTGCTTGGGCTAGTTGGCTGCACTAATGTCAGGCACAGCAGCTAGCTGCAAGCTGTAGTACAATGTTCCTAGAGGCAGAAGAGTCCTTATCACAGATTTGAGTGCATTTTATATTTGAGCAGATTTTAGAAGCAATCTGTGTTATAAATAGAGTAAAACATCTACTTAAACAGAATACTCCATCAAGTCTAATCCTGCCTGCAAAGGGCAGACACCCTGTCCTCCCTCTGATGTAAAGTATTAGAACTTCATCTTGGAGCAGCGACTGCAGAATCTGTTTCATATATACTTGCCTTAGATGCTGTAGCATAGGAATTCATCTCCACCTTGCTACGTCTTATTTTCCTATACACACATTAAAGGATGAGATTTATACCTGAAGCAGTATGTTGTTCAATTGGTGCTTTAAGGATGGCAGCCTAGCAGAGACCTCTAATACAGCCTGCAAGTGAGAAAATCTCTAATACAGGCTGCAAGTGTCCCAAAAGCCAGTAGGATTCGGCACATAGAGAAGAGTTTGGAGTAATGGCTTTCTGTGTTCTCTCAGAAATTGGGAATATGTAATCTTCTTTAGCATGCATGAAGGAAGGTAGGACCATAAGGAAATGTAGAAGTTACATCAGCCTGTGGTTATAATGAAAATGTTCTGGATTTTGAAATGGCTAGTAGCACAAAATGGTTTCTTATGGAAATATAAGACACTATGATTGTCTTCTCAAAGTATTGATGTAAAGGTTGAGGTAGTTTTTTGTTTTAGATATGTTTTTTAAGCTTTCAGAGAAGGAAGTCAGCTTGTTTGAAGATTTAATAGTCATAAAAAGCCATCTCTGCTTGTAAGTTGGGTTTCTTTTAACTCTGGAAATGTTTGATCAGGTCCTTGCGAGCAGGCTGTAAAGTAATGGAAGATTAAATAACGTAACTTTTTGCATCCATTTTAGGTGCTGGTGTTCTGGGGCACTGATGGAGCTGTAAGATTTTCCCTGTGTTTTGAACATTGACTGCTCAGGTGGTTGATAGGATTGTGCAGTTGTAGGACCAGTAACTGCAAATTACCAATAGCTTTCAGGAGGGAAACATGCTAGTGCAGACAGTCTTATCAGTTATGGTATATTCTCCAGTTTTCCTTTCAAATGGGAAGTTATGGACAAGTAGTCATTTTAAATTTCTGAACAGAGCAGACTCTACACTGAGCACATGAGCTTCTCAATATTGTATGACTTTTTCCCCCCCCCCCTCAAACTTATGAACAGCTTTCAACCTGCTCTGTTATTGCTGCTGCATTTGACTATAAGGTACTGTTAACATAACTTTGTGCAGATCCTAGCAGGAAGGGGCAGAGGTTACACTCTGTGTGGCTCCAGTGTTTTGCTTCTGAGGACTTCAAGGGCCGTGGGGCTGGCAGCTCTTCAGTGACGTACGTTTTGGCTTTGTCCCCTCTGAGCCACTGTCTTCGGGAGACAGGCAGTGCAATGGTTTGGATTGTGTTGTCACTACGCAAATAATTCTTAGCTCTGTCTCTTTTTCAATGGATTGGGATAGTCCTGTCTGTCAACTTTTCTAATGTCTAGCTGAAATCGGGGCCTGGATGAAAACTAGTGGGTCTTGGTCCAGGTAAGATGGATTTGAGGCTGTTTGGATGGGAGAAGAAGGCTGAAGCAGCTCTGTCTGTTAAGTAAGCTTCTAAAGCTACAGAGGAGCTTCAGCTGCTCCTGAATATCCTGAGTTTAGTGGCTGAAACAATGGATATTTTAATTTGTCTCTGGGTTTGGAGGATAATACTTTTTTGTCATGGCTGCACACTGTGCTAGAGGTATAATGCCTTTGTAATCTGTGGCTTGGATGTGATACTCTTTGCCTGAAGTGCCTCTCTAGGTCCAGTTGCAGACTGCCATTTGAGCAACGTGCAGTTGTCTGTTTCCATGTGACATCATTGTAATGTAATCTGCATGCATGCGTGGTAAAAACCCATGGCTCGGACTAATTCCACCTTAGATTTTGCCTTGTTCATATTTTATCTTAATGCCAAATTTCCTGGGACATTAAGGTTGCCAGTCTCTGTATTTGGGAATTGTCCTGGGTGTGTGTGGTGAAGGTTTTGGTTCCTGATTTTGGTTGCTCGCACAGCTAAACCTGAATGGTTGACCACCATAGCTTTCCATAATAGTCCATTGTTCATTCAGGCTTCTAACAGAATGGGTTGTGCATCTCTGATCTGGGGGGCTGGTAGAAGGTACGGTTTCTTGCTGTTGTTAACACTGTTAGAGAACCTAGGTGGTGTGTAATTGCACATATATTTTCCACAGGCATACTTACTAAACAGAACAGCTAACACACTCTTTATCTTTTTTTGACAGTCTGTGGGTTACGGCAGAATAGAACAGTCAAGTCAATGGCAAAATCAAAAGCATTGAGAATAGTCGGTGGATTGACTTCTGCAGAGACTGGGGACTGGCCGTGGCAAGCTAGTTTGCAATACAATAACATCCATCGCTGTGGTGCAACACTCATCAGCAACACGTGGCTTGTATCTGCAGCACACTGCTTCAGAGAGTAAGTTTCTGTCTTAGAGAGAATCTGCAGCAGAATGTGCCCCATGTGTATTAAGTTGTGTTGCTTACCAGACTGTACCACACCCCTGACTCCAGGGGAACAACCTTCTGCCTTGGAGGAAAAAAGTCAGGGTTAAGCAGACCCATCACTTGAATGTTTCAATGAGAAATTAAAGACTGACTCTTTGAAGCAGAACTGCCAACTATATGAGTGGAAATCAATAGCCAGGTGAAAACTCCAGGAGGCCAGCGTGGATGAGCAAGAAGCTCCTAGAAAAGCTCAAACTGAAGAAGGAAGCATACAGAAGGTGGAAGCTAGGGCAGGTACCCTGGGAGGATTGCAGAGAGGTTGTCTGAGCAGCTAGGGATCAGGTAAGGAGAGCCAAATTCCTGCTAGAATTAAACCTTGCCAGTCATGTATACAGGAATAAGAAAAACTTCTGTAAGTATGTTGGGGATAAAAGGACAACCAAGGAAAATGTTGGCCCTCCCCTGAAGGAAATGAGAGACCTATCTACATGGGATATTAAGAAGGCTTAGGTTCTCAGTGACTTCTTTGCCTCAGTCTCCTCTGGCAAGTGCTCCAGTCTCATTGCAAAGGCCACAGCAGGAGCACCTGTGCTATGAAGACAGGCTGAGAGAGTTGGGGATGTTCAGCTTGAAGAAGAGAAGGCTCTGAGGATACCTTATAATGGCTTTCCAGTGCCTGAAGGGGTCACAGAAAAGCTGGGGAGGGACTTTTCACCAGAGAGGGTAGCGATAGGACAAGGGGTAATGGTTTTAAACTGAAAGAGGGTAGATTTAGGTTAGACATCAGGAAGAAATTCTTCACCATGAGGGCAGTAAGGTGCTGGCATAGGTTGCCCCGGGAGGTTGCAGAAGCCCCCTCCCTGGAGGTGTTTAAGGCCAGGTTGGATGAGGCTTTGTGCAGCCTGGTCTAGTGTGATGTGTCCCTGCTTATAGCAGGGGGGTTGGAACCTGATGATCTTTTAGGTCCTTTTCCAACCTTAACTATTCTACAATTCTGTTATTATATCCAAAATTAATAATGGAAATGAAGTTTTCTAGCAGAAGAGCTTTTTTATTTTATTACACCTTATGGCCACAGAATGGCTGGATCAGGGCAGGGGAGGAGTATGACACCATGGTTCAGGAGGGAATGAAGGATTGCCCTCCCCTAGCAGCAGCCCACAATTACATGGGACTTAGTGTTACAGAAAGTGATGGATGCCTTAAGAATCTAGTAGGGAGCTAGCTTGAAGAAGCTTTACAATAAAAGTGCTCACCAGGTTTAAAGTCCCGAACACTTAATGTTTACAGCTAAATACTTACAGCACTCTTACCTTTTTCAGCATGAGTCACCCTCAGAAGTGGACTGCTACTTTTGGAGCTCTTTTGAAACCACCAAGCTCAAAACGATCAGTCAAAACTATTATTATTCATGAAAAGTACAGCTACCCAGAACATGATTATGACATTGCACTTGTGCAGCTCTCTAAACACGTTGAGTTCACGAGCAGCATACACCGTGTTTGTCTGCCTGAGCCATCACAGACTCTTCTGTACAATTCTGATGCTATCATCACAGGCTGGGGAGCACTTACTAATGATGGTGAGTCCTGAGTCTACCAAGTGACCTGTATGTTATGTAAACAGTGGCTCTGATCTGCTCTTGCATATAGCTACTTCTGTAGCTATCTGTTGTATGGCAGCAAGTCTCATGCTTTGTCTATAAGAAATAGGTCTTTTTAGCTGTAAGCAGTTTCTTGTTCTAAAACTAGACTGAACAAAGAGATACAATCCACTGAAGCAGAGAACAGGAAGAAGCTCCAGATAACTCTGTGGGCTTTCATGTAAATGTGGAGAGTGAGCTGCAGATAGCGACTTACCCAAGCTCAAACTCTTAGCAGGTCATGCTAAGAGTAGATTTAGCAATTGAGTCAAGATGTCTTCATTTCTTGTCATCTGCCCAAATTGCTAAGTAATTTATATGCTGTGGTATTATATGGAACATGTATAAAATATCTGGGTTTACACTTAAGGCACTACGGTATCATGCAATTGTTACTTATGTCTTAATGGTGCAGTTCCTAAGTAAGACTATGAGTATGTACCTTTTTCCTAAAGACCTAACCTAGACAGATCAGTAAGGAAAACATCCATATTAAACTAAATCAAGCTGGTCCTCCATAAGAGAACATTAAATGTTCTTCCTGTATCTAAATACTGCAAAATAATTCTGTTGATAAATACTCAAACTGTATTTTTCCTTAGGTCCAACTCCAAATGTTCTTCAGGAAGCAACAGTGAAACTTATCGACTCAAACACTTGCAACAGAAAAGAAGTGTATGATGGGGACATAACACCCAGGATGTTGTGTGCTGGATACTTGGAAGGAGGAGTAGATGCTTGTCAGGTAACCACAGCTGAAAATTAGCAATGTTTGCCTTTCAGCCTGTAAGGTTTCCAGTTTAACTATGATTACCATGTCTTGCTATTTCAGTATCTGAATTTAGTCTTTGAAAGTGGTCAACATCTTAAGGAAATACTGTCTAATTAGAAGACCAAGTTTCTGATTAAATCCTGTTTGAAATGTTATTGACTAAAATAATTTGTTGAAAGGATACTGGTTATTGTAAAAAGAAAAAATAATTACTTCTTGCTTTCTTCTCTTACTGGACACACCTTCCTATTTATTGAGAAAATTATATCTTTCTTAATTTATTTTTTCCCTGCTCTTCTTTCTCTAGGGGGACTCTGGGGGACCACTGGTTGTTCCAGACACTAGACTGATGTGGTACCTCGTGGGAATAGTGAGCTGGGGAGACGAATGTGCTAAACCAAATAAACCCGGAGTTTACACACGAGTGACTTATTTCCGTGACTGGATTACCTCAAAAACTGACATTTAATTCCAAAATCACAAGTGGATTTAGCTACATAGACTACGTGTAACTCATACATGTCTGTAATTCCGAAAAGTTACTTTTTTGGGTATATATATTCCTGTGTAGTTTTGGTGGAAGCAACCTTTGCCCACAACAAGGGCTACCTTTGCTGTCAGAGATCCTAGCCCCTTGTGAATTTATACTAAACATGTGAGATTGCCTGCCTCATCTTTGAACCTTGAAACATTCTCACCAGAAATCATGAACTGACATAATTAAACTGATATTTGAAAGCTACCAATTTACCTGCTTTTATAAATACAAACATTTTCCAGGGAAAACAAAACAAAACATATTTCTGCAGCCATGGCCTCGGTCTGAAGCTGAACTTTCTTCCTCCAGTGAAGCAAATGCTGTCACAGCTGTGTTTCTAGAAAAGTGAACCCTTCATTATTATTCTTGTTAGAGACTATAACCTGCACAGAGTGCAGCTGAGACCCTGCTCACCCTTCTTGGTTGCTTTCATACAGCTAACAGTGGATCACCCAAGACTGAGGGTAGGTCTTAGCTAAGGAAAAGGAGGATTTCTGTGCTTGCCATAATTTGGAGAGGAAAACAGAAGAGTTTGGTGATCTTCTTTTGAAGTGGATTTTTAACAGCAAATATTTTGTGAATTCTGTGAAGTTCAAATTACTTGAAAGCACTATTGTGGAAGTGCTTTATCAGAACACTGTGCTGCTACCTCTGCATCAGTTGCCTTCTAGATTACTCTGTTCTACTCACACTATGCTTAAGACATAGAAAAACAAGCTCTACCTAAATTTGTTTGTAGTAAGTGTGTCCCCACCAACAACCTCCCTTGAAGGAAAACTAGCATTTGCACTTATGCTAAAGGGAGAATAAATATTCACCACAAATAAACTGGAAACTACCTTTTTAATTCAAGAAACTGTGCTTTTCCAAGGGCATGCAAGCTAGTGGAAAACAGCTCACTGCACAGAAAAAGCAATTCATGATACTGTCTTGCTTCACTGATGGATTAATCTCTGCTTTGAATGAATACGATCCTGTCTTATGAGGCTGAAGAGTAATTTAATATTCAAGAACCATCCTGATAAGAACTTCAGAGTAAATGCAATCCTTATACACTGATTAAGCACTTTTCTTACCTCTGTATGTAACGTATCATGGATTGCGGATGGAAGGGGGTCCAGTGACATGACTATTACTGTCCCCTAGAGCCCAGACCTTCAATACGAGAATCCAAAATATCACTCCAGAACTGTCTCCTGCAGTTTTGAACGGCCACCAAACTGGTTAGGCTGTGAATGAAGGACTCACCGGAGTCTGTGAGACATGAAAGAAGCTGCAAGCCCCACAGCTGAACCTACTACAGCTGAAAATTTCTCTGAAGCATCCTGCCTCCCCTTCTCCTCAGGACTGGGTCTCTCCTTAGCCTCCCTACTGTGCAAGCTCTCCAATAATCAGTACTCTTGAAATGAGATGCTCAGCAGTTCATGAAAACTCACACCCTGAATTACAAGTCTACATATGGATGGAAAAAGCCTGTTTAACCTTGGTGGTGGTGAAGAGGGTTGTCTAATTAATAGGTTCTTTCCAGTCTATCTTTTGAGTTTTAGTAAAAGATGAGATACCATATCTCAGAAAGAAATCTATTGAAGGTTTTGGATTACTTTTGGTTTTGAAGTAGTTCATTCTGAGTTTCTATGTCCATTATAAAATGAGAAGAATCTTGGGACAGTTAGGAGGATAGTTAGATGCAGCAAATCTGTTTCCTTAATTTATTGATGAAGTTTGTAATTTGTGCACTTTTGAGTTGCTGCTGTTTTTCAACTAAGAATTTACTCTGGGTCGGGTTCAGTTAAAAAATAGAAACTTTGTGGAGTTTTGGATTAGGTCACCTGGAAACACTGTTCTCTTCTAGTGTTCAAGTCTTTTTTTTGAAGGCATGATTTGGAAAAAAACCCAACATCTATTTTTTTGTGCCTCTTATTGCTTGGATTGTGAAAATCATTACGAGTGTCTCAACTGATCAGCTGCAGTTGAAAATAAATGATAGTTCACTTTCATGGATAGCTAAGACTTTTTTTTTTTTTTTTTTTGCACTTAAATGTATATTTTTGCATAGCAAATGGAGGGACAACAATAAGGAGGTGAGGCCCAGATTAGATACAACCCCTATAAACTGGTTCCTACCTCACACTGCAAGTGACATGTATATATAATACCTTTAAAATGAGAAAGGCAGCCTTTATTTCAGATTTTCTTATGACAGGCCAAACAGGAAAGAGGTGTGTGGGGGAATGTCTACCTTACTCAGGGAGTCCTGAGCCAGCCAGATGCACTTTTCACAAATTTTTTAGCAAACTGTCTGGCCTGGGTTTGTCTTATACTCCACGTCAGTGTTTTATTTATGAAGATTCTGTTTTCTGCCCTAGAATAAAACAAAGAGAATCTTGTGTGATTAAAGAAAATACTTTAAAAAAATTTTTATTAAGTTAAGATTTAGCAAGGATTTAAGTGACATAAAGGGAATATGTTTCATAAAATTAAATGTATTTAAAAACAACAAGTCTTGTTTTGGTCTTTTTTCTTGCTTAATAATAACTAAAATTTAATTCACAATAGACTAATTTTCCTTATTTTAGTATAAGATTATTCTAAAACTGAACTCTCTGTTCATTCTCTATCTTAGGAATTGTTTAACAGGGGTTGGACCTTTACAGAGGTTTCAGCAAAGACAAGGTGGGACATTTGCTTTTCTGAAATACTCAAAGGTGGATTTCAGTTAAGCTAGTGCTATGCAAATGTGAGAATGGGTATGAAGCTTCATCAGAGAATC
>NW_009952533.1:12384555-12387543 GCF_000747805.2 Chaetura pelagica | reverse complement strand
ACTTGGCTGCTCCTCAGATTTCCCAGTCAGATTTAAAGCATCAAGAAACATGTTCCAAACTTCTGGTTATTCAAATTGGGTTGTTTGAGGCTTGCCCAAAGGTAATTTTCAGCCTGGAGCAGAAGTAGAAAAGAAATAAGAGGCTGTGATTGCACAAGGCCTTATCACATGAGCAGGTCTGGTTGAATAAAATTAATCTGCAATTGGGATTCCTTATATAAGTAAAGCTTGTAGGAACTCCCAGTTCTGTATCTGCTGCTCCTCTTAACAAATTAGAAGAGTTGAGGGCCAGAAGTTATTATTTAACCCAATTAATATTTACCTGGGAAATGACAGCCTGCTTTCGAGACGCGTGCGCATGGAAAACTGTCTCTTCCTTTTGGAAATGCATTCATGTGCATGTCAGCATGGAATCAGCTTAGGCAATTGGTGTCCTTGTTTATCTGGATCAGGATTTTAAGCACATTGTTAATGTGGTTTCTAGGAAGGTGTCACTTGCTGGAGCAGCCTTAAGTGACACGGTCCTTTGGTCCACCCCATTAGGAAGCTGGAGTCCTTTGAAAGGTGCCAGCAAAGCATTCCTATACCACGCATTGTGCCAACAAGAGGAAACAAAGCCCTGCCAGCATCTGGCTCCTGGAAACCCACTGAAGGATGTGTGTGTGCAATTTATGGTGATTTCTGCACTGGCCTCTGTGCTATACTGTGTTGGCCTCAGTACTTTCAAATAACACATTTTTAAGGAAGAAAATACATAGAGTTTTTCTGTTAATTTCCTTATTAACTAAATAAATTGGGGAAATGAATGCACTCCCCCTCGCCCCCAATATTTCAATTTGGAGTCCATATTAAGAATGTGAAATCATGCCTGGAAGTCAGGGAATTAAAAGACTGAAAAAAAAAATTAAAAGTGCAAATGGCTGAGATTTTCCCAGCAGATTGAAAGAAGATTTGCAGCTAAAACAGCTTCAGCTCCTTTTAAAAATACTGGCTCTACAGATATATTCAATACCTGCATGAAGAATGAATCTAGAGTAGTGCACATCACCTGAAGTCACAGGGGCTTGGGGCATGAAAAGACTTAAAATCCAGAGATGGTGGCTTCCTCCTGACCACAGCAATTTACTGCTCACTGATTCAGCAAGCCAGTAAACTGACAGCCTCCCTTTGTGCTTTCTGCCAATTGCAAAAGCTCCAGCTGACTTTAAGATGGTACAAATCTGGAGTTTAGATTTCTTTTAGAATTAATCTATTTAACCAAATTCACAAAGACTTTAGGCTTATATATATATTTAAAATAAGAGACTATAGGGAAAAAGAAAAGTCAAATGTTTCAAATTATGCAGGCTTGGGAAATAAAGACCCTTATGTTTTGGGTTCTTTTGGTATAAACAACCTAGAAGGCTCCTGAGTACACCTACTAATTAATGGATTTGGGAACCAGCTTCTTTGGCTTCTGGAGTAAATAGCATCTGTCCATTTTTATTTGCCAATTTATCTTAGAGTGCCCATGTTCACAGTTTCATTGATGGTCAGCCTTTGCTTAATTATCAGTAAACTATTAGGTGAGCATTAACTGAATGTGGCTGTTTCTCTGGTTTTGCCTAAAGGCTTTTCAGTACTCACTGTTACTACACAAAATCTGTTTCATGTGAGATGACTGCATCTCAAAGTGACTGGTATCTTAAAAAAAACAATAACTAGGACAGAAACATGGTACGTAGCAGATTTTTTTAAAATTACTGTTCACAACATTTGACTGGCAAGTTCTTAAAAATAAGAATTGTTAGTGTAACCTCACAAAAAAAAAAAAAAAAGGTTCATTCTTATGGGAAGAAATCACAAAATTAAAGGCAAAAAACTCTGACAGAACTATAGCTGGAACTCCCATTAATCCTATTTATTGGATATATGCCCTGCTCATTGAAATTACTTTATTGAAATAATGGAAGTCATTTTAGTCTTGTTTTTTCTCATTTTTATGTATTATGTGAAAAAGCTACAAAGCAAATACCAGCCTTAAATATAAATTTCTTTACGGGTAAGAATTGCATTATTCATCCTGAAGAGCTGAACTACTTACTTTATTCCATCTTTCAGTCCAGCACTGTAGGCTTCTAGTGGCCTCTAGTGGTTCTTCGAAATTTCCCGACATCTGTCTAATTATTTCTGTCACAAAAAGCTGTAGCAGACAAGAACTCTCACCCTGATGAAAGCGCAGCCTGTGTCCAGCGGCTCTTCACGACTAGTTCAGCACAAAAGCTGTGTGCTGTGATGGACTGAGGTGTAAATCCCGAGGAAGGTGTGGAGGCTTGATAGAACTTGGGTCATTAGAGATAAACGCTAAAATAATGCATTGGGTGCCCACAAAGAGGTCAAAACTTGGGTGTTCTTGCCATCACAAGTTCTCAACCCCCCTATCAAGGTAAGAAAAAAGCTTTGTTTGTTTGTTTGTTCTTATTCTTCTTGTGCACTGTGGGATACAGACAGATGTTTGGGGGTTCTTTTTGAAAGTGACAAGTATGTTAAAATACAAGGTGACCGACTCACGCTGTGCACCCGGAGTGCCACATTTGTCAGCTGTTGCTTGTGCAGTAGCACGAACCCCTCCCATTTGATCTGTGATGCATTACGAAGAAAGACGTGAGCTCCTCTCACCCCCCCAGCGATCAGGGATAACGAAAGGGGAGCCGGTTTGTGCGGAAGGGAGATCAAACCTTTCCACAAGGCCATGTACCAGCTGGGTTTGGGGGGGTTGGACTAGATGATCTTTCCAGGTCCCTTCCAGCCCCCAAGATGCTGTAATTCGGTCACCTTTTGGGCTGGTTTGGACCACTTTTCCCCACATCTGTGCTCCTCCACAGCCTTGGATTATTCTCCCTCGTAGACTGGCTCTTCCCTCTCACCACGGTGCGTTGTTTCCCGGGCAGAAAGCGGTGCTTTCCCTCCCGGCTGCTGCGGCCCCGGCCCGGCGCTGCCCGCGGGGCC
>NW_009952533.1:12335483-12379113 GCF_000747805.2 Chaetura pelagica | reverse complement strand
TCGGGCGGTTCCGCGCTGTGGACCCGCGGTGTCGGTTCCCTCCCATTATCCCCGTTGAGCGGTTCTGTCTGTCTGTCTGTCTGTCTCTCTCTCTCTCTCTCCCCACCGACTGACCAGGGAGCTGCGTTGGTTCAGGATACGCCTCTGGGTAGGTGGGACGGATCCAGGCCTGCTCGGCATCCCAGCCCGCTGAACAGCAAGTGGTTTGTGCGTCTCTCTCTCTCTCTCTCCCCACCGACTGACCAGGGAGCTGCGTTGGTTCAGGATACGCCTCTGGGTAGGTGGGACGGATCCAGGCCTGCTCGGCATCCCAGCCCGCTGAACAGCA
This sequence comes from Chaetura pelagica, assembly GCF_000747805.2. Lineage (NCBI taxonomy): Eukaryota > Metazoa > Chordata > Aves > Apodiformes > Apodidae > Chaetura > Chaetura pelagica. The sequence continues at coordinate 12,378,785 of NW_009952533.1, read as the reverse complement.
AGTGGTTTGTGCTCCTGCAGCCCGGCTTGACTTGGAGGTAAGAGACGCTGTGAAACTGGGCCCCTGCCACGGCCGCTGTGCCTTGGCTGCCCTTCGGAGCATCTTAGTCCTTGGTAACACGTAGCACCGTCTTGCTTTGTCCCTGGTTTGTGTCCCACCGCTGAAATATAAAGAAAGGGCTTTCCTTACCGAGTTAGAACAGAGGCCTGACATTAAAACTGCTAGTGTTGGCTTTTAAAAGCAAACAGCCGAGTGTATAAATGTAGAGCATCTGGTACGAACTGGTACGTAGTGTTAGAATGGCTTCCTCCCCCCCATCACATGCCTGTCTTTGAACAGGTTCAATACTGGTTGAACTAAAATAAGAGATGCAACTTGGATGCAGGAATATTGACAAAACTTTGTCCAGAGCCACTTGGCAGTGGTACCACCAAGTCCTCTTTGGGAAGGAGGTGTTTTGCTGTACCTGACGGGTACGCTGGTAGCAGCTCAGGGCTGTAACAGAGAATTCAGGAGGAGAACTGGAAATTGATAAATATATTGGAAAAGCCACTGTCAAACGGGTCTGGGAGATATGGGTAGAGGAGGAGCTCTTGTGGGTTGATTGCACAGTCTCATTTACAGAAGGCTGTTAGGGAGGGCATAGTGATTGAGAGGGCTGGCAGCAGCCGCAGCGGAGGGAGCTGGGTGCTTTTAGGCAGTAATGGATCACCTTCCTCACCTTAGTACCACAGTCTGTTTATGTTGGGTAGTCCCAGAGCTCCTGTGCTGTTTGTGGAGGGTGATTGTGAAAGAGTGGAACTGCTCAGGGATGTTGCTCTGGGCCACTAGGAGATACTGCTGGCTTGCTTTGGGGGGAGCTTCCAGTCTTGTGTCCCAGGCAGTGACTGAAATGAAGGTTGAAGCCCATGACTCTGAGATGAGTTGTGTTGCTGTCTGGCTTGAGGCCTGGGTCCTAGGATGATCTACCAATATTGGCATTCCTTCTCTTCAGCTCTTGTATAAGGAAGGGCATGGGAGCTGAACTGAAGTCACTGGTGGTGTAAATTGTGATGGATGAGCTTAAAAAAATCAAAAGGACAACTTTCAGGTCAGAACATTATATAGTCTCTGAGTTGTGACAGGCTGCAGGTGCCACACTTCAGAAATGTTAAAATACTTGACAAAACCATCTGAACAGTAAATGGGAGTTAACCTTTGGGCAGGATTGCCTCAAAATCTGTGTTGGGGTATATTTGTGATCTCAGAGAAAATGCTCCATGTATTTTTTGACTTTTACTTTTCAGTCTCTTAGGAGAAAGAGTTGTCAGCCATGTCTAGTTTCCCAGACAGTGTGATGGGAACTTATGTTCTGGGTCAAACATGGGGTCTGGTTTGCTCATCCTTTATTTGGTGGCAGTCACTTACCAGTTCCAGGAAGCACCAGCTCTGGTAACTCAGAAACAACCTGCCTAGTGGCAGTTTATTCCTAATCCTTGTGCTCAGTTATCACTAAGGTAACTTAATAATGGAAAAGTCTTTGGTAATGACTGAAGGCCTCAGTAGCACAAATTAGGTTATTCTTAAAATCCTATTGAACCGTTTAACTTGATGTCTTAGTTAATGTTGCATTCATTCACATTTTTGGATATTGGTTCTACAGTTAGCTAAAACAGTAGCTTGTTTCCTAAGGATTTTCAATTAATATAGAAATAGTGCAGCACATATAATGATTGCTAGTCATTCAGAGGTCTCCTATCTTCTCTTAAAAAAAAAAAAAAGCACCATGAGGTAGATGGTGGTGAAAGGAAATTATTATAAAAGAAGTTAAACAGCTTGAAGCTGTTAATATAAAATTAAATTGTACTTTTAGTAATTATCTAACTGTGGCAAATACAAGAAGTAAGTCCTGCATCTTCTCAGTGGGCAGATTAATATGTCTATCTGTATTTTGAAATAATTTATTGAAGGTATGGGAGCTCTTGTCTTCTGGCTTCTGTGCATTTTAATTGCCTAGATGCTGTGGTGTTCTATAGGCTTCTTCATGTTCTAAGTAATTCCTGTGTAACATCACTTTTTATATTTTTCAGTTCTTGAATGGAGGAATTGAGTGGGGCAGGGAGGGGAGCAAACTGTGAGATTACATCTGATGTAACCAGATTGTTTTTTATAACCCTTCCAGTGTAAACAAATCTCATTGCATCATGGCAGCGGACTCCATGGAAATTGATGATGCTTTGTATAGGTAAGAATATAATTTTTAAGCATTGCTCATGACTTTTCAGCAATATTTATATTGTGAAAGACAAGGCTTGAAAACACGATCTACTGTCTACTGCCTGCTAGGTGGAGATGTGTGTACTTGTGTTGCTGTGTCCCTCTTTTTGTAAGGCAGAAACTCCTGAAAGTTCAGCGAGTGAAACAGAATCCACTTCTTGCAAAGTTAGCATGAGAACTGGTTGAACTGAAGATACAGTCTCTCTTTCTATAAAACTGTTCCTTTATTAGCCTCATAACTGGTGTTTTCTGACCAGTAAAAAGAGTTATGTAAAGTTCCAGTAGTGTCAATAATGTGTGCTTTTTGGAAATAATGAATAATAATATTCTATTTGTAATAAGGATTTGCTTTCTTCCTTTAGCTCATTCCCCTTTTACAGAGTAGATATTCTTCTCTTTCCTTTTATTCCTCATCTTCTTTCACTGTCTTCTTTTCAGCTTCCTCTTCATCTTTATGTAATTTATCTCAGTCATAATTTAATTTATTCTTCAATCTTTACCATACTTCTCTGTCCTCAGGAACATCATCAGTATTTCTGTTATTCTCCAGGCTTCAGGGTGTTGTGTTGTTTTGTTTTATTTTTCCCTAGATTTAAAAAATTAATTATTTTTATCATTATTTTTGCTTTAACTTGTTTGTTGGGAGTAGCTTGAGATTGCTTGGCATGGCAAAAGTTCAGAGAGCCTGTACTGGAACAAATGATATCTCTGGAAAGATGTGGTGTGATTAAAAGCTGAACAAAAGAGGCTTCTTTTTAATTCAGTGCAATACTTCCTGTGTTGTATGTGTCACTTTATTTTCTGGCACTAGAGTCTTATGAAAATCATAGTTTTCCTTGGTGGAAAAGGTAATATTTAGAATGGTTTAATTGTATAGTTGGAGACCAAGAATCTTTCAGAGCTCAGGATCTGACTATGGAAGCTGCTGTACCTTCTGGTTGGAAGATGTCTGATAATAAATTCTTTGACTTGCTTGTGTCTGCAGTAGTTAACTCCAAAAACCCACTCTCCTGAATGGGTTTTACACTGATTAAAAATTGGAAGCTATTTCTCTCAGCTAAGATCAGTCACTGAAAAGTTCTGTCCGGAATGTATTTCACTATTTCGATTGTGAGTGCATACATGAGGTTTGATGTGCATTATTTCCTAAAGCACTGTCCAGCTCAGATATGTGCATGTTACCACCTCAGTTGCTTGTTAAATAGAGGGCTGTACATGTGTAACCAGTTACACACTTGTCTGCAGAACGTGGAATTGTGAAGTAGAAACTGATTGGGATGATAGAATAACCAGAAGTATTTGAGTTGTTAGTTGTTTTTTTTTAAATGACTGGGAATTTTTTACTTGCTTTCATTTACTCTTGGCTTTATTTGTATCTTGCTTTAATCTGAATTTGTCTTTGCTGCAGTCGTCAGAGGTATGTTCTTGGAGACATGGCAATGCAGAAGATGGCTCAGTCCCATGTATTCCTGAGTGGTATGGGTGGTCTTGGTGTGGAGATTGGTAAGTTAGATAACGTTTATTTAAGCAGACACAAGTGAATGCCAACATACTGTCCCAGAGTACTTGCAAAGCTTAATATATGTGTAATAAGCATGTCTGAAGTATCCGAGGGAATTTATATGTGCATGATGCAGATGAATAACATAGCAGATATAGGAAAGATTCTGGACTTTTCTTTAGTAAGCTTTTTAGTAGAATAACATTTCAGCTTTTACTTTAAAATGAGCTACTGTGCACCAGATCACTTTACCCAAAATCTCATGTCTTGAGTGAAGATTGAGGGTAGAAAATCCAAGTTATTGCTTTAGGCATCAGTATCAATGAATGTAATACAGGAACAGCTACAGCCTGTACAGGGTGGGAGGTAGGAGGACATAGGCAATTTGGTGAAAAATAAGTAACTACCTTGGTGCAGGAGACTCCGTAACAATTTCTGTTACTCTTTATGAGCAAGACTTGTCTTGGCCTGTTCTTACCAGAGTTAATTCCATTGCAGTTGGCTTTAATGGCACTCTGCACCAGATGCCAGAACAGAGTCATGGGGTTTTGCAGTTTGTTGTCATTAGTGTCTCTGTAATCATACTTGTGGGATGAACAGCTGACAAATGACAAACGTAGAGGGCCTTTTTAACCTTGCTCATGTTATTCTGCTTTCAGTGGTGCTGTAGAATGCTTGAGCCAAATGTGTGAGAGAGCAAACCCTTAAGCTGTGAAGTTCTTACCAGTGACACACTGTTATTGTCCACCTACATAATTATTCAATTACAGATTTGCAAGATATTTGCAACAGTCTCTCTTTTTTTTTTTTTTCAGCTAAAAATATAATTCTGGCTGGGGTAAAGGTATGTAAAACAGTTCTGCTGTTGGTTATTCTTGGGTGAGCAGGAGATAACTACTTTCTAGCTAATTCTAAGTTTCTGAAACTTGTCTTTCAGTGGAAGGATTGCAAAACATTTGAGGACCTTTCAGCGAAAATGTTTAATAATCTAGATGTTCTTGTGGTACAGTCTGAGTCTCACATTAATGTCCACTGCACTCTGAAATAACTCATTTTAGCCAGCTGCTGATGAGACACTGGATCCTTTTGTACAAAAGGTGGCCTCTCCTAAATGGAGATAAATGGTATTAACTCTAAAGCCAAACTACTTAAAATACGTTATCCTATTTTGTCATCCATCAGAATTCTTTTGTGTAGATGTTAGAATGGATGCGTGTTTTAATCCAACAACGGCTGCTGGGATTAATTTTATTGGAGATAAGCCTTTAAAAACTGTTTCTTCCAATGGAAAAAACCTTTGTTTACAATTTTGGAAGTCCATTAATTTACAGATTGCAATTGTCCCTTAATTGCAGTATAGCAAAAATCATCCTCAGTATTTCAATGCTTTTCATCATTGCAAGCTGGGATGAAAATGCTTAATGAGCTCTATATTCCTGATGTGTTTCTGTCTCTCAAACAGAAAGAGTTTTCTTGGAAAAAGAGCTGGAGGAACTTGTTTTTATGCATGGTACAATTAAACTTTCTGCAGTATGACACATACTATGTACACTTACTCCAGTCAATACTTTTTGTCCAACTTTCGTAGGCTCTTACAGTTCATGACACCAAGCAGTGCACGAAATGGGATTTGGGGATCAACTTCTTTATCCATGAAGATGATATTACCAGTCAAAGGAACAGGTTGGTTAAGTCTTTTGAGTGAGAGAGGACTGAACTTGACTAGGAGTAACAGTTTCATCAGCAGCAAAAATAACTGCTCATTGTACGAGAGCTGCTATTATGTGTCAAATACATGTTAAACCCTTCCTCTGGAGGTACTGGCTTGGAGTACAGTGCCTAGTAGATAGTGGGGGAAGTTTAGGTTGGGCCTGGAGTTCTGTCTGAGTCAAACATCTCGCTTCTCACAGCTGGGAGCTTGTATTTTAAATTTAATAGTGTGGGCCAGGGTACATTTCTTCCTTTAGTTTTCTCAGCCATCTGTGTGACACCAGATAACAGCCATGGAACCAGCCCACCAGTGAATCCTGTTGTATATTGGACATAGCTGTTTTCCTCAGAGCTGCTAGGAATTTAAGTGTGAATTAAATGAGTTGGTGATTTTTGCCAGGAGACTTCCTGGGGCACTATTGAAGGGTATGGGAGGGAACTGGGAATGTTTAGTTTGGAGAAGAGGAGGCTGAGGGGAGACCACATTGCCCTCTTAAACTACCTGAAAGGAGGTTGTAGGGAGGTGGGTGTTGGCCTCTTCTTCCAAGTGAATAGTGACAGGACCAGAGGAAATGGCCTGAAGTTGCAGCAGGGGAGGTTTAGACTGGATATTAGGAGGATTTTCTATACTGAGTCATCAGGCACTGGAACAGTCTGCCCAAGGAGGTGGTGTCATCACCATACTTGGAGGTATTCAAGAGATGTGTAGATGTGGCACTAAAAGGCCACTCTAGTGGCCGAGGTTGTAGGGGTTTTTTGTGGGTGTTGTGTGATTTGTTTGTGTGTCTGGTTGTTTGTGTGTGTTTGGGGTTTTTTTTTATATTGGTGGTTGGACTTGGTTATCTCAGAGGTCCTTTCCAATCATGACAGTTCTGTGATTCTGTGAAAATACAATTTTGTGTAATCATAAAATACATGAAAGTAACTGTTCTTGCAGGGCTGAGGCCACACTTCATCGCATTGCAGAGCTCAATCCGTATGTCCATGTAGCAGCATCAACTGTGCCACTAGATGAAGCCACAGATCTGTCTTTTCTAAAGCAGTACCAGGTATGTCACTCTTGAAGCAGTTGTATGTGGTATTTAGCTCAGAGCCAACAATATGAATTTTTTTCATATAAGTAAATAAAACAAAAACAAACTTTAAAGTACATTTTGAGATGGTGTAAAGAAAGAACTAGGGCTGGCATGTAGACCAATGAAATGGTCGTGCATGTTTTTTTGCAAGGCTGAAATAGTGGGTTTGTGTTCCTACCATTTTCTTATTACACTTATGGACTTTACTGTGACAATAAATAGCTAAGTGAGATTGCCATACGATATTTTTATTGTTGTTGTTCTAAAGCGAATTTTACTTACTTTGCAGCTACATAACACAGATGTTTTACATCTATTTTGTGGGTTCTATTCCAGGCAGTAGAAATTCAGGCTATATAATTAGAATTCTCTTTTATATATGTGTGCATCTAATGAAACGTGAGCTCCTCTGTGGTGGAAGGAGGATTTTTTCAGTTGTTCAGTCAGCTGTCACCTGCCTGTGTCTGTGGCTCAGTCTGACATGAAAACTTTTACTGTGTAGCTGTCAATTATACCCAAGCTCACCAGGTTTCTGAATGTCCCAGCTGTAATAATCCACGTATAACTGAGTGGGACGCAGTGTTTATGCCTTGTAACCCAGTATTTTCCTAAACTTTTAAAGAATGCTTGCAGAATTTGTACGACTGCAATTTGATGAGCAGCAGAACTTGTGTGGACTTCTTAGTGGACGCTGATGAGGATAATTTGTGTTTGCTTTGCTAGCTTCACTATTGAAGTTAAAGTTCTAAATTTTCTCTAAAATAATTGTTTTCATAAGTATTCTAATTAGGTTTTGAGTGTTACCGCTGCAGTAAAAAAAACAACACAACAAAACAGAAAGGAGTGAGAATTTGCTATTCCTCCTCTTGCTTTCAGAACTATTTCCAGAACTTGCAGAGCAGTAACCTATCTGTTCTAATGTGTAATGAGAAAACTGTCTCAAGACTGCTTTCTCAGCTAGGTGTGGGGGAAAGCAATTGGGACACTTGAGTAATTTACTGTTAGTACTACTTTTTTCAATAACCTGTTGATTGCTTTTGGTGTCTTAAATTTATTTCTGTTCTTGTTCAGTGTGTCATATTGACAGAAGTAAGTCTGTTGCTGCAGAAGAAGATTAATGACTTCTGTCATGCTCAGCAGCCACCTATTAAGGTAATAGAGAAATTAAATACATGAGTAATTTGTACAGTGAGCAACATGTTCTATGCCAAAATGGAGACAGCTGGTTATGAGGGATGTATGTAGTTCTTTGTGGACAGCTGTCAATGGAGCAGTGTGAGAAACTGCTTCTACTTTGTACATGTATCTGGTGTTATCTAGATACCAGCCCAGAAATAATTTTCACCATCACCTCATAGTTGCTCTGAAAGAGCAAGCTAAAACTGAATGTAAAAGAGATTACTGTACTTCACTGCATATTTATGTGATTCCTGTTTTTTGCATAGAGGTTCTGAAACACTCATGCAGGTTCAGTCTTTCATGAATGCTGTGCTGTATAGTCAGTCCTGGGTGCACGTGACATCTTTCCACCTAACCATAGAAGTTAAACCTGCTAGCCTTGGACAAGATTGAATGTAAAAGGTCATTCCTTTGCCTTGTGCTGTTTTAGAGATGCTCATGATTTTTATGTTCTCTCATAGTTCATCAGTGCAGATGTATATGGAGTATGTTCACGTTTGTTTTGTGACTTCGGTGATGAATTTGAGGTGCTGGATACAACAGGAGAGGAGCCAAAGGAAATCTTCATTTCAAATATAACACAAGTAAGGCATAGAAGTCATTGTGCTGCTTTAATTTTTCTGTAATGACTTGTTATTGGCTATGTGACCAATCAGTGTTTCACTTCAGCAGCTTGCTAAGTAGTTGAAAGTTGACACTATAGCTGAAGCAAATAAAGGTTCTTAATTCTTGTCTCAGTCAAAACCAGTCAGTGATAGTGTGTTAGCATTGTAAAGCTTACTGATGCCTCCTGGGCATCACTTACAAGATAACATCATATCAGGCTTTTTTTGAGAGAGAGAGAGAGAGAGAGAGAGAAAAAAAGAAATGAGATGTAAGAGAGATGAGGACATAGCTTTGGTGTGGGAATAGGTTAAGTCTTCCAAAGAAGCCCTGAAAATAGGCATGAATTTGGGGTGTCCTTTTTAAGGAGGTCAGATGGAAGGGAAGCATGGAGTAAAAAAGGACCATTCATAAAACTTTATTTCTTAATTTCTGTGAAGATTTCTTTGACGTATAGTCTATTTTTGGTTTGAACAAAGGAGATACATTTACTACTAATTAAGACAGAACAATTAATTTGACTGCTAAGAATTAACATGTGCAGTTTGCTGACATGCTGAGAACTGTAAAAGGTAAAAATGAGAAAGTCTGCGTTTTCTCCTTTACCATTTGCCATTTTTGCTTTCAGTCAAATCCTGGTATTGTCACTTGCCTTGAAAATCATCCACACAGGCTTGAAACAGGACAGTTCTTAACCTTTCGGGAAGTTAATGGAATGTCATGTTTAAATGGATCCACACACCAAATAACAGGTAAACTGTTGCTGACTCATTTGCAAGGTATTTATTTTTTGGCCTGTTCTAGCTCCTAGCGTTAGTTGCGCTAGCCAGGGATGTGTTGGGTTGTGCAGACCTCCAGTGAGCTTTCACAAAAAAATTGCTTTCTGGTGCAAAGGTCTTCCTAGCTCCATTTCCATTTAGTAAAGTCTTTCCAAACTCATCTTGCTGCCTGAGAAGCAGTGGAAACTCTCAGCTGGTGGCAAATAGTTGGCAGCCTCTGAGGTTACAGTTACTAGTTTGCTGATGAGACTTTTGGTTGTTGGAGGGTCCTGTAATGCCTGTGCTTCTGTCATTATTTTGGACTAAATTAACTCCACTTTGTGTGTTGCTGTTTGCCTTGTCAAAGTGATTCTCACGATTTATGTTTACCCTGCTTTGGTCTGCACTGTGCGTATCTGCAGGCATGTTCCTTAGCTCCTTTTGGATGCTGGGGGTGCCATTCCCAGATCTGAAGGCCTGTTTGTCTGGAGCAGGAAAGAGAGAGGGTGGGGGTTGTTTCGTTGTTTTTAACTATTTTGTGATCTGAGACAAAAAATGTACCCTTCAAATGTGGTTAAGCCTGTGTTTTCTGGACCGTTTTGTTTTGCTAGTGCTGATGCTGTGTTTGGTTCCTTCCTCTGAATGACGGTCTACCTTTCGTTTCAGTTTTCCGTGAATTAACAATGTTTGTGTCTTCTTGTTCCATCTGAATTATGCTCCAGGTGGTATGAGTGGAGAGATGTGGCTTAACTGCTCCAGCTGTCCTTTTTGATTGCCTGTTGTTCTAGTCACATGGCTAAAATAATGAACTGAGCAGTTTACTGGACAGTGCACAGTCTAAATAAAACTGAAAGTGATTTCATTTTTGCTACAGAGCTGTGGTCATCAGAATTCCTGTTAAATCTGCTGCTTCTTTAAAAAGCTTATTTCATAACAGATCATGTGAAACTAATACTTTGGCCCAGAAGCTGGCAGAAAGGGACAGTCCTTTTAGTTAGGAAGGTCAGCTATGTTTATTCTTTCAAAGTAAGGTTGCACACTCAAAATTACAGCATAAAAAGGGTTGGAAAAACCCCACCTTATTGTATACAGAACTGCAGTACCTAATTACTCTTATAAGTCACTGTTTATTCTCTTTTTAGTGGTGTCACCTTATTCATTCAGCATTGGTGATACATCAGACATGGAGCCTTACTTACATGGAGGCATAGCTGTCCAAGTGAAGACACCCAAGATGTTTTACTTTGTAAGCATGTGCTTGACGTAACAAGGTTCTTCAATGTTAATGGTCTGAGCACTGGAATCAGAGTTCAGCTGATACATGATTTGGCTACCTGTGATTTTGGTTTACACTAGTTGTAGTGGGTAAGATTAGTGATACTGATTTACTAAACCACAGTGAACGGGAAACACTTCAAAGTTACCTGACAGTGTAGAGGAAAAAAAAAATTACAAGCAGTCTATCCCTGTGCTGCTGGGGACACTGTGAAGGTCTACAAGTATGCGGTTTCTTGATGGCCTCTGAGAAGAGATAGTGGATGTGTTTGATTAAGAGGGGTTGCAAGCTATATGTTGCTGTGTGCCTTTTTGGGTCTGCAGAAAATAGATCCTGACTGCCCTCAAACATTCTTCTAAAAAGCTGTGAGTAAGGACCAGCTGCTTCTGATCTGAGAATGCACAGCTCAGTATCTTGTCTCTGTGAAGCAGTAGCTTCCTCTTCTTCCTGGGTGGGGAAGCTCTACAAGCAGCCACTTGCCTGTAAAATCTGCAGTAACCAACCTCAGAGTGGTTTTATATGCACCTTGCCACTAGGATGTGAAACATCTCTCTGACCATTTTTGATTTACAAATTTGCAGTACATTATTATTTTACACATCTTTTTTGGCATTAGTAATGTGGAGAGTAATATCAGTGCTATTAGGAAAGAACACTTGGTTCTTAATTTCTCCAGGAAGAGTACAGTTTTGTCAGGTAGCAGTGACTGTTGTACCCTTAAGTATGTGTTTTTATAAAGAATTCTAATTTTCCAGGAACGGCTGGAGAAGCAGATAACCAATCCATTATACCTTGTTGCAGATTTTAGCAAGCCTGAGGTAATTAGCATGTGGGGATTTGGGCATAAATGCTTTAATGTTAAAACTACATGCCACGTAATCTGCAGTTTTATGTGTAGAACAATGTAGTTGCCTAACTGTGCTGTGTTAGTAAGTGTGAAATAAGAGTGGAGTTTGTGGTCACACAGAATGAACATTACGATCTAGATCACCATGGAGGCTTTTTTTCCATGATTTGCACCAAGTAATGCATAGCGCATAGTTGTAAGTGCTTAGCACATCCACCTCTGCTGTTTAAAATTTCTGGTTTTGGTAAGTATTTAATTTATGGAAGTGTGAATTTTGCAAGTGACATGATGATTTTTCCTGTGTTTAATGATGTTTGGTTGATAAAAATCACACTGGGATCAAGCTGGGATGATTACAGAAAGTTGATCATAGATTGGTTGGTAACTGGAAGTAACAGTGTAAGAATAAATTAATTTTTATTGGAAAAGGTGATTCAGAGATATTTTTAAAATCTGAGAGGAAGATAGCAGTGTTTGCTTCTAACATGGTTTTAGTTAAGTATTAGGGACATGCAAGGCATGTAAATCTCTGGCTCATTAAAGTCTTAAACTAAAAAATGTTGATGTAATTATTTTTTTGTTTGTTTGACTATGTAAGGTCCTGACTTGCCTGTTCAGATTTTCTACATTTAACACTTAATACTGGGCTTTGTTATTGACGTTTGGCAAAATTGAATGCATTCTAATGTCTACTTAAAAGAAGATTACAGCATTTTCCAATTTTGGCACTAGATTCTTTTGAGTACTTTTTAGTTGGGTTTAATTGAAGTGGGTGCTGGATATGTGTCAGTGGTATCGCTTTACTACTGAATGATAATCCCAGTGTGTAAAGCCAGTATTTTAAGGATTTCAAGTTCACTTTTTAATGCTATTTAAGAACTTTTTTCAGAGCAATATGGTTAAGAGACAAGGAAGTTAAATGGTAACAGCAGAGTTCAGATGGTTTGCTTTTGTTTCCTTCAGTTTTCTTGAGTTTGTAACTCATCAACAACTATTGTCTTAACAGGCACCTTTGCAGATCCATGTTGCCATGCTTGCCTTGAACCACTTCCAAGAGAACTTTGGTCGTGGACCGAACATTGGGTAATGCAGCAATCTTGTGTTTGTTAAGCCTTGAATCAGACAGATGTCTCCTTTTCTTGTAGTTATGGGTTTGATGTGCAGCGAGGTACTTTGGTACTTAACAGATGACGCAGAAATGAGAAGTTGAAAGCTAGATGAAAAATGTTACTATCATCATGTCTGGGTTTGTAACAAGGCTTTCCCAATATAGCAGTGGCATTTTCTGGGCCCAGGTAGAAAATCCTTCTGAAGGAAGTCCTTCTCTGTTCTACGTTTTTTCAGTTGTGGGCTTAATATGGAAAAGTTGTTTTAGTGATTCCTGAATTATCCTGTGTCTTACAGAAAAAAAAATAATAATCTGAATGGATTGTTTCTCATTTATTTTTTTTTTTCTGCTGTAATTCTTTATGTGCGTAATTTTGAGTTGAGCAAGACAAAACTACTTAAAAAGTATAAATCTTATGACTGCAGTTGCAGATGGGCTTCTCCACTGAGACTCCTGTTCATGAGTTAACTGTAAAATTTAGAAGTACATCTTTAATGCTCATTGTTAAATCCAATATAAATGTTGAGACTCTTCCTACTTGATCCAGTGCTTTCTTCATTTATTGTGTTTCTAGAAGGACTCTAGAGTGTTTAAGTGATCATTGTATTTTCTACCCTGGTGTCTAGATGCCTTCAAGATGCTGAGGAGATGCTGAAAATAGCTGTGTCTATAAGTGAAACACTGGAAAACAAAGTGAGTAAGGAATTATTGTTATTATGAGTAATTTTTATGTGCTCATTTACTTGCCTGAAGATCATGCTTTAGTTTCTAGACCTTGTTTTGGTCTTTGTATCCATCTTTAGATGGATCAGCTGGCTTTGTGAAGACCATGCAAGGAAACAGAATGATTTTTCAGCACAGGTTCAACTGCATGTTCACCTGATGTGAAGTCTGGATCCTGTGGCTGTGTGAATCCAATTTTTAGATAAATGTTTGTTACAAGTACAGGGTATACAGTAAGTCTGTCTTGGCTGGGAATTTTTTTACTAGTCAGAGTGAAATTATTTGTCTGTCTTTTACTGAAGAGCAAATGTGTGTAACGCTATCAAGCACTGACTTCCTCAATTGAAGGAATAAATCTGTTGTTATTATGTCTTATGTTTCAGCCTCAGGTGAATGGAGATGTAGTGAAGTGGCTGTCTAGGACTGCTCAGGGATTTCTAGCTCCTTTGGCTGCAGCAGTGGGTGGTGTTGCTAGCCAGGAAGTCTTGAAAGCAGTAACAGGAAAATTTTCTCCATTGCAGCAGTGGGTAAGGCTGTGTTTGCTTTTGAATCTTCATTTTGACAGTGATGAATGTAGGGTTGTGTGTAAATGCTATATGATCAAAATAGCCTAAACAACTTCTTTTTTTTTTTTTCTCTGTTACATACTTGAGACTGAATTTAGGAAAAAAAAAAAAAAAAAGAAGGTGCACCCAGTTTAATTAACATATTTGGGGTTCAGACATCACATTTTTTTTCCCACAAGCAAGGAGAGCATTGGCCTGTCAGTGCATGGCTGCAAATGTGTGATATGGTGCAGATACCAGCTTAAGCTACTGAACACAGCACTGCTTTCAGGCTCTCAGGATAAGTGTCAGAATAAAGTTAGATTTAAAAACTTCACAGCCTTAATTTGGTGGGGTAACATGCCTGTCAGATGTCAAAAGCTTGCAGCTCATGTTTCAGTGAGCTTTTTTTCCCCCTTTGTTTAGGTGCTTTTTTGTGTCCACTACGATTGTGAAGTGAACTGTAAGGAATCAAATGCTGTGCAGTCTTCCACTGGCAGCAGAAACTTTGGTGCTTTTAAATTTCTAGACTCTGTTGCACATACAAAATACTTAGTTTTTTTAAACAAAAATAACATTACTGTTTTTCACAGGATTTTATTGTTTGTTTTTGTTTTTTACAGCTATATATAGATATGTTAGACATTTTAACACCTCTAGAAAAGATGGGCTCTGAAGAATTTCTTCCACGGTAATTATACCTGCTGGTTTATGTACTGTTCACATCTCTGAGTCTCAAGCAAGCACAGAAGATGTTTGTTGAAGTTAGTTCAGTGCTGTTTGCTGGAGGGACGGGTTTGGGGTTGAGAACACATGTCCTATTTGAGCATGGGAGCAATAGGGATTATATGGGACTTGCTGTGATTTCCTTAGTTATGTTAAAATACAGTTTGGCATCAATGATACTACTGTGATAAATTGCAACTTATTAATCTTCTGGTTTTGTCTCGTATGTCTGTATAGGGGAGATAGGTATGATGCCCTGAGGGCTTGTATTGGAGACTCTCTGTGCCAGAAGCTGCATGACTTGAATGTTTTCTTGGTGAGTTTGACTGATACTGTTATGCTTTTGCAAATGCTTTGTCAATACAGCTAACATCACTATCTTCAAAATAATGAGAGCAGCCCTGATCATGTGTGCCAGTGCAGCAAAATGGTCCAAAATTGTAGTGAAACTTGTCTATTATACTTGTGTCTTCATAGTTTTCACTTACGTTTCTGACTCTAAAAATATGATTTTCTTTAGGTTGGCTGTGGAGCGATAGGCTGTGAAATGCTAAAAAACTTTGCTCTTCTTGGTGTTGGTACTGGACAAGACAAAGGATTGGTAACTCATATGTTAACTTTGCTTTGCTTATTAAAAAGTAATGTGACAAGGGATAATTAAAGAATTAGAGTACTTTAAAATGTGAAAAGTCTACCTTTTTTTTTTAAGGTTGTTTTCTGCACAGAGAGTAAAATGATCTCAGCATATGGTAGTAGTGTGCCACTAGAAGCAGAACATACTTGGAGCAGTCTTGCTGTATTTTGATTTTAAAACAAAATTTTGTCAGTCAGTATAGACAGAGCCTTTAGGCACAGTGGGTGCCAACAGGAGTGCTTTGTTTTGAAAAGTTTCTGTAGAGATTTAATCAAGACTATGGCTTAGTGCTATACTTAAATTGTAACTTCAGCTATTGCTTTTGCCCCTTCTGACTTAGGTTACAATTACAGATCCAGACTTGATAGAGAAATCCAACCTGAACAGGCAATTTCTTTTTCGACCTCATCACATACAGGTAGGTTTTCTTGTTCAATAAACTTTCTGGACAATTGTTCTGTTTCCCTGTCCTGTGTCCCTACCAAGAGGTGAGCCTGGGAGTGTATGTACTTCTGGCCAGAAAAGGCTTAAAGACTTCAATGAAATCCAGTGTTTTTTAAAGTAATACCTAAAACAATATTGGTATCCAACTTACCACTAGTATCAGTTGAGTAAAATGGACTGGACTGATCTTAATTTGTACTGGTGTGTTTGACTAATGGCATCTCTCAACTTGAGAAGCAGATAAGGAATGCTGTGTTGCATAAAAGGTGCCATGGGTTAATGTGCCAGAAATGCTTTGCTAGACCACTGAAATGTGAGTAGAATTAAACAAAACAACAAGAAATTGACAGCACTGGCAGAAGTGTTCTTAATACCAGAGCTACTGCTAATGTGACTTACAGTTGCTATCTTCTGACTTTCTTCAGTCCTCATTAGGTTGGCAAAAAAAGTGCATTCATGTGTGCATTCAGTAAGTGTGTGATACTGAAAATACTAACTCCTTAGAAGTGCAGAGAATGTCTCTGTACTTGCAAACACAGCACAAAATAAAGATGGTTCAGATCTTGACATCAATGGGGAAAAGGGATTTCCCTGCCCAAAACTCAGCAGATGAATTTTCTGCCTCCTGTTTATGTCTAGCAAATCTGGGAACAAATTACATTTTGGATGGATGGATGAGTGGCAAATGAACTGTGCAAGCTTTCAGAAGCTTATATCTCTTGAGAAACAGCCTCAAGTTGTGCCAGGGAAGGTTTAGATTGGATATTAGAAGAAACTTCTTCACTGAAAGGGTTATCAAACACTGGAACAGGCTGCCCAGGGAGGTGGTTGAATCACCGTTCCTGGAGCTGTTTAAAAGACATGTAGATGTGGAGCTTAGGGACATGGTTTAGCACTAGACTATGTAGACTTAGGTTAATGGTTGGAGTCAATGATCTAAAAGATCTTTTATAACCAGAACAATTCTGTGATTCTGTGAGTTCTGCTATTCTAAGTACTGATCCTTAGATAATTGCATGGAGTATCTTAAAATGGCTAAAAGTATCAGGTAGGTTAAGAACTCAATTTCGGTTTAGCTTCTGAAGCTGGTTTGGTGTGAAATGCCTTGCAGCAGTATGATAATGCACAGGTGTTTGATGTCTATGCAGAACAGACATAGCCACAGTAACAAATGAGGGTTTATCCTCTGACAGTCAAACTGCTCCTTTTTTAAGGCATTTTTAGAGCATGAGAGGCAGCACATGGCTTGATACACTTCTGCACCATTTAAGCACTTTCACCTTGTGCTCTCTAACACACTAATTAAAACTTAAATTAGATTAATAAAATAGTTCTTAGTGAGGGAGATGTATGATTAAAAAAATTCCTTTATTTTATATTCTGCATGCTAACATTTCTGTCAGTGAATTGTTGCCTTATCAGCAAATGAATTTGATACTTGGTGTTCTCTGTCTGAATATTATTGATGTATGCATTTATACTTTCAGAAACCTAAAAGCTATACAGCAGCAGAAGCAACTCTTAACATCAATCCTTACTTAAAGATTGACTCATATATTAATAAGGTTTGTCCAGCCACTGAGAACACTTACAGCGATGAATTCTATACCAAGCAAGATGTGATTGTGACTGCTTTGGACAATGTTGAGGCAAGGAGGTACATTGATAGGTAGGTTGTGGAAGGGAAATGGGCTGCTTTTCATGTTCTTATGTGAAGTCTGCTATGTTAATCTTCCTGCTTATAAGATCTGATAGCAAAGTACTCAGATTTAGCTTGCTGTTTTATAGGGATGCTGGCTGGGGAGGGAGGAAGGGGCTTGTACTCGTGGTGGAAACCAACTGCCATTTTGCGGTTGCTACTGTTCATATGGCAAAGAGCCTAGGAGTAAGTTCTTGGAAATGAATAGCTGTCACAGTCTGATGAGGGAGAGAATACTGTGGCAATCTTCAGGTTGAATTTATGCATGAATATGTATTTACATTTATAAGTAGGGATGTTTATATTTTTAAAAAATCACTAATTCTCCTAATCCAGGTAGGCTCAGTTATATCAGTCCTGATATAACTTGAAGTAGCTGCTCTTATTTAATCTCTTTCCTGAGTTTAGTGTAAGCTTTCCACTCTTGGGAAAGTGCCTAGAGTAAATTCTGGTTACACTCTGGTAATGTTTGCAGGACAAGAGAGTAGTGATTACACTATATTCTGACAGCCTCTGTCTTTCCGTGTCAGTCGTTGTGTAGCAAACCTGCGTCCTCTTATAGACTCTGGAACTATGGGAACGAAAGGACATACAGAAGTTATTGTGCCCCATCTGACAGAGTCTTATAATAGCCACGTAAGTGTTTTAGGATCATTGCTTACCTCTGTATCCAGTCACATAATACCCTCTGATTCTTTAATTGTTTATGTATTTGGCTAAAATAAATGGCCTGTTTGAGTTGCTGAAGATCAGTTCTCTTAGGTAAAAATTACCTCCTTGATTTATGAAGTAAAGCTCACAGGGAAATAAAATTTTAGTAGACTGGTCTGCTACCTAGCTGATGGTTACACCTAGGCCAATAATTACAACCAACTATTATATGAATCATGGAACACAAATTTTGGAAAAAGTCCAAATTTTTAAGTGTTTCCAAGGGATTTACTTGGGTTTTTTTACCCTTGAAAACTCCCTTCCAAATAAGAATCTAGTCCCACATTGCAAACTGTTTTCTGCTTGTGGGTTTCTTTCTTATAACTGCTTGCTGCCTGCTCATTCTGTTCTTAGTGACTCTAGTCCCACATTGCAAACTGTTTTCTGCTTGTGGGTTTCTTTCTTATAACTGCTTGCTGCCTGCTCATTCTGTTCTTAGTGACTGTCAGCTCCACAGGCTGGGAGAGAAACAAGCCTCTGTAGTAGGAATTAGTCAGCCAGTTCCTACAGGCATACATAACAGTTCTGTATGAATGGAGAAGGGGGAAATGAACCGTCAAACTCTTGGCAGTATCCATCTGTTTAAGTGCTTGGGAAACTACCATTACAAAGTAGAAATCCCGGGCTGAGAACACCACAAAATGGTGGCGTATGGATGCAGACAGGATTTTGAGCATCCCATCAGTCTTTTTAGGGTCCACAATGAAAGAAGGCTTTCTAGCCTTGAGTGAAAGGGTGTATTTCATGTTGAGAGTATATGTGAATGCAAACTGCATGTCTTGGAAAAGATGGCTGGCAATTTATTCTGTTGTTTTTCAGTTTGGCTTTGCTTTCCAATGTTAAGTTTAGACTATTGTTCATAAATAGGAAGTGATATGTTAGGATACAAAGCAAATTTTTTTCTAAGCATAAGTAAGCTGCCTTGTATTTTATAAAAACAGAGTTTTAAATTTCTGTAGTGTAGACATGTTTTGTGCTGTTGCTAGCAGTAAACTTTAGTAAGCCTGCTTTTACATGTAACTCTTCTTAATTACAGAGGGATCCACCAGAAGAAGAAATACCTTTCTGCACTTTGAAGTCTTTCCCAGCTGCCATTGAGCATACAATTCAGTGGGCAAGAGATAAGGTAAGGGAGTAAGCTTACTGGCATTCAGCATAACTTAAAGTATTCTTGGGAAGGTGGGGGATCTGATATACTTCTTGCAAAATGCCGTATTTGTTCTTTTTATTTTCTAGTTTGAAAGTTCATTTTCTCACAAGCCTTCATTGTTTAACAAATTTTGGCAAACCTATCCATCCGCAGAAGAAGTTTTACAGGTATGGGAATGGTGCCAGGGTAAAATACAGGGTTTACACTAATGCTTTCTGGATTTTATTTCTATTTAATTTCACCAAGATTGGGGTTATTTTCTGACTTTTATTCAGAAAACCTGAGGTCTTATTTGGCTAAGTAATTTGTTGATCTTTCATGGAAACAATATTTCTGTTGTGTCTCATAGTTAAAGGCCAAAGTCTTTCTGTATGGGCTGCTTCTCTAGCTCATGTGTACTCTGTACCTGATGTAGAAGTATCAGAAATACTGAGACTGATCTACAACCAGCTGGGAAAAATGAAGGAAAGACTTAGTTTCAAGTGAATTCAACTATGTAATAAATTAAACTCAATTTTTAATACCTTTTGTCATGACTGTATAATGACCTATGGCCTGTAGGGCTGGGTGGAAATAAATCAAGTAGACCACAGCACCTGGGAAAAAATCCACTGAAGAGGATCACATAAAGGATAATATTTCACAAAATTACCCTTTGTTTTATTTTGCCTATAACTTACTAGAAACATACTGTTTGACTTAATTGGGAGAAATTCTGTCTGTTTAAATGTTTTCATGTTTTCTTCTCTATCTAGAGAATAAAATCAGGGGAAAGCTTAGAAGGCTGTTTTCATGTTATTAAAACCCTCAGTAGAAGACCCCGAAGTTGGACTCAGTGTGTGGAACTAGCAAGAGTGAAATTTGAGAAATATTTTAGCCATAAGGTATGTAATTCCAGGAAATTAGGTGTCACTGGACTGATAAAGATTTTAGAAAACTTGGTTGCCCTAATAAATAGGTGTCCAGGTCTTTGCGATCGCTTCCATTTATTCTTTATTAACAACAAACTACCTGAAACTTAAAAATGCTGCATCTCTTCCTCTTTCTACTGTAGCACTTGTAAGTCTGGTTTATGAACTCACTTCTAGTGGCTCTGTTCAGTAATGTCCATGCAATTTTTGGGGCATTTTTCCAGCTAACTAGGTATTGTGTTTTTCCAGAGCATCAGCATTATCAGATGTCTTTTACTGAAGGATGGTGCCTTTTTGTTTCCCCCACTAAACTTTTTCTTCAAACCCCTAATTTTCTAAAGATGTCACAGAATGGTTGGCTGAAGTAAGAGCCAGTCATTCTGAGAATCTGGTTTATAGTGTTGCTTAAACTGTGTGTGTGTAATTTAGCAGGAAAGATGTGATAATGATATTGCATATTAATAAACATAACAGATACCTGTGCATATGGAAGTCCTGGTGGTAGTTGACACATTAAGAAAATGTAGCATTCCCAATTGTGAATTGGTATGCAAGAATCCTAAAGTGACAACAGGGTGTGGGGAGCACTTTTCTTGTTGAATTAAATGTCTTGCTTGGACTTCGGAGAGATGCAGTGACATCGTCACCTTCGTCCTGTGAATAAATGGGCAAGTCACTCTGCCTAGCAGTACTTGTGTCTTAAAGCTCTCCATCTTGATACAAGTGTCTTAGAATTCTTTAGTTCTTTAAATACTTCAGTTATGTATTAGAGTGTCTTAAAAGCTCTATCAAGACTTCACATAATTAGTAGAAATCTTGATTTGGTCTAGTTGTGTCAATCTGTATATGACAAAATTCCTAAAGCTGCTCTGGATTTTCCTCTAGGCTCTTCAGCTCCTTCATTCCTTTCCTCTTGATACACGATTAAAAGATGGAAGTAAGTACAAATGCCCCTTTGTGTCTGTTGTGAGTTCATGACATACATCAAACATTGCTGTTCCTATTTTCTTAGGATTTCATCTTAAGTCTGTCTTTTCACCAGGTTTATTTTGGCAGTCACCAAAGAGGCCACCTTTCCCGGTGAAGTTTGAATTTAATGATCCTTTGTAAGTATGATACTGTCACTGATGCATTTTATAGCCTGCTATAAAACTC
Organism: Chaetura pelagica; assembly: GCF_000747805.2. Classification (NCBI taxonomy): domain Eukaryota; kingdom Metazoa; phylum Chordata; class Aves; order Apodiformes; family Apodidae; genus Chaetura; species Chaetura pelagica. The sequence goes on along the minus strand of NW_009952533.1, from coordinate 12,357,773 downwards.
ACCTAGAGTGGAAAGGGCAAGGCAGTGGCTTTATAGCACTGGCAGTTGGACTGGTACTTGATAGATGGTAGTGCATAGTCATAGTTGTGACAGAGTTTATGAGCTGTCTCATAATTTCACTGCAGGTAATTTAACTTTCACTGACATGGGATTGTAGGGTTCTGTGGGAAGTTTTGACAGTATGTAAAGTTGACTAACTAAAATGACCTAGTGGAGGGACCCCTTTTCTTCTTCACAGTTTGGATCTGATCTAGATGTCTTGGATATTACAGATAATTGTAAAATTTTATGTGGTTCAAGGAAGGAAAAGCCTTTAACTGCTGCACATCTACAGCTGCTATAAGAAACTGTCCAGACTGCATTTTTAGTTTTGGTGAAAACTGAGATTATGGCAAATACCAAAGTATTTCTCAGGTGAAGCTTTGTATTGTCATACCGATGTCATGTGAGTGTTTGTAGTTGTTTTCTTGACTGCAGAGTTTAAGAAAATATGCTTTTCTTTATAACTGCACTCATCAAAGTTTACTCAGTTTTGGGGAGAACTTCTGAGTCCCTCAAAATCTGTCACCTGATTTGGACTGTGTATGCTGAATGGTGGAAATTCAGTTTCTCTGTGTTTTCAAGACCTCTTTGAATATGACTGCAAACTTTTGGGCAACAGAAGTGAAAAAACAACCAAACAAAAATAATTTGTCTTCCTCTTTTCTTCAGGCACTATAGTTTCATTGTGAGTGCTGCAAAACTCTTTGCAACAGTATACTGTGTTCCTTTCACAGAAAAGGTAATCCATACTGTAACAGTGTTCCCATCATGTAACTTGGATGTACGTGATCAATTTTGGCCCCATGTCCAGTTGTTTCTAGTCTTCTTTATTTAAATCCCTTCCCTGGAGAATATATGAGTAGTGTATTGGGTATTTTGATGGACCTATTTCCTATGCATTATAACTGAACTGAAAGAGGATCTCTTTAAGGCTTTTTTTTTTTTTTTTTTAGCATCTTGGCTATAGTCTGAGAGTTCTCTTTTTACTACTTACACCTTCTGTGTTACTTATCCTTTGCTTTTCTTGTTACCCTTTTTCTTTTCTAATGGGATCTTCCTGTAAGTCACGTTTACACTTCAGTTCTGTTCAGTTTTCAAGTGCTAGGCACTTAGACCTCTCTGGTTCACTGTGGCAACTGAAATGTTACTTGGTGTTTCAATGATCGTGTTTCACTGAAACATTGGGTATTTGTAAGATTTTTTTGTCTTGCTATTTGAAATGCTGCTGCATATAAGTCCTTTTGTGGAGACCTCTTTGATTTGATACAAATTTAAATTGTTTTTCTTCAAAACCATAACAGGATCTATCAGAGGAGACTATTTTGAAGATTATTTCAGCTGTGAAGGTACCAGAGTTCAGACCTTCAAACAAAGTAAGTCTGATACTTAAAGAAAAAAAATATGTGCAAGCAGCATCCAACATCTCCAACTAATTCTTGCATTGATGCTGATGAGGAATAAACACGTGTTTTGGGGAAATAAGAGTGTGGCATACAGGACTGCTTTAACTTGGTACAGCTAAGGTATCTGTGTACCAGTTACTAAAGGCAAGATGTAGGGGAATTTTTGCCTCTTGCAATTGATGTGTTGTAGCATCATTTTCCATACATTTCCTAAGTAGTAAAATTTTACTCATAATTACTTCAAAGCAATCCAATTTTTAGTCAATTTTTTCTTTTTATTTCTTTTAGTCAATTTTTTATTTCTTTCTAGGAAATGTCATTACTTGTATGTTTCTTTTTGAAGCGTTAACTTCAAAACAGCTCAAGCATTATTGTGCAGTGGGATTTGCCATCCTTTAAAATTGTCAAATATTCCAGGGTGCTTTCATATTTCCTTGCCTAGTGTTAACACTTGTTTCATGAATGCTTGCCTTGTGAGACAAAATGGATATTTTGACTCAAGTTGAGGTTGGAAGGAACTTCTGAAGACTGCCTAGTCCAATCCCCTTACTCAAGCACAGGCAGTTAGAGCAGGTTGTCAAGGACTGTGTCCCATCAGGTTTTGAATATCTCTGAGGATGAAATCTCCACAGCCTCTTTCTGCTACCTGTGCCAGTATTCAGCCACCCTCACAGATTGGGTTGAGGTTTACTTTTGGTTTGTTTGTTTGTTTTTTCTTTAAAGTATTTTTTAATGTTTCCTATGGAATTTTATGCACTTTGGTTTGTATCCATACCCCCTCATCCTGTCACTGGGCATCACTGAAAAGATTCTGGCTCTGCCTTCTGTACTTTTTCCCCATCAAATATTTATACATATTGAGAAGATCCCACTGACCCTTCTCCAGGCTGAACCCTCCCAACGCGCTCAGTTTCTCCTTGTATGACAAATGCTGCAGTCCTTTTAATTAGCTTTTTGGACCTTGGCTGGACTTGCTCCAGTAAGTCTGGCTCTCTTGAACTGAGGAGGAAAGACTGCAGGGAAGACAGGAAATCTAGTACACTTCACACCTTTGGTGTACAAAGTTCATGTGTTTTATTACTGAAATACTGCACACACTTACAGGTTGTACAGACTGATGAAACTGCAAGAAAACCAGATCATATTCCAGTCAGCAGTGAGGATGAAAGAAATGCAATTTTCCAGCTGGAGAAGTCTATACTATCCAATGAAGCTCTAGAAAGTAAGTAGTGCAAACAAGCATCCTATCTTCGTAACATCTTGCAGTGACACTGCCAGTAGCATCACATTCAGGTATTTGGATAAAGGAGTTCTGTAATTCTGCAAGAAGCAGACAGCTGGTACCTAAAGCTTTCTGAAGTGCACTGCAGATAACTGTCCTTATTGCTTGATGTTACCCTTTTTTTGCAAGTTCCAGGGTTCTCTGTTATAGTTGCATGGAAGTACAACGCTGATGACAGTGAGGAGGCTGCAGGGAATTGAACTCTGAGGAGGAAAAGGGTGCCAGTAGATCCCAGAGGAAATGAAAGGATTCTGGTGTAAGAAGATTGAGAAATAAATATGAAATGATCCTAGATTGTGAAGGCTGTTATTCTTCTTCAGCATCTTCTACAGATGTTAAAATGAGGAACCTCAAATCTTGTTCTTGTGCTTGGCCACATTAAGAAGTCATTGGGCAACAACTACATGCATGCATTTTTAGCCAGTGAACAAAGGAACGATAAACTTAGCTCTAACCCATCCCATAGAGTGTCAGCTCTAACCTGTCTACCCATGCTAAAGAATCCATAGTGGAATGGGTACAGATGAACAAAGCTTATAGAAGGAATTCTCACAGGATGGACTTACAGGTGGGGTGTATAAGAAATATCCATAGGACTGTCCAAAATCTGTTTCTGATGTTGCAAAGAAAGTAAAATTTTGGAGCTCTGTTGATATTTCTTTCATTACTCACTTTTAACAAAGGGTATTGATAGGGGTATTTCTGCTTCTAACATGGGAAAGAAAGTTGTAAGAAAGACACTGAGCTCCAGAATGTGAAATTTTCAATTGGTTAAAGTTCTAGTTCTCTCTAACTTATGTTTAGACCATCTTCAGTTTTCTAATAATGATTTTTGGCTCCCCTTTTTTTCTTTTCATGAGCAGATGATTTGCAAATGAAGCCCATCTCCTTTGAAAAAGATGATGATAGTAATGGACATATAGATTTCGTAACAGCAGCATCAAACTTACGTGCCAAGATGTACAACATTGAAGCAGCAGATCGGTTCAAAACAAAGCGCATTGCTGGGAAGATTATTCCTGCAATTGCAACAGCTACTGCTGCAGTATCAGGGCTGGTGAGTTTGCTTTTCAAAATGCTTAAAATGCATATTTCTTTCTCTTACTGTCCTTTGCCTAAAACTCCTGTTGTCTAGATATTGGTTAACAGAACCCTGACCTTTAACAAGAGCCTTGTTAAAGAAATGGTTTTATTGGAAACTTAACTTTTTTTTTTATTCCTGTAATACAAAAGGTCACTCTTGGTGTTAGATGTGGTAAGCCCTTGGTGCTTTTATTTCTGATTTGCTGACTAGAAAGAGGCATTGAAGACGGGCATTTTGGTTTATTTTCTGCAATTAATACTGACTTCTATCAGAGTGCCACTGTCGAGAGTCGAAAGGATTGTTTTGTAGTAGTTCACGTCCATGCACCTCAACAGAACTGTGTACTTTGTGGAGTTGTCTTGAATTAATTTTGGAAGGGTCCTACATTAGGAACACTTTTGAATGTTTTAAATATTTCCATTAGCAGCAGCAGAATTTATTTCTGTACCATACTGGACTGCATCTCCAGATGTGATTTACTTTGACAACTGGACAAATGCTGATCTGACTGACCATTTACTCTCTAGTTGCTGGACTCTTAATGAAACTACTGTTAATAACACAGTACCTAAAACCTGTGTGTGGTCTCATGGATGTAAGGGATTCTTATTTACTGCAGGTTGCACTGGAACTCATCAAAGTTGTGGGTGGCTACTCAGCTGATGCACACAAGAACTGTTTTCTGAACCTAGCCATTCCCATAATGGTCTTTACAGAAGCTGCTGAAGTAAGAAGAACAGAAATCAGGTAGGCAGGACAACAGCAGTATTTGGAAACCTAGTAATTGATGCTTAGAACTTGGTGAGCCATACAACAAGTGTGAAGTTTGTACAGTTATCAAATCCACTATAATGAGATTAAGGCAGTATGTGCTTACATATCAGAGCTATGATGGTACCACAGTTCATGGTCATACTCCAATTGAATCTTATAGATATTAAAGGTTATTTTCCATAGCTCTTTAAGCTAGTTAGAACATGAATCATTTAGAGCTTGCTCTCAAACCTGAGTATCCATTTACTATGTACTTGTGAAGGTTTAAATGATATTCTTTGTATTGCCAAGGGTTTCCCATACTGCATTGCTCAGGAACTCTGTTTGGAAAATATTCTTCTGTCCTGATTTTAAAAATAGTTGTTTTATAGGTTTAGTTTTGCTTTCAGTGGAAACTATCAGTAGTGAGGCTTTAGAAATCTAGATGAGTTAGACATGTGGCATGGTTATTAATAAATATCCTGTCTGCACAGACTGAACACACTTCTGTATCTTAATCAGTAAAAGAGCTATTTTTCAGTAGGTCTGAAAACTCAGCAAGTTTCTTGCCAGATGCCATGTTTACTCAGTTCTTACTGTGGAGTTCTTACTGTGTCTTGTGCTTAGCCAGGTCAAAGGGATGGAGAAATGGCAGCAGAGAGGAAAGATACTTTTTTTGCTCAAGATAAATTAGTAAGTCCCTAGAAAAAATAGTAGGCCTTCAATATATGTTTAAAGGAAAGTGCCTGAGTTGATATGCTAAAGTAACAAACAACCTTCTTTTTTTTTTTTTTTTTTTAAATAACAGAAATGGGATATCATTTACAATCTGGGACAGATGGACAATTTATGGGAAAGAGGAATTTACTCTGTTGGACTTCATAAATGCTGTCAGAGTAAGTTATCTATTGTACTGGATTAATACAAGACGAGAGGAAAGGGTTTTCTTGTTTTGGGTTGTTGGTTTGGACTAATGTCAATGGGAATGTCTCTAAGTAAACACATCCAAGCCTGTCTTCAAATTCTTTGTTAATTCAATTCATCCAAATGTACCTCAGTAAACCTGTCAGCATCCATGTGTTAGCAAGTTTTCTGGTTGGGATCCTATGGTTTTGAATAACTAGTCATAGTATTAGCAGTCATAATACCTGCTGGCTTGTGCAGCTGCCCTAGTTCTTTAATAAGTCTTAATTTGTGAATTCCAGGAGAAATATGGAATTGAACCAACAATGGTTGTGCAGGGAGTCAAAATGCTGTACGTTCCTGTGATGCCAGGTCATATTAAAAGGTTAAAGTTGACGTAAGTATAACTGGAAAGTGGATTGAGGGATGCAAATGCACATGGTTGTATCATGCCAATAAGTCTCACAGCAATGTTTTCTCTTGGAGCAGTTGCTTGTTGTTAATATTTGAGAAAGAAAGCAAGGTAACTTCTTCCTTTAAAAAAGAATAAAATAAGGTAAAGTGAACTAACATCTGTGGTAAGGACAAGAGACTTATAAAATGCTACTCTAAGTGATGAGTGTCACAATGAGAAACCTGAAGGCTGACAGTAAGTTGTTGGTTATTTTTTGAAAGAATGTACTTCAAGCAGAACAAGACTAATCAAAACTTTTTAAATTGGCTTAAAACTAGTGGTGGTATTTTGCAACGTAGCTCTGAAAGAATGAGAACACTTATTCAAGAAGGAATTAATGTATTTGTTCCAGATTGAGATTTCTGGAAGTCTGTTCAGTTCACTTCAGCCCTTTTAAAAATAAGGACATTCACAAGGCTTTGCTCACTGACAGGGAATTGTATAGCAAACTAGAAACCTGGGAGGGTGTGAGGGCAGGGCAATGGTTTTTAACTGATAGGCCTTTGCAAAGTAACAGCCAGAGCTCACCCAGTTTTAGTTGTGACTTATATGTTGATTGAACTTCCTTAGCTCAAAATGTGTTCCTCACAGCTCTTGTGGTATATGTGCTGGTCAGTGCTCACAGGCTTTGCTAGAGCAAGTAGGTGCATTAATCAGCACTGTTTCGAACATTTGCCAGTAGGTAGTGTCAGGCAAAGTAATACATATTACAGACAAGCTACCTCAAACTTCTAGGGAGGTGGTGCTACCTCTAGTGCCTGGCATACTGAGATGTGAATTACAGCCTATCTCAAAATAAGATATATATACCTTCTCCTACTGCTGTATAAGTAATTTTGGATGAGTAGGGTGTGCAATGAATTCAAAGGCCTGATGTGAAGCTGCCTTCTTGTGATTATCTTACGAATTCTAATTACCCTGAGACTCAATTCAAGCTTTCCATGTAGTTACAGCAACTTGAGGTTCTGTTACAGACAGTCCCAAAAGCTTTATAAGATGTCTGCACAGCAAACTCTGGTCTTGTGTGTGTGTCTGCTTTTTGTTAAGGTGTTCAAATATCTTTCTCCCTCTGTAATAAAAGCATTGCAAGACTTTCTTTGCATCTCAGAATTACAGCACTGACTCGTAGTGTACTCCTTAAAAGCAGGTTTTAGAGACCTAGTTATCTGCCTTACTTTGTAGCTTAGGGCTTCCTCATGCAAACAGATATAACCACAGTATTTCTGCTTAGAAGAGGCTAATGCTTTGTCTTCTTGCAAAAGAGCAAGTACTTTGGGGAAAGCAGCTTTGACCTGTATGCTAAAGCATTGCCAGAAGGGAAACCCTTCTCTAAGTGACCTGTGAGGAATGGAAATGAGTGACTGTTCCTCCAGCCTCCTAGCTCTTTAACCAGCCTCATGAACTGATGCTCTGAGTTGATAAAATAATTTTGAGACATCCAGAGACACATAATGAAAGTGAGGTTGACTGACCTCCTTCAGTATTTTATTGTACAACTTGCAAGCAATAGCTGTAGCTTTTGAGTCTGTGGAGAGCAAAGGGAGGAAGTTCACTGCGACATGACACGATTACCTAGTTTAAATTCATATTGTGGTCACGAAGGTACAAGTCCCAGATCCTGGCTGTTCCCCCCCCCATTGCTATTCACCTGCACAATACAAGGACTTAACAAGTCTTAACTCCAGTAGAATTACTTCCATCAGAACTGTGTATCTAGTGTCTGCTCTGGAATGATTCTCCCTAATAAGGTACTAAAACCACTCATTATTTATAGAACAAGAACTTTTTCTCATTGACCAAAGTTGTGCACAGAAAATTAACTCTCTTGTGTCTCAGTAGGACACCAAAGAGACATTATGTTGGTGAGGAATTCTATCTGGAACGGGCCATTTTCTCCTCTTTTGAGCACTTGTTAGTGAACAATGATTAACAGGCCAAATCTATCAAGAAAATGGAATACTATTTGCTATGCCTCAGATAATGGAATCGCCTTAGTGTCAAAATTAAAAGGCAGCTGATTTTCCATTTTAATGTGGTTTCCAATATGTCTGGCTTCATTGTTGGCAGGGAGATTCATTCTCGTGTGGCTCTGAATTCCCACTGCAAATCCTCCTGGTATGTTAACAAACTGTTCTTCACTTCCTTGTAGGATGCAAAAACTTGTGAAACCATCAGCTGATAAGAAGTATGTGGATTTGACAGTATCATTTGCTCCAGAGACTGATGGAGAGGAAGACTTGCCAGGGCCACCAGTGAGATACTACTTTGTTCAGGAAGACAATTGATGGTAGAGACACAAAAGTCACTCCTGGACTATTTATTCTGAAAGGAGTATGCTAATTTTCAGCTGTTAAAGATGGTACTATATATTTCTTTTTGGTAAAGCCTTAATTAAAACAAATTGAAAATAAGTGGCTTTGCACTGAAGACAAACTGGATTTATGTTTCATCTGCTCCTGTTTCCTTCAGACCTTTTTGCTCCAAGGAGGATTTGTAATTCCATGAGATGGGATATCCAGTACAGTCATTACCATAAAGACAAGATTTGTATTAATTTGTGGGGAGCTGAAGAAAGCAAGAAGAATGGTGACCCTCACAAATGGCCCACATGTGCAAATTAAGTTATGCTTAGAGAAGAGTGCAAAAAATGGGAAAGCTGCCTTCTTATAAAACTCCAGGTCTTCTAAAAACATCTCAAATCCATGCAGTATCTTACTTAATTCTCAAACAAGAATTTCATTCTTGCCATCTATATGCTAGATTTAATTAATCCAAAAGGCTTAAACTCCCACTTAAAAGCAGATGAACTGCTTTATTGTGGTGTTGGTGCTCTCTTCTGAACAGTTAGTGATGCTGTGTGTCAGAGCAGCTATCTGATGTCAGTTGCAACATGGAAAACACAGGAAGGCAGGTCTTGAGTAGGTGTAAATTGTCACAGCTCCCCTGAAGTCAAAAGAGCTGGAATTGTTGATTATCTGCACAAAGACTGTTCTTTGGGGTATACTGCAATATGGGGAAAGTGGAAACCTATTGGAGGGCTGAGTGACCATTTTCAACAATAATATTTTGTCTTCAAGAAAATGTTTGGTGTGGTTGAGCCTTTCTGCGCTCACCAAATTAAAAACACTGTAGCAAATGATGGCTTTGAAAGGAGGACAAGGGAAATGGCTCTGGATGTTTGTAATAGCAAACACTGTTTCTTCAGCTGCTCCTTTTGGTACCATTTCCTTATAGCAAATGGTTATGCTGCACACCTGTCCACAGCACAAGTCTGAGTTGCACTGAACACTGAGGGTTTGTCATCATTTACTTAGCTAGGATACCTAAGTATAAAGAATCTGCTTAATTGGAAATAATGAGGAACTAGCCTTGCTGCTGTGGTGAGGCAGAGCTGTGTTACAGAAATATCTGCGACACCTTATTTTCTCTATCATTTAAATACTGGACAGTTGAGCTGGTACTTTTTTTCTCCCAATGATGATGGACTCAAGTGAGTTTAGAATAAAAACCTATGAACTGGGAAATCTTGTAATGTGTTTACGCTTTAGAGACTGTGATTGCACAGATTCTCCTGCAGCTGTTGCTAAATCATTTATCCTTGATTATAATTTATTAAGCTTTAGGGATATATTCACATTTAATGAATACTAATAGTCAGGAATTTTACCTCTCCTTTTTTTCTTTCCTGGTTACTTGTTATCAAGAATAACAGCTATTAGGCTGGGAACTTGAACACCACGATGTATGGAACTGAATAGCTGGAATCACCACAATTATTCCAATATTTGGGATTTAGTTGTACGTGTGGTAAATCTTCTGGAAGGTGTACATAGTTTTACAGTCAGTCTAGTTTATAGATATAATTTTCCAGATTAATAATACTGCTTTTTCAACTACCTAACTTATTTCATTTTTTTAAAGAACTTATTTACAGAACCTTTTTGAAACAGGAGAAAATATGACTACATTTAGAAAGCAGAGAAGGCACAAGCAGACAGTAGGTTTTCACTTCTAAATAACAACTAAAATGTATTTCACTGTGGCAGTATTAGAAATTAGTGCTAAGGTTCACTTAAAGGTTTAGGTCAGGTTGAACGCTGTCACCTCTTACAGATGGAAACAAGGAAACAAAAGAAACTTTGAGTAAGTATGCTCCGGTACTTAAATATTATGTTAACATCATGCTTATGCTTTCAAATCAGATTAGCATGTAAAAATAGCAAAGACTCAGTACTTTGCTAGAATGCCATCTGATGGTCCTCAGGGTGTAAAGTAAATTTTCAGGTATAATTAATTATAATGGAATGGCGTTTATTCATGACAATGCATAAGCTTTATGAGCCCCTTGCCAAAAAGTCCAGGTCAAGGTTGGCAGGAATTGGGGCAGGGAATTTACAGACACGGCTGTATCTCTATACTGCTCTTAGTATGGTTTTCTGTTGGATGGATGTCTGTTCTATGGTTAAACAGTTTGATTGAAAAGCTGGAAATGCACAATGGATATAGATACTAATTAGGAGGCCTCTAAAATATTATGGATCTAAGTTAACCTAGGTAAAACCTTGCAAGTAATAACCTAAGGAAGACTTTGTATGGAAGAACTGCATGTCAAGTGGCTCATTAAAATTGTTTTTCATGTTTTAAAACTTTCTGAATTGCTGATGCAGAGAATGAATGTATATATATTGAAGGCTGTGCAGAGTGGAGTGAGCAAATTCAGTGTGAATTTGTGTTTGATACACCCCATTTCTCAATCTGTTGCTGCTTGTTATCAAAAGTCTCAGCAGGTGCTCAGCATGATCACAGTAAAAGGGCTCAATTCAAACCTGGCAAGTGAATTCCAGGATGCTGGTTTTCCAGATCTCCAACGTTTTCACTACCAGTACTAGTAGTGCAGAGGCTCATAGTACTACCTGGAATCAGAGAACCTTTTTTTTTTTTTCATTGTAATGAAAGCTTGTGTGTGTATCTAGGACTGTTTGATGCTCTGTTCCTGCAGAGCAGCTAGAGCTAGCCATCTCCCTGCAGCAATGAAGAATAGTCTTTGAACACTTTGAATAGCTTTCCTTCCACATGGTATTCTTTTGAAAGGCCAGTTCACTTGCAGTGATAGTTTTATATCAGTATCAAACATCTTTCTCACTCAAATGCTTTCTTACAGAGTTTGCACATATTTACAGTAACTTTCCCTTAGTTTCTTGCATTCTTACTAGTTGCCAGAATATTTGTGCATGCAAAGCACAAGGCATTTAGCACCCAGCTCATCTGTCATCTGTGGTTAATCTCCACGTTTCTTTCATGCTCGGAGCAGTGAGCATTCTGTGTGAAGATCATGCTAGTGTTAACAAAACTGTTTTGGCAGATCTGAATGGACTTTACCTATCCAAGGAGTAAAAAGTACAGTTTCAGCTTTTCCCCCCCCACTTTTCCTATATATGTTGAATATGTGAGTGTCTGTTTAAAACAAAACAAAAAAACCCGACTACCTAGAACAACTCTGGCACCAGCTGGATCTCTGAATGCAAACCCTGTCACCTCATCATGGTACCTCACATCTTGAAAAAATGTGGGTTTGAGCTAGGCAGAGAGTTTGTGTGTCTGACTTGTATCAAAAATAAGTCAAGGTTTTAGGTAAAGCAATGTTCTTAATTTTACCTTATGTCTTTGAAACAATGTGGCTGTAGGCCAGTTATTTGAAAAAAATAACTGAATTTCAGCCAAATGCAACTGGCATGTTCGCTTGAGAAGTTTATCCATTCCTGTGAATAATCTCCTCTTTTGCAATTACCGAAAGCACACTCAGCTGCACTACAGTGTAGCAGTCTAAACCTTTGTCCAGATGTCAGTAAGTTTTGACCAAATAGCCTTTGAGAGTTTATTTTGGTAAATGTGTATTTTGGTGTCGCTTGTGTGGTTGGTGAAGTAACTAGCATGGGTGTTTACCCACGCTGCAGAAAGCTTATTGAGGCTCAGGTTTGAAGGTGTCATGAGTTATAGCATCAATAACCCCAGCAGAACTGCCTTGCTAGTGAATGAATCATATTGCATGGCAAAGGTGAGATACAGTGAAGAAGTTTAAAGTTCCCACTTCTTACAGCAGCAACACACGTTTCATTTTCATACTGAGGAAAAGCTGCAACTCTAAGCTTATGGATACTGAGCAGCACCTTCTTCACAAAGTGATCTTCAGTATTTTCATTAAAAGAAAGTGCTAACATCTTGTGTTATGTTGTGTAGAGTGGGCACGCATTTATGTGGTCACATAATCCATTATTTAGAAATTAAAATAACCTTCCCAAGCCTTGAGTGACTTTCATAGTCCTTGAAATAAATACTAATTAATTTGTAATTCCTAGCTGATATTAAAGGAATGTGATGATCAGTCTCGGTCTGGACACAAGCAACCCTAGCTAGAGCAGACGTGTGTGCAGGTGCTAACTGCTTCGGTACCTCAATCATAGCTGTCTTCAGCTGAGCTGTGTCAATTCTCCCCCACCACTGTCAGAGAAAAGGTGCTTATTTTTGGTTGGGGATTTTTTAAAGAAAACAGCCAGGCTCTGGAGCTATCAGCAGTGAGTACCCATCCTGTAAGCACTTTATTTGGTCCAGCTGCCAGGCAGAACTTAGCTGCTAAAGATTAAAGATATTAAACTTGGATCTTACTGCAGATTGCTTAAACTGCTTGTTTTGGAGGCTGGATCCCCATTTCCAAGATGATGGATGCTATGCCTAAGGCTTGGTGGGGTTTCACAACAATTTTCACATGTCCTGCTGTCTCCCCTTGTTAGCAGTTGTGCAGTCTTGTCCTTTATGTGCACTCACTGGGGCTTGTCTCAGCCCCTGAAGAAGGTAGTTCAGAGATCTTAGTTAACAGGGACACTAACTGATTTTTGTTCAGTTTCCTGAAGTAGCTCGCAGCAGGGTCTGAGGAACACCCCTGCTGGCATGTAGAAGGGGTGGGAATGTTCAGCTGGGCAGGAGGTGTCTCAGTTCGCTGGAATTTCTGCCCTCCATCAACTGCATAACAGGTAACACACAGGATTTTCCGGGTCCTGTAAGGGTTGCATAATAATGCAGAGAACCAGGGATCCCTGCTTTAAGTTACCCAGACTTGTATTTTCTGCTTTTTGGTCTGTATTCCACCTCTCTGGCAGTACTCTTTACCCCAGCAGAAGTGGGGCATGCCGGCTGTGTCTGTGACATGTCATAAATTACACTGCTGCTCTTACAAGTGAGTAGACAAGAAATGGGGGTTTTAATACAAAGAGTTTATTACACTGTAAGCTAGTGACAGTACTGAGTCCACAAATACTATCTGCCTAATTTCAATACAGTGTTTTTCCATCACATTTTGCAGGGCCAGTGTGTCTTCTCTTTCCCCTTGTCTTTTCTTCTTTTCCCACATTTGATCTTTTACAGGAATTGAGCTATTTGCCCTCCCTCAATTTCAGAAGCTTCTTTGGGAGAAGCTGCATCACATTCTTAGTTTAGGGCTAACGCAGCTGTTCTCGAGATTGAGAAAGAGTAGCCCAGGGAATGTCTTCTCTTTATCTTCAAAAGTGCAGAGTTCCTGTGCTTGCTTGTGTCTCTTCTTTTAGTAGGACCATTCCTGTGTGTGCCTTCAGCAGCCAGCTTGCTTTAGAACATTGGTCTGGCTGCACTGTATGTCTGTCGGACAAATGGCTTCAGGTTCCCTTGGGTTTGGGTCACAAAGTAATTGACAACATCCTGAAGGCTTGGGAGTGTCACCTGTGTCACAACAAATAAAAAAACAAAATCCAAGAAACCCCACAAATAAAAAGCCCAGCAAAATAAAACATGCTATGTGTGTTCAGAATACCTTTTCAAAAACATGCTGACAGGCTGGTTTCAATAGCAATGTTTCTCAAACAACTGATGCTGTATTTACATCCAGCATTTGGATTGCAGTGCTCTGCAATCTATGGTAAGGTTTTGATCCTTGAACATACAGCTTCTTCCATCAGATGAGTAAACCAACCAAAAGAGAGATCACTCTGTACTGTTGTGGTTTTTCAGCAGATTGTGTAATAGCAGATGCTTTTTCAAACCAATAGGATGTTTCTTGGGCCATGAGGTAAACATGTCTTGAGAAAAGTAGGAGGAAACTGTTTTAAAACAAATATCAGGATCCATAAAGCCTTGCTTATGCTTCAACTAAGTTAAATTTATTTCTCAAAGCTACATGGAGTGCATTTTGAACACTTCTTACACCTGCTTAAAAATCTTCAATGTGGGAATTGCTCACTTACCCGTTTATCCGCTTCAATAATGTAACTTGTTCCTTTGGATGTCACTTTGTAGTGCTTTAGGCGTGGGGTACTGCAAGAAAATGGAAGTTGATATGCTGCCCAAAATGAAATACTTCCTGATGCATTGTTGTCATTACAAACTTGCAGGAGCAATGAGTGTGCTTTGTAATGTCCCTAGAGCTTTCGGAAGGTGTGTGGCAAGGTTTCTTTTTTGCCGGTTTAGTTTAGAGAATTGCAAATGTCATCCCTGATGTTTCAGATGCCTCTTGTTCTAAGCTCTGCAAAGGCTAAAACATGGCAATTCAGTTGGAACGTGATGTGTTTTTACACCAAGTTGCTGTTTGAAAGCATTTGTCTCTTTCATTTTTCATTGCTTATTTTGTAAAGGGCTACAGTTTATTCCATTTTAATTCTGTTTGATGATTTCTTAAACTAAGTAGGGTTTAATGGCAAACAGGGAAAACCCATTTACCCTGGCTGATCATGACTGATCTTTATTGCTTTTTTGTTTAATCTAATTGTGTTTGGAGTAGGAGAGAACCAAGAAATCAGATTCAGACCCAGCCCTGCTGCCTCATTTGCCTATCTCAAAATAGCCTGAAGGCAAGGCCTATGTCAATTCCAGGTATTAAGAATTGAGCTTTTAATCCAGTGCATACTAGTTAAGGATGAGATCATATATTGTGGAATCAACCTACTCCAGCTCACGTCGGATAGTGATTGCATAGTTCTTGCGGTCGCTGCCAGGGCGCAGGATCAAATTCCCACATGAAGGGTTCTTTTCTAACATCTCCATCGCTTCTTGCCGAGACACTGCATAGAAACACCTGCACAGAAGGGAGGAGAGAAGCGGCGTGAATGGGACTTACACTGGCAAGACCACATCTCCCTGACCTGCATGAAGAGACAGGGTCTACTGGGCTAACATTTCACAGTGCTAGGCTTATCCAGGGTAATTAGCTGTGGCTTTCAAGAGGCATGGCATGTGAAGGACTCTTGCTGATTAATGCTGCTGTAGGAGCATAATTCAGGACAGCAGTGCTTTGGCATTCTCAGAGAGAAAGCGAAGCTTTCATACAGGTAGGATGCCTTCTGGACCCTTGCAAAGAATGCATCCTGAACTTACCTTCAATTTCTTAATGGTAACCAGCATTTCCTCAGAAGCGCAGATACAGCAGCACAACATGTGGCCTTCTGAAAAGTTTTTTAAGCATAGCAATATGCTGGACTTGGCATAAAACAAAAGGTGCCGTAGGAAAGCCACAGGAGTAATCTACCCCTTAAGATTTCTCTATAAAGGCTTTAAGGTAGATTTTTTTTCATTGAATATTATACAACCCTTGTACAACAGCTGAATTTTGAACCTCTGCATGGAAGTAGTATTTTGTAAGAAGGGAAGGCTCTTTAGTCAGGTTGGGGTTTGCATAGTTCATTCAGAGCTTACTCTGGCATAATGGTCAGTGTACTGCTGGGAGGGCTTTTCCTGTTCAAGGATGTGCTGGAACAGTCATTAGGCATAATCCTTCTTTTATTTTCCTTTTCTAGCACTTCATGCATTCTTGTAAGTTGCTCAGGTAGTAACGACTCATCTGGTGGGACTGACAGCTGAAAATGAACAGTGTAATTGAAAAGAAAATGAAAGGGTGGACAAACACTGTGAGCAGTAATTCCTGTGTGTGTATCGCAGCTACTCTCTTGAGTGCAGCTGCTATGCAGAAATCTTTCTTACCTGCTTGTTTTAAGCACCTGTGACAATCTGAAAGGTTTGGATGTGCATCTGCTTTGAATAACATGCTGTACATGTGTTTTGTTAGACTAGTGAAAGAATACCTGTGTCCTGATTTAGAAGAAATAAGCATTGACAGAAGTGGAGTTATTTAAGAATTTGCAGTGATATTTTGCAGTTGCTTACACTGCAAAAGGCTGTGTAAATGTCATTTAACCTATTTCAGCCATCCTCAGCTTTTTAAGTGATTCAGCTAGGCCAATGTAGTAACTTGTGAACAAACTTAAATGTATTTTTCCACTGGTCATTATCAAAGAGGGTCTTGCTATTTTCAAAGTGCTTTTAGCTAAGAATAGTAGAATAAAACAGGGCTGAGGGATTCTCAGGTGTGCAGTTTGGCCATTTAATGATAAAGACCTAGAGACCTCTCCTTCTCAAAGCAGGCTCCCTTCTTCACAGCTCCAGAGAGTGGACTTGTGCTCTAAGTCTTTTCCTTCCTTGACTGTGTTTGACTAGATACCATGGCAGAGTGTGTACTGCAGGTGAGCTGGTTTTAAATCAGCCTGAATTTTGCTCTCAGGAAAAAAAAAAACGGCAACAAAACCAACAAAACCCCACAATATTTTAGTGTGTGCAAGCTTTGTGCTTGCGGAAGCCAAGTTCTGGCATGAAGTCAAAAGCCCATTACAGAGACTCTTAACATTAAGTGAGATATAAAACTCTTCCCTACCTTTGTTACAGTGAGAATAAAACCCTTCCATTCTTTCCCATATTCACAGTCATTAGCCTGAGAGAACAGAAAATGATGGCATAAGAACGACCGCAGCAACAACAAGTATGGTATTTCATGTGGAAGCTTCAAATAATTCTACTATTTTAGAAGTTGCATGCCTGGAAATGAGCTCCCTGCCAAGCTACATCACATCCAGAAACCCTGCATTTCCCCACTACTCCATGATAAATTAGAGGGAGAGGAAGGTAAAATAAATCATATGCTCTGTTGGAGTAAATGGAGAAGGTTATGTGCATCCAAGGATAAGGCCAAGCTAAGGAGATAGGTGAGTCTGAAGTACAAAACCTTCTACACCATTCCTGAGCACTACAGTCTCTAGGGCTTCTGAATTGTGGGGTGGTCAGGTATTTTAATCCCTTCTGGGTTTTACAGGTGACATGGGCCTGTCAGTGTTGTACTTCCTGGTTTCTCTTGCCCACTTCTGTGCTCATTTCATATTCCCAGATACTCCTGGCAAAAACTTCTAATGCCTTAAGGGGGAGTTTCCCTGCTGTTAGGTTCCTTTGCCCTGCCTCCCTGACTGCACTTCAGTGCTGTCTGGCTGCAGGCTGTACACTTAGATGTCAAGAAGGCAACTCTACTCCCACAACAAAATGGAGCTCTGAATATCTGTTGGAGATTGAGTAAAGTATGGAGTGAAATCACAGCTTTCCTCTTTTTACCTTCAGTTCTAGTTCCCCATTTGACAGCATCAGGATGAAGTGTGCAGAGCCATTTTCATCTGGATAAACACTGGTCACTGAGGTCAAAGATGATATATCTAATTTCTGTGAGTACTAAGGAGAGGTGGGGGGAAGAGAAATAGCACAAGTTGTAATTTTCACCAAAAATCTAGCTGCTCCCCAAAGGAATTTGTTTAGAAGAAAATAGATTGATTTTTTTTTTTTCTATAAGTTGTGTTACGTTTAACTGACAAATGTGCCGAAGCTCACTTCTTTGCTTCTGCTTATAGAAGCTCTTCTCAACTAACAACATACCTTCTAGATTTTTCCACCCTAATCTTCATAATCACAAACAGATTAAATGCATGAGTCGTCCCTGAATATTTGCTTTGTGACTCCAACTAAACCCTCAGCCAGAGTACACCATAGTAATACACCAAGTACTTTTTCCTCAGCTGCGTAAAAGAAAGTCATGGTACACACCATGATAATTTTACCCTTGTGCCACAGCTGAGGAAAAGGCACTTGGTAAAATTATGGAGCAATAAAATGGTGCCAAAAAAAGTCCTTTCTTTGTTTTGATGCGACAAATTAATGTACTTTCGTTTGTTTCACTCTGGTTGTTTTGGTCTCGGCCTTTCTGTTACAATGTTGAGTACTTTCTGTTGTTGTTGTTGACTATGCAGATGAGAGAGGAAAGGGTGCTGAGAGGTGCCTGGGGTACATGTGTATTATTTGATGAAAATAACCAATGCGTTTAATCAGATGGGTAGTTACAAAGGTAGCTCATTACTCACTGTTGGGGTTTTCTTATAATCGTAAAAAAAGAGCGTAGTTCCTCTAAGTTCTGTCCAATACACTTTAAATTCCTGTTGGAAAGGAGGAAGTGTAAGTTATGAAGACGATTGGTTTTTGTTTCCACAAAATGCTGAAAGTGAAAGAATTGCTAAAAAAACCCCCAGTGGTGTTATATTTTAGTTTTCAGTGTTTTAAAGATCATTAAAGAGCAAGTATATATTTTGGAGAAAGTTTATGCAAAAAAAGTTAAACAAATAATTCTTCATAGGCAAAAAGATACATAAGCTCTAGGCTTTTTGCGCTAGTATCCTAATCTGGCATGGAACTAGAAAACTTTACTTTTAACTAATTTAAATGTTTTAGACATTTGTCAATAGTTTGTAAAAACAATTTAAAGGGGGTACGTAATGGAAAGAAAATACATTTTAAATGTTGCTTTAAAATCTTGCTCTCCCAAAGACATTCAAGTGGAGAACAGGATGAGATAAACGTGTAAAGAATCCATCTTCTGAACACCATTCTCTTGAAGCGCCTACTTGCACTGAAATTTGATCCTGCCAATTCACTTACTATAGGGAGGAGATTATGGAGCTTGACAGTACTCTAACCTCTTAACTGGACTTACTGTTTTTGAAGTGGTATTTTATATGCTTTGTCTTTAAATTACCTGTAGTAGTGTTTGTAAATCAACACTGTGCAAAGGTAAATATGATTATCTGACTCTCCTTGCTGTTCCCTAATGCAGTCATGCCTGAGTGATGGGAAAGCTTTTCCTGGTTTTGTGTGCCTCTGATACCCTGAGAACTATAGTTATTATGGGACATTGTCTTGGGAAGGCAACTACAGAAATTTTATTTTAGTTTTCAGTTTACTTCTCTGTTTTGTGTTTGTTGTTTTGGGTTTGTTTGTTTTTTGGGGGCTTTTTGAGTGTTTTTTGTTTGTTAATTTGTTTTGAGGCAGGGGTTTAAAACACCGTCACAGAAATTGAGAAAAGAAATAATTTCTGAAGTCTGATAGGTCATACAAATTAGGGTGAGCAAAATTCCCTAAATTATCTTGCAGATGATCCTGGCTTCTCACCCTGCTAGCTCCTAACTTGTCTTTCTTGTCGTTTTTGTCAAAGTACTAGTGTAAAATTTCTATAGCATTCAGCCTCTGTACCCCAATGTCTGAGCACTGCAATGTTGCCTTAAGGTTGTTCTTGTTGACCCATCTGTCCCTGCCAAGTTTATGAAATCTGTGAATGCTTGCTGTGGTGTGGGGCTGGGTGTCATGGGGAATTTTTGACCTGCACCTGGGCTTTCTGCTCTATGGAAATGTACTAACAGTAGTTGCACCAGAGCACTTGTTACTGTTCCACAGCCAATAATATGTCTCTCAGATTGCCAGTATGTTTCATGTGTCCCACAGAAGTCTCTTCAGATCAGTTGCATGTTGTTCTGCCCTGGTACTTTTTGCTATTCCAGTGCAGTAGTTACTGAATTTCAGAAGGAGAGATTGTTCAGGGGGAGAAAAGGGTTTTACATAAATAAAGGAATGTAACAGGAAGCTTTATTAAAGTTGCTGATGTTCTCCTGTTAGATACAACAAAGCAATGCACTGAATAATTTCTAGTGCTGCAGAAGAATCAATAGTAAGATTATTAGTCTACTTTTTGTTTCTTGGAGTTCCTTTTTTCTGTGGTACCTGGTTGTTCCTATGTTTTTGAACTACCATGGTCTTTTGATTATATCTACCTCTAACACTGCGTAACTCATTTTCTTTACTCTCTCTGGGCACCTGCATCTACAGAGGTGTGAGTGTAGGTAGGGTAAAAATGACTTTGTAGCCCTAAATACAGGGATTGTCTATCAAGTGCTAAAAAAGGGCAATCAGCTTGATAAGGAACATGCTCTGAACATATATGCTATTACAACATACACAAGCATGTAGGGGTTTTCAGATTTGTGTCTTAAATAGTTATCTTGAGAAAAAAAAACCCAACAAAATCATTCTTATTTTCCCAGTTAGTCCACATATGTTAAATTATCAGCCCTTACTAATAAGAAAAAAAAAAAAAAGATGTTGAGAATCTCACATACACTTCAGGTAGCATGTCACTGAAGACTTCAGGATGGATACCATGTAAATACAGGATGCATCAGAGCAATAATGCCATGTCAAAGTTTGCTCTTGGTAAAAAAAAAAATTGCATTGACTTTCACCATGGTGGTAGCTATGAAATCAGTCAAATTCAACCCACATTTCTCTAGGTAGTAAATTATAATGGGATCCTGGAGATATTGATGGTTACAATCCATAATTAATTTTACTTCCCTCTCCCCCAAGTAATAAGAACAGAAATAACTAAATACTTTGTTTCAGTGCAACCATTTGTGTCAACCAGTGGCAAGAAACATTTCCCACCCCATCCACCCCCCAGGCCTTTGAATAAATATTGCAACACATTCATTTCCCCAGCATTCTTGCCTTACCTGGCAGCTTGAGTGCCGGACAGACAGGTAACCTTGGAAGTACAAAGGCAGGCCCGTGATCCTCTGCCTCTCCTGGAAGATTCGCCGGGGAGCTGGCTGAGGAGTTTCCTCAGGCTGTTCCCTCGTGCCCCTCAGCATCCTTTGGAAATCTCAGCAGGATGTTAAATCATCTGAATATCTTCAGTTGCTGTGCTCTCTTCCCCTCTCTGCCTCTCCTGTTGTTCTCGGTTTGCTCAGTATAAGCCTCAGCCAAGAGGCAAACTCACCCTGGTGAGAGGGGGGAAGAAGCAGCACCTCGAGGAGGAAGTCTCCGTTCCGTCCTTGCTTTCAGGTCAGCGCACGTCGCGGACTCTGCCTGGTGTGTGATCACGGGGGGAGCCAGACTGGGTGGATTGAAAGGATCTCCTCGATTATCTTGAGAGGAGACACTGACATGGTGGGCGTGCTGGTACAAAAGGGCATCATTTCAGTGATGGGTATCTCCTGGAGGTCATGATGGAAGAGCCTGCTTTTCATGGCTGGCAGCACTGGGCTGCCCTCAGCTGCCTCCAAAATAGTACTGAAATTTTCACTGGGAACCTGGATTAACAAGACTATCAGAGTGGAACTTGCTTTAGCAAATGGCTAGGAGGATTACAAGGACTCTAAAAGTAATATTGGAAATAAATGTACCTGTGGTTGTTTATAACTGGCAAGGATAAATCAACTTGCACAACACTGTGCATGCAGGATTTTGATTTTAATTGTAAAAGTGCTAATATACCAAAGCCTTGGCAGAAGTTGTGATAGAAGATGGTAGTTCAGGAAGAAAATGTTGGTCCTGATGACATGAGGGGTGAAATTTCCATCAGTTTCACAGCACCATGATGTTGCATTTAGTTTCTGGCCTTCACGTTAGTGTCATAAAGAACAGAAATGACAAGACTTAGACTCACAGAATCATGGAATAACTGGGGTTGGACGGACCTTTAAGGTTATCTAGTTCCAACCCCCCTGCATGGAGTTACAATGCTCATTGCTTCTAAATGCAAAGCAGACGTATTTAGTAATAATTTTAAAAGCCATGGTCTTTGTCTGCCTTTTCTGCTTCTCAGCAGTGTAGGATGGTACGTAAGGAGCCCGGTGAGGTGACCTGCGATACATCAGGGACCTGCTAAGCAGCTCTCGCACAAGAGGGGTTCAGCCCCACACATGGAAGTAAATTCCCCACGTCGTCTCTAAATATGGCTGGGCACAGGGCCGTTTTCTCAGGTTTTTGCCTGAATTGCGGATTTCGGTACACGCTCTCTTGCTGATGGCTTTTAAATGTCAGAATCCGACTTAGCTTTCCTGCGATGTTTATCAGCAAACGAACGTGGGTGCCTGCGCCTTCCATTGGCGAAGCTGAAGATGACAAGTCAGCCTTTACTCCGTTGTTTTGCCAGCGCGTGGTAAAAAAAAACAACCCACAATTTAAAACTGTGTTTTTGCGCCGCCTTTTGCGGAGGCTGCAGGCTGCGGTGGCGCTGCGCTCCCTAGAGGCGAGGTTGGGCTCCTTGGGGGCTTCCTCGGGCACGTTGGAAACAAGGAGCTGCAACCGCCGCCTCCCCCCCCGGCAGCGCCGAGAGACCCTGAGGGGCGGAGGCGGGGGAGGGGGGTGTGTGTGT
>NW_009952533.1:12331069-12334806 GCF_000747805.2 Chaetura pelagica | reverse complement strand
GCTCGCCGGGCCCTCCGCTCCCCCCCAAGAGGAGCAGCGCTGCTGGGAGTGCTCTCCCCTTCCTCTCCACCCCGGTTGCCGGCACAAACGCGTCTGCTCCGAGGGCTTGTCTGTCGGGAGACCCGCTCCCCGAGGTTGCCGGCATCTGCGCCTGCCGCTTCTCCCTGGGGGCCTTCCTGAGGCGCCGGAGCCCGCACAGGAGCCGCGGCTCTTGGCTGGAGACGCTTCCCCTGCAGCCCTCTGTCAGGGGTGCGCGGGGAGTTCGAGCTTTAAAAGCTCTTCGTGCGTAGCGGGCTCTGAGCATAGCAATAAGTAAAATGTTATATGCCGGTTTACACCCGGTACAGGTATTTTTCATTTTCTTCCATGGCACTTCGCTTGCCAGTTGGTTGTGCTGCACCCCGCTGCGAGGGGAGGAGGTTTAAGCGTGAGGGACAGGTGCGCTGTGGTCTCTGGTGCTGCTGAAGCGCTGGGCTTGGGGCCGTGGTTCCCCGTCACCTCGAGTTCCCTCCTGCCGTTAGGAGCTGATACTGAAGATTTGCAGTGCAATGAATCCTGATGTCGTTTCGATTATTTCTGCTAATAGAAACCCTATCCAAAGACAGAACACCGAGAAGTGCAAAGTAATGTCAGTATGGCAAACTTAGGAAAAACCGTGCAGCATTCTGTTCTCTTGGGACTAGGTAATTTCCGCACTGCATCTACACACTCTGTTCCAGTTGACACAAACAAAGAAGTGATTATTTGTAACATTAGCCAAATCCTTAGACTCTCTAATTTCTGTCATTAAAGTCTTCTGTAACTGTCTCTGACTTTAAATAAAATAAATGCTGAATTTTGAGCGGTTGTTAAAGGGGTTGTAGCATCTGTGGAGTTCTAAGAAAAACAGTCATGTTTAGTAAAAATTTTCTTTTTTTTTTAACAGAATGGCTTTAAAAAAAGCTACAGAGCAAGATTCTGCCATGGAGGAGGGTAATGTACATTTTACTTTTAGATACAATTGTTTGGAAAACTTGTTTGTTTTTGTCTGAGAGGTTAAGATCAAAACTACTACATGAATCTTATTGGGCTGGACACACGTTTTTTTCCAAACCACCTCTATTTCTTAGCAATGGGAAGAGCAGATGTCTGGGAGTGCAAAGCAGTGAGGATTTCCTTTGTACTCCCCTGCTGAGGGAGGAGGCTGTGCTGTAGCTGTACCTAAGCCACGCCTAACTAGGCTGCCTGAGCAGGGAAGCAGTAGGTGGTACAAACATTGTAGAAGAGGTAGAGGAAATGAAGCCCAAGAAGTCTAACTTATTTGGCCCTTGCTGGTAAATGTTAGAGATGAGTTTAAGTATTTGCAGTGCTGTAGCTTTCTTTAAAGGCATGTCAGAAGTCCATGAGCTTTTTGTTACTGGAATTTTTAGGCATGCGTTTCGTGAGCTCATCAAATATGCCAAATTACCTGTTTTTAAAGGCATGCAGTAACTGTTACAGGAGAAACACTCCATGGCTTTTCTCTTGTTTTGATTAATGTGGTCTGGCTACTGGATCACTTCTGCCACTTTCATTTGTCCTGGGGAGATTTGAAATACTAGTACAAGCAGCTGAGCTGTTCACTAGCTTATGGTTTTCATATCTTAAGCAGTTCTTGCTGCCGAAACTTTTGTGGAAGCACAGAATGACTGTGGATAAATGGTAGAAAGAAAAGCAGAGGGCGACTCCTTGTATGAAAGAGTCATTTCTGGGGTCTGCTGAGACTGGATCATTGTGCAGGCAGCATTACTACTTGAGGATTGATGTTTAAGAAGTTGATTTCAAGTCACAGTCTCTATTTGTCTCAAAAGTGTTTTACCTGAGACTGTTGCAATAGTTGTATGTTTTCTTCTATGCTGAGAGATTTCTTCATTCTCATCCTATCATGTGACAGTGGGGGTTTTTTTTTCTGGAATTTTTATTTCCTAAGTTTCTTTGAATATATCTCTGCATAGAAATGGTAGGTAAAATATGTTAAAGTTAAGACTAGGGAAAATAATAATCTATAATATTAAGGACTTTTAATACTTTCATATTACTGGAATAGGAACAATTAATATTTTTGAAAATAACTTTGTCTCTTCCTCTTTCTAGAAATAAGATTGATGTACGGCCAGGACAAAATGTACTGAAAGTCATACAGGACTGTTTTGAAAGTAAGCTCATATTTGGCGTTTTGCTTGATTTGCTGGTTAAATTAAAAAACTATTTCTTCCTTGTATTATATTTAATGTTACATACATAGAAATAAAAAATAGAGGTTAAATGGATAAAAATAGTCTCTTTCACAGCACCCCCTTCCCAGCTGCATAAAACCATGTCTTAGCTGTCTTATAAGGGTAATCTTTTTCTTGAGTAGCTGCTTTCTTGTTTGTATTTATGTGACTGTAATGAGCCTTAGCCATTTATTAAAATAAATGAAACTTGGACAATTCAAAAAATTCCTTGTTTACAATTTTGTTCTTTGTAGGTTGTGGCACAGATCTTGCAATAAGTTCTCCAAGTACAACATGTTGCTCAACTCCTATTGACAGAAATGAGAGGAAGACTTTACTGCAGAGCGGACAGGTAAATTAGTTATGGCAGTGTCACAATGTGGCATTGGGTATGGTTTCATTGGACACAAAGTTTAGTTCTGTAGGATTTTAATAAGTAAGCTCCAGCTGTCACTTGTATTAGTATACAGCTTATGTTTATTTTTAGTTTGCTGTGCCCTAATAGTACAAATTCTATAACAAGTTTTGTTTAATAGCTTATTTTCTTGGGGTTTTGTTAATGAGAACTTTTTCAGCTTTTTGTCTGAGATAGTTACATTGCTCATGGTCTCAGGTTGAAGTATGCTGCCTTGTAACTGGTGGTGGATACGGCTGTCTTGGACTCCATTGGGGCTGATTTCAGTCACTTTGCCAAATATGTGGACATATTTCTTAGCTATCTGATGGATAGTAAAATTGAAAGATGATTCTTATATAAAAGCAGCTTGTCAACTCCTGATAAACAGTTAATCTGTACAAAAGTTTTGTCTTTCTGTAACGTTGAAGAGTGGAAACAAGTTGAAGGACTTGTTAATGTGCTGAGAGTATGACATCAATAATCCATTTAGTTTTAGTGGTTTGACTCTAGTTTGTTTTTTTGGTAAATAAAAATTGGCTCTTCTGTTAATGGCAGTGTTGAGAACGGGCATCCTTTATAATGGTTTTTGTTTACTTTAGTCTGATGTTAGAATACCGCATAATCTCAAAGTAATTCTTGCAAAACCTTAGCCTGACACAATAGAGGTGAATTAAGTTGTTTAAAGTAATTAATTCTAAAAAAAAAAAGGGAAAATAGCTTGCCTGTGGACTAGCAGGATGTCTATTCAAAGCTGCAAATTGATTTTTGCTGTACACATCCTTTTACCTATTTGAAATTTACAGTTAGTTTTAGTCTTCTGTGATAGGGAATTGAAGTGTTTTTTAGTTGAACTAGAACTGTGGTTCCAATGAGTAGTATGTTCTGTATAAATTTATATTTTTTTCAAAATACGTTTGCTTTATCAGATATTTTACTTTGTCTCATTATTTGTTATCGACTATGACAGCCAAAAGCAGGGTTAACTAATGCTGTGGAAAGAGCCTGTAATTCTGTAGTGTCCCTACATGTGTCACCACTGGGAGAGATCACCAACAGAGGTAGGTAGCACTATTGAATATGTTGGGGGGGGGGGGGGGGGGGTTTAA
>NW_009952533.1:12300036-12330992 GCF_000747805.2 Chaetura pelagica | reverse complement strand
GGGGGGGGGGGGGGAGGAGGGTTTAAGGTTTTGACCAGAAGAACTAAACTTATTCTTTCTCTATATATATGGCAGGAGGGTCACATGAATCACCCCTAAAGCCTGCAGTAAATGATTGCATAGCTGATTCTAAAAAAGGAGAGTCTCCTGTGCCTAAAGGAAAAACAAATAATATATTAAAAGATGCTGAAGCTCCATGCAAAATTCCTCTCATGTTTTCAGACCCTGAGGATGAACGTGGGTCTGTTGGATCTCCTCCTGTGGAGGAATTGAAAAGTTCTCCTGCACTTTTGTAAGTAGAACTGAACATGGTGGTGCTGTCGTGTCCTCCCCACCCCTTAGGATAAATTTCTCATGGTAGTCTCAGTCGTTCATGAGTTTGCATTGTGAACTCATAAGAAATGACTCTCTAAGACTTTTAGAAAACTTCCATATTTGGGTTTAGAAAAGGCTGAATTGTTTTTTACTAAATATTCTGGGAGTAAGGTTTAATGACCAGAAGTACAGTACCCAAGCACAGGATGCCTGGTAGAATAGATTTTAACTGCTTTTTCTCAGGAAAGTGCCATGAATTACTAGCTTCTCAGATAGTCTAGACTTTTCCAGTGAATCGTATTGACAGTGTTGACCTTAAAAGTTAACAAAAAATTTGTTAAAGCAGAGAACAGCAGTAATTCTTCCTTTCGCTCTGAATATACAAATATTTTATACAATGTAGAGCAGCTTCAGTTGTGATCATTACCTCCTGTTTGGAAAATGTGAAGCCCAGCCACAGTTCTGCTTTCCTGAAGGAGTGAATCTCCAGAGTAGACTGTAGACAGGGACTAACACTGATCCCATTGACTCCCCTTGATGGAGTGAGATTGGGAAGAGAGTGCACCTTAGGCCTAGGAAACCTAACCATTTCTGAAGCACATTCTTCTAAAATTAGGAATTTGTCTTGCTGAGCAGCCCTCATTTTGATGAAGAGTCACATGCTGACCCCATGTTGCCTCATTGATTAAGACACTTGTTGCTATGCTGGAAAGTAGTACTGCTACCCTGTGTTCCAGAAAATTACCAAATGTAAGTTCATTCATAAGAATGGAGGCACTGCCAGCAGGAGAAAGTGAGAGCATCAGTCCAGTTGCACACTATACTTTAATGTGCGCTCAGTATTAATATCATCATATTTGAATGCTGTTTCTTCCACATAGATTACTTTTGGATGACCAAAATTCCCCTGCTGCAGTGAAGAGACATGTGGAAGTTGAAAATGTAGAAGCACCTCAGACTGGGAGAGAGAAGCAGGTTACTCTTGTGCAGGGAGCAGAACGTATTGCTACATCTTCTGTACAGAAAGAGAAATCTTTCTCTGCGGTTGTCTTGGAAGCTGTAGCAACGGGAGCACTTGGAAAAAGGTTTGTTTTGAGGCTTTAATACAGAACATAATTTGCTAGTAAAATAACCAGTCCTGAGTACTGGAGCAACATACTTTTATCTATAAACATGGGCTGGAAGAATGTTTTGGGGTAGTCCAATATTACTGAAAAATGCCACTTGAGAAAGCGCATGAGTAATTATTTTTGAGTTTTGTGCTGTTAGGATTTAATGGTGCTGTTGCTTCTGTCTGCCAGTAGAATAGTATGTAACTGATAAAGAATGTTTCAGATTGAGCCAGAGATGTTTTGATAAGTAGGTTGGGGGATTCAGGAAAGCCTTATGTGATTCTGAAGTTAGCAATGATCAAGCAGTCTTTTTCAGAGCTCATACAGATCTGACTGGTTAGTTAGGAAGTTGACTTTCCAGCATCTGAGAAATAATGAGGTGCAAATACAAGGCCAAAGCAAGGAGAGGCAGACCTTGTGCTCTTCTTGGAAGCTGAAAGCCAAAGAATGATGAACTTTATAATAATGCTTCTGTGGAGTGTCCTGTAGTGTGTTTAGGTCTTCTAGAGTCATCACTAGATTTGCAAGAATGGAAAGTAATTTTTTTTCCCCAAAAATGATATGAATACTTTGTCCCTTCCTTCTTCAGGTATTCAGTGACAACATTACCGTCATCACCTCCTCCTGTGAAAGATCAAGATATAGAAATAGAAAATGAATGTGAATTTTTAATTGATGAATCAGACAGTGAATCTTCTAATTGGTTTTCAATACCCCATAAGAACAAAAAGTCGAAAAAAGATGGCTCTGCAACTCTTGTTTCTCAAGCTCAGCCCTCTGAAAAGGAGAAGACAGAGAGTAAGAAAGGCAAGAACAGAAAAGTACAGGTTAAAGCACTTACTAAACAGAAAACGGATGATTTGGATGGCACAGCATATGACTTCAGAGGAACATCTGAATCAGATCTAGTCTCCAACAGTGAAGGAAATGTCCCTAAGTCTCAAAGGCAAAACAGTACTCCTATGGGTAAGTTATTTGAGAGGTCTTTGGACTTCTTCCAAGTCATATTACTCAATATTTTTGTGATTGTTTATTTTGGGAAATAAGGATAAAGTGATGTGAGATACAATGGATTCCTAATTGATGTTTTAGTTGCACGGTTAGATTTGGGTATAAATAAGGTGGTGAAGACGGGTCCTAATTTTTTTGTTGTTGGTTTTTTTGTTGTTGTTGGTTTTGGTTTTTTTCCTCTAATCCTTCCTGTTAGAACATATGAAATGAAGTTAGCAGTGTTGCCTTTTCCTATTAGCAGACAAAGGAGGTAGGTTCTCACAAGCTTTGAGAAGGGTTTTGTATCAGAAAGCACCAAAAATGGGAAAGCAGATTGAATGTAACATTTCTACCCTTTTAAATTATTATTTTTGTGTTCATTTTTATGCATTCAGATGTCAACTTATATCTTCAGGTTCAGTGGGAAAAGATACTAATGTCCAAGTGTTTTGTGTATTGACAGGAAAGACTAAAAAGGATACTCTTAGGCATGGCTCTGCAAACCAGAAAAAGGACAGGTCCTCGGAACCAGAAGATGAAGAACTGCTGTTGTCATGTTCTGGATTGGAAACACAAACATCTGATACAAACCAACATAAAACAAGGGTGAAGCCAAGTGAGGATTTGCCTATGCCCTCAGATGGCCATCAGCAAGAGGAGACTGTGTCTCAAAAGAAGAATCTTCAGTCTTCCAAGCAGGTGGCTTCAAAAGCTCCTCAGGGTTTACTTCACAAGAAACAAACTGCTAAGAGGAAACTTCAAAAAAATACAGTAGCTAAGACACTGGTAGAAAGTCCAAGGAAGAATCTTAAAAAATCTGTCAAGAAGCATAGTAATAAAAAGCCTCACAAAAAAAGAGAAGAGAGCTCTGACAGTGACCCTGGTGAAGAAGAGTTTGAAAGAGAGCCTGTAAAATTGAATGAAGTGTTTACCTCACCCCTGCATCAGAAACTGGAGAGTTCTGTGGTTCAGAAGTTGTCTAAGTCTAAAAGAAGAAACTGTCTAAAGCCTAAGAATTTATTGCACCCACCGGAGTCACTCGGTGGTGCAAATTACAAAACTCCTGAAAAAGCACTACAGCATCTCATAGACTGTGTGAAGAATTCTGAAAGGAAGCAATTGTCACCTGAGTCTTCAGAGAAGATACCCAAAAAGATTAATCGCCAAACCAGTAAAGGTGTTTCCTCAAAACCTGAGGACACAGAGTCTCAAGTGGATTCTGACAGCTCTTCTGTACAGGACGTAGCAAGAAAAAAACAGAAGTTACCAGATGTGGAAATGCGAAACAACAAAAGAAAACGTAACACACAACATAAACTACAGTAAGTTTTTGTTAATTCCTTACTAACTGTGGTATAACTTGGTAGATAATTAAACATATCTTAGTAACTTCTAAGTAGCAGCGGCCCAATAGAACTATGTGACGGTTTCAGACTGATTAGCTAGTAGAGAAACCAAGTGGAGTAAATAACATCCTATTCTGAAAGTTGGGTGCCAGATCTAGTCTTCTTCAACATAAGGAAACTTATGCTGAAAGTTTTAGTCTTGTTTTGAGACTTGAGTAGCAAATCCAGTGTAAAAACAAATAAAAAAACCCCATGTGTACACACACAGCCCCACCAACTGCAGAAATATCTTCACTGTCAGGTTTGTTACTTTGCTTATAAATTGAGAAAATAGTGTTTAATTCTTCAGCAGTATTTGTTTTTGTTGAAATAACTTCACTAATGTATTTTGGCAATCAAAAGAGGAAATTCCTCTAACCAGTGTAATTAAATTTTTGATCACTGTTTTTTGCATTACATTTCTTTTTTTAATGTCTTTTGTGTTTCTATTCAGTATGTGAAATTATTGACCTACTGGTTCCTTTCAATAAGTAAAATTCACATAATAGTAAAAAGTAATAATATTAATGTTTCTCTTCTAGATACTCTTTTGCAGCTGAGAAGCCTAAGAGTGACAAAAGGTAATTTCCTGAGTTGTCTGTAAAACTTTCAGTGAATCCCACTTACATGCCACTGAAACAACACCTGTTTAGTACTGCTACTGTGTTCTGTGTGCTTTTAGTGAAGAACCTAGTAGAAAAGAGTTTGTGATTCCTGCCGGAAGTGCTTAAATGCCATGCTAATACAGTTAATAAGCATTAACATACAGTTAATAAACAATTCTTCTTCCTGTCATGAATAAGGATTCATAACTTTTCTGCTCTTGGGGATTCTTCCACATTAGTGTCTGATTTTTGAACAGAAGTACCAATGATACTATAACTAATAACTGTGCTAATGAAGTTAAGTAGGGTATAGAATGATATCTACAATATGCATGTACCTTGCTCATGGGATGGGAATTTAGTAACAAAGCAAACAGGAGTGAATGTAATGAATTCTTGTGTTGTAATTCTACTGTTTTATTATTATAAGTGAGCCTAGTGCAGACTTACTTGGACAATTTTGTAGTGAAGGTTTGCTAATCTAGGATAGAAACACATCTTCTGGAGTTTAGGTGGATCAACTGAACTTCAGTTGAGATGGTAAAAACAGTGAAGCAAGTGAAGCAGAGCCACAGAGGAGGGGAAGGAGGAAGAGTTAGGGGTACTAACGCTATCTAAGGCTGTAAGATAATTCCTGCTTTGATTACTTGAGAATCTCTGGTGGAGTTACCAACATGTTAATTATTGTCATTTTTGGGGAGACATTTTATAATACGGCACATATTACAATTACAAACTCTTATTGTCCTTCTGTTACAGTATGCAAAACATTTATTTAAAGCACATCTTTTATCATAGTCTATGAAAAACTGATTTAAAGGTAACGATGCAGAGGAGAGGTCTACTTCTGGAAGAGAGAAAAAAGAAAAATAAGTTGCAAGATAATTAGGAAACCTGTTCAGAGAGGAGGTGTGAATACTAAGTTGTCTGCCTTATGACTAAGTAGAGGAGCGGTCGATGAATTCCTAACTAGCAGTCATTTTCTTCAGTGTCTAATTGGTACGGACAGATGTTTAAAAGGAAAAAAAATATCCCACCCCACATGATCTTAAAAAGACTTAAATTTGCTATTCTTGGTTATTCTGTCATGTTCTAATGTTCTTTGATGCCTGGCATATTCAAGCAGTTGTATTTTTTTTTTCTTTAAAGTGGGCCTGTTCTAGAACACTGTGATAAACAAGCTTCTAAAAGGAAATCATGCGAACAAGATATTACATCTTCAGGTAATGTTTAAAGTTGATATTTTCTTGCCTTTCATGTATAATCTTATAAGTTGTAACTGATGGTATGGCAATTTCTGTTGTATTCTGCTGGTCCACAGAATAAGAAATGCAAGATTGTATTTGCAGGGGTCACATTTCTGCCCAAGTATGTGATAGAATATGCTAGCTTTATTTTGTGTTAGTTTTCAAACGACAAGCACTTCATGATTTGGCATCAAGCCTACCACGATAAAATTATCCTTCCAAAATACTTCAACAAATTTTTTCAGACTCAGTTTGTACCAGTGTTCCATGTGATAGTCCATAGATGATCACTTCAGGCCACTCTGGACCAAACAGTACCGCTTTATTAAATGGTGGCCTGTTCACCTACAAGTATTTTTTTTAAGTTTCTTTGTGGAAATCGCACATATTGTCATAGTGAATATGAGCCCTGGGGCTAGAAAGTCTTTTTGTTAGTGTTTTAGAGACAGTTGTGAATGTTACTAGTTCATGCAGTGCTTTTCTTCAGAGACTATGTTTTGTGTTTTTTCTTGTAAGTTTGTTTTAAAGTTAGATTGAATGGTACAAAACTGAATGACATTGCGCTTTGATCAGTAAAATTGTATGCATAGTTATAATTTGCCAGTGTTTGTTTTATCAGAGGGATAGGTGTGAGGAACATCTACTTGCATGTATAGTTTTCATGTAATTTTCAAGCTTGCGCTGTTTAAAAGCTAATTGCATATACTCTATCTACAGGGGGTTTCACGTATGTTTAAAGAAAAAAATATTAGTGGGAACACAAACATTGGGAATTCTGCTTGTGTTACCTTTGGTTGCATTTAGTGGGTAGATGGAATAAAAGTCAGGAAAAGTAAATGCATATAGCAGTGTTTTTTTAATGTATTTTAGGTAATTCTGAAGACTTATCTTACCAAATGAGAGATATGTTCTCAAACAGCATATCAAGGCATAATAAAATAGGTAAGATTATTTTAAAATATCTTAATGTAAGTGCATAAATATAAATACATTTCCATCTTGATTGAAACTTTGCTGAAGGAGATACAGGAAAACACCTAGGAATGTGTTCCTATGTTAATAAGTACTTACAGATAAGGCTTGTTAGTTCTTCAGAGTAGTATAACACTGCTCTAATTTTGAAATTACTTAAAAAAGAGCTTCTAGTGTTTCTTTCTTATTACTATATTCAGTAATTATCTTTTAAACTGTCACATTTTTATTTTTCATTTAATATTGACTCGAGGCACTTCCTACGCTTTGGTGAGAATAGAAAGTTTGAATTAGTCCTACACAGGATGTAACTGAGGGTGCAAATAACCTGTTTTCTGTGGTGGTCTGAGTCTAGACAGGATGGAACAATGGGCACGCAGTTGATTTTAGTCCTATGCTGTTCTGTTTTTATTGTTTTCTATTTCCTTCAATATTATTTTATGCACAACATTATAGTTTTCTAACTTCAAAAACTATTTCAGCAAGTATTTTTTAATTTACAATTTTTTTTAGCATTTAAATATTCTTGTCTTATTTGCTCTCAACACTTAAGGGGCTTTTATTCGTTCTTACAAACACTAAAATATCAATTCATCCCGTATTCATGTATATGGCTGCTTAGAAAAAGTGAAAATTGAGACTAACAAGTAAATCTTAAATACCTGAGAAGTCTTGGAAATGCATGGGGTTTCTGTGGGCAAAAGTGCTGTTCTTTTGGACCTTGAAGAATGGGACTTAAGAATCTGGAAGAGAAGGGGCTGCTTATACAGTCTTTTCTATTCTCTTTCATAACCAAAGCAGCGCCTTTTTACTGCCGCTGACCAAATCCCTCAGATCTAGGCAGGGTTCTTAGTCTTCATAAAGAGCTTTCTTTTCACAGTTGTAGCATGTTTGCTGGTCCTTGTACTTGAGCCCCTATTATCTGTATCTCAATGATTCATAAAGATATACAGAAAGAAATCTAATGTAAAGTCAGCATGGTGGCTGTTTAAGAAAAAGGAGACTAAAATACTGCAGTATGCAGAAGAAAGCTTTTGGCAATACTTGATTCCTTTTTCCTGTCAGGATAGCAATGTGATATAAGTACTAGCTGGGAAGTTCCCTGATATAGAACTGCAGAAAAGGATACATTTAACATTTTCCACTTACGATTTTCCTTTCATACCTAATGCGAATTATTTCATCCTTAAAATTAGTGCTGCCTTCCAACACACCTAATGTTCGTCGGACAAAAAGGGTACGACTAAAGCCTCTGGAATACTGGCGGGGCGAGCGTGTAAACTACAGGTTGCTGCCTTCAGGTATTAGTTCTGCACTACTTATTTGCATTTTTTTTTCCTGACAAAGCAGTAAAGAGAAACCTGTGGGTGGATTTTGTGCCATGAAAACTTTGAAATGCTTACTATTCATTAATTTAAAGAAGTAGAATATTTGTGGTGTCTAGCTATTTAGTCATCTTTCCATGCAGTCTGTATCGCTGAATCTCTTGTGTCAGCATAGTATGTTAGGTACACTTACCTTAACTGTTTAGAGAAGAACAAAACAGTTTCTCTGTACTAGTACGTTTATTACATCAAAGTTTCTCTAGATAATGGAAAAAGAAGCAATCTACTGGATGATTCATCGGAGCATTTCTCACTGTGGGGATTGTTCTCCAGAGCAGAGACTATTAGCCAGTCTTGGTGTTAAATTGCCTGAGTGATAGAATGTATCTTTATTTTTTTTCTGACAATTCAGCCTAATTCGGTCCCTTTGTAATTAATTATTCTGCTTGAAAGTAGTATTTCTTTGTGTCCCTAAAATTGATATTTTGTCTTAAAAATTGGCTCTCACTTTACAGTTTTCCAAAATGTTCTGTGACTGCACCATGATCAGTTTTTTTTCATAAAGTCTCAAGTTGCGTTGTACTTCAAAATACTTGATGTTGAAATCAAGCTTTGGTTTGACCTGCCTTTCTAAAGCGATCTGAAAAGTTCATCGTCAAGGAAATAATATTCTCGGCTGAAGTGCTTGTTGATTGTACAAGTCTGCATTTTTTTTTAAGTTATTACGAGTTAGTGAACTTTGTTTAACTTTTTTCTTACAGGAGAGCTTGTGGTGAGTGGAATAGTGTGTCCTGAAAAAGAGCCTTATAGGAAGTTTAAACAGAGGAAGCGTGGTCTCAAGCAGAAAAGAGATCAACCAGGTATGAACACAGACTTCTTTCTTTTGATACTTAACAAAAAAACCCCAACCACTATAATTAAGTACTGTACTGCTGTAAGATTTTTCTCCTGTAAAAACTTAACGCTCTCTCTAGGTAAAAAGTACTTTTTCTATTAATTAAATGTGTTAATGTGATCTAATGTGGAAAAAGCTTATGTAAATGTATCTATAGCAGTGTTGTATGACCTTGTAGTAGGAACTTTAACTTCTCAGCATTACAATGGAAGAGATACATGACATATCCAGAAGTGTTGAGGTTCCTTAAAGCAGCAGGGGGTTGAAGAAAAAAACAAGCTATATTTTTGTCCTCGTTCAGCTCATTGATTGATGATGCTAACATGTTTAGTTTATAGTGCATATTCAAGGTATAAAAATTTCTGGTCATTTTACTGATGCCTGTAATGCCACATCTGAAAAGACAGCATATGATGTCAATAGAGTTTTAAGCAATTGTAGAGAGCTCAAAGAGCAGTGCATTAAATGATTAAAAGTGGGCAATAAATATGTGTTTAAACCAAGAGGAACAGGAAGCTTTGCCAGAGCCTCTATGGCCAGTAGATAACAAATATGTAGGTGGTGCTCAGAAAAAGGAAACAGTCGAAATCCAAAAGCCAAATTATTTTTGCTCTGCTCTCTGAGGAAGATGTTTTTATGCTGAAGAACCTTTCTTTATGGGGACTGTCTAGAGCTTTTTTTTGAGACTGAAAGATTTCTCTGCGTAGTTGCAGAACCTAAATGCTAAAAAACACGGAAAATGTAATATGGTCCTGACACAGTTTTAAAACAAATCATGGCTGAAATTATCATTAGTGAAGTAAGGAAGAAAACAGTCAATGTTTGCACAAATTTCTGATTTTCTAGTGTTGCCTGTAAGTTTTATTTCTTACCTCAAAAAGAAAGTAGTAGTATTAGAGAAGCTTCAGAGGAAGCTTGTCAAAAACATGGAAAGACTTCTTTACAAGAAGCAGCTACATGTTAAAGGCCCCTCAGCACTGAGAGAGTACTATGCAGGTGTGAGAAAGACCTATAGAAACAAATAGTTGCTTTTTTGTTGGATGCTTTTGTTTGTTTCTTCTTTAAACACAAGAACTGGAAGGTGTGGAGGGAAGATGGTGAGAGCTTGGTTTTTTTCAAAATGTACTCCCTGCCCCACAATGCTGTGTATAAAAATATGTAGATTCAGGGTGAGAACTAGGTAAAAGTCACAGAAGACGTAACTGTTAATAGCTCTACATGAAGTGTGTGAGGTCCATGTTAGAGGTAGAATGTATTGTTCCTTGTAATGATCCTTCTTCTGACTGCATTTAATAAATTCCTGTTCACTGTGAAGCTAAAATTGTCTGCTTAAGGGAGTTCTGCAAGAAAGCTTTGGTATATTCTTTTGTGAACGTTCTCTAGCATCTCTTCTATTTGAAAAATGTAAGTTTGTCATCAACTCTGAGGTTATTTCTTTCTCTGGAAAAATCCTTTCTATTAAATAAATAGTTCTCTGATTTACAATTTGTAGTGGGTTTCCTGTAATGGCATTTTTTGAGAAAAGGAAAATTGAGCATGTGCTTAATCTTTTGAATACTTTATCTCTTAAGTCTCCTGATGCCCATCAGCAGTTAGGTAAAAGGAAAAATCTTGTTCTTCATACTTCATCATGTATTTTCTCTTGATAGCCTTTTCTGTTGCTAGAAAAGCACTTCTCTTGAAACAGATACTTTTGAGTAAATATTCTCATGAATAGCATAAGATTAATAGTTGGCATTCTGGAAAATTGTTTAGAATTTAGAGACCCTATATCTATTACACACAAATAATTCCAATGAAAATTACATGTTCAAGGAATTGTTATGGATGGTTTCCTTTTATTTGAATAAACTGTATTCAGTGTTTAGACACTTAATAAAACAAATTTAAGCACTTCTGTGTCAAATCTAAAACTGTGGAAAAGTTGTGGTTAAATAATTCAGTTTTTAGAATGTAGAGTGATTGTTTTTCTGATTTTCTTTCTTTTTTTTTTTTTTTTTTTCCTCCTCAGGAAATGAGATACCTGCAAATTTGGGTCACACCCTAGTTGATAAGTCTAAACCGGCTGTTGTAGTGGATGTAGAAACGAATCAGGAAATATTTCTAGGTGAGTTGAGGGTATGTGACCCAAAGGCCTTTCTGAATGATGGAGTAGGTGTTTAGACTGATAAGAAGGAAAAAACCTGTTCATGCCACACTGGGTGTGAAAAAGTGAGCTGTTGAAATATTCATTGCTCTTCCAGAGAAAATTCTGGGAGAGACACAAAGTGTCCTGATTTTTGAGCTAAATGTTGAGTCATACTCGTAGGGGTGTTGCACTGAAACCATGTAATGTGTACGATTTATTAAGTAGTTACTGAGCAAGTAGGAAGACTAATTAATGTGTTAGCATTAACATTAATCTCCTGGACTATTTTTTGCAGTATGTGTTAACACTGAAAGCAGTCACTCATGCTTCTTCAGAGATGAATCAATAGAAATATATAAAAATCTGAATACATCTGAATTTTCCACTGGTAGATTGATTTTGAAACCACTTAAACAAAAGGGACACCAGTTTGTCCACTTGGATACAATAGTAAGTATGCTTTTTTTCTACTTTCATAAAATGTACAATGTAAACAGAAAATCTTGAAACTGTTAGAATTAGCTTATGAAGTTGACAGATTTGTCAGGGCTTTTTCCGCCATAATGCAAATAAATACAAGAAACATTAGTGAATCATTCCAGTTGTGTAATCAGCTGTGACCAAAGAAGTTGGGTCACATGCATTCACATTGCCCTGCATTGCTTCATGTTAAATCTGTATGTCCACATATGCTTACTGTCTGGATCTTGCAGGCAAGATAGAATTATGATGTAAATAAAATTGCCCCCCACTCCTCTTTTATGTGTAAATCTTATTTATCAGCATGGTGGGGAATAAGGTGTTTCAGTTCTACTAGATTATTTGGTTTTTTTATCTTTGTTACAACATGCATGCAAAACAGAGACTGTTTTCTTGGATAACTTTCTTAAATGTTTGCAAAGAAAACATTGCTAATCTTAGAATCCTTTGGCTTTCTTTAAGGCTTTCCATGTTATCCACGGAAAAATTATTGTTACCTTACATAAGACATCATACTGTCTGTCTACAGGGGACTTCTTCTATGTTCCAGCTGGTAAGTACCTGTGTTTAAAACCAATTTGTTGGAGAAGGATGAGACTAAATTTGCATGCCAGCTAATTTAGCAAAACCCAGGATACTTGATGGAAAGAGAGAAGTTTGAGTAGAGAGTGGGAAAGTGTGGGTTATGAAGAAAGGAGTGTGACCCAACAATGCATGTAGGTTGATGACCTAACCTTTGAAACAAACTTTTTGATACAAACACTTGCCTTTTTATGTGAGTTTGCCTCAAAAGTTTGGATGACACTACCAAGTCCAAAGAGTGAATTTCTCTTACTATTCTGGTTCTGTCCCTAGTTATAATGTTGGGTAAACTTCACAGACAGCTTAATCTTGTAGGTTTTTTAATCTTAAAAAGTTTAGGGGTCTGCAGAGACAATTTTGGTGTTTGCCTTTTGTGAAAGCAGATTATATAAACTGTTGAAAGTTCCATGTGGCCATAGGATCTATACTTCATTTCCATTTTTTCCTGCTTCTTTATGGCCTGTGTCAGTATCCCTGCATGGGCAGTGCAGTGGTTGTGGTGTATGATCTCTTTGTAATTCATCAACTGTGGCTGTATGTGAATAGTAGGATGTTGCTTATTCTTGACATTCTTTACCTTTCAGATGTTGTGATCATGTTAGTAGGACCACAAGTGAAGATCTGTGGATAAGTTTCTGTGTGCAGTTTTTATTGAGGTTTTCTATAGGAATAAATTAAAGTAACTTTAGTCACCCTAAAGTGACTAAAAAGTGGGTTTTAAGAGCTGAGAGCACAAGCTTGTTACATTCTTTTCAGTAAAAATCTTCTCAGTAAAGATGCATGTTATGCTTACCACAGGCTAAAATAAATTAAAATAGCTGTGTTCCTTGTTATCTCTTGGGAATGCAATGATGTGCCTGTGAGAGTGGCATCCCAGATTAGGGGCTAATATTCAGTTAAAATACATAAAATAAAAATACACTTGGCTGGAGACAGGACAAGACTTCAAAAATTCTTAGTGGCTTCTAAAGAAAACTTTCTCTTTTTATTTGTAGGAAACGGATATAACATATATAATCTTCTGAATGAGGACAGTGTTCTTCTCTTCACACAACTCAAAAGAGACAGCTGAAGAACTTTCTGCAGAAAGTTTGCTGAAACACTTCAAGCTTTTGTATGTTTTCAAATTCTTTTTGCATACCAAAAGTGTCTGCATGTGCCCAGCTTAACATTGCAAATTAATAGAGAGCAGTTGAACTCAACGTAAGAAGAGCTAGGAATGAAACCAAAAGAACCTCAGTGGTTTGCTGTCAAACTGAAATGACATACTGAAGTGCCTCACTCTGCATCAGTAACTGTTCTTGCAACTTCCAAAGACAAAGATAAATGTATGAAATTTGTGGGCAAAGCACATTGTTGTCCAAATTGTATTTATATATCTGATCTCCCTAAAGATGCGTAGCACTTGAAAAAATGTTGACATCTTCAGCTAACATCTGATTGTCTTAATGTCTGCCTGATAAAAACTGCTTAGAGTAATCTCTGTTTAAATGTAGCACCTTGCTGATTACATTCCAGTAATGGTTGTCTAGGAGATGGGCTGTTTAGTCCAGCATTCTTCAATGTTCATGACAAGCATTTCTTCCTTATCTAGCACATGCGTGATTAGAGCCTCAAAACTCAAATTTTAAAATGGGCCTCTTAAGGAGGAGCTTATCTCTTGTATCTCTTCTGTGGAAGCTGTGGTTTTTATTACCTCTGAATATTGTGGATAGCTTTGTTTAACAGCAATAGGTCATTGCCAAATTTATTACTTTAATACCTCCTGTTGTTTTGCTTGCTGTGTTCCTGGATAATAATGAGGGCCTTTGGGAAAACTGTAATTATACTGTACACTCCAGAAGCCAAGTCTAGACAGCAGATGGTATTCATAGCATTTGTCTCCCAAGCTCTTCAAGGTTTCTTCTCGCTCAAGATAAGGATAAACTGCAGCTATTCTGCTAGAGTGCTTTCTCTTTGTGGTCACTGCTATTCTAGAAGAAAAGGAGATAAGGAAAGTTAAATTTGAGTTGTAAACTTTGGGCTTGAGCGCTTGGTATTGACCCTGTAAAGAGTCTTAGCCATGTTTCTGTTCAATCTAGAATATACAATAGACTAGGAAAGATCATTTGGCTTCAGTGCTTAACTTAAGCTTTCAGCTGACAGCTAACTTTGTGTCATCTGTGAAAGGACTTGGACAGCAAGATCTTGTTGCCTCTGTGAAAGACCCTTTAGATTGGGGAATCTGAGATATTTTTTTAAATTCTCTTTTAAGCAGTAGTTCCTATGAGTACATAGTAGAATC
Organism: Chaetura pelagica; assembly: GCF_000747805.2. Taxonomy (NCBI): domain Eukaryota; kingdom Metazoa; phylum Chordata; class Aves; order Apodiformes; family Apodidae; genus Chaetura; species Chaetura pelagica. The sequence continues at coordinate 12,316,672 of NW_009952533.1, read as the reverse complement.
TTTGTATTCATGGCTGTGCCATTCTTAACTATGGGAAGCTGAAACAGAGGAACATGCCTATTGCCGATTTAGTTTTTCCTCTGTCATGATATGAATTATTTTCTGTCCGAAGTTCCCAGTGCACAGAAAGACCTTTTTTTTTTTCTAGCCTCAGCTTTTGTAAGTGGTTTAAGAGTTGTTGTTTTGTGGGTTTTTTTAAAATCAGTTACAGATGATAATTTGATGTTTGCAGCTTTTCTAATTTTTGGGCATGGGTTGGCCTCTTCAAGGTCAGTAAGATTAAAATATTGTCCCTTCAGTGTTGGAGCTGTACCAACTACCGGATGGGCACTCATGCTGTCTCCGCTGCTTTAGGGATCCCACCAACTAAAATGTTTTGGTTTAACATCTTTCAGCTCCTCAGGCCTGGCAGTTTGCCACTTGGAAAACAGTACAGGACTAGTATTAGACCAAAGGTCCTCTGGTCCTCACTCAAGCGTGTCTCCCAGTGGCCAGGCCATGGATGTGGTGGTCTCTGAGCCCAAAGCTAGTTCATTGGTTCTATCTGAAAGTCAGAAGACTACTTTTCACTTGTGTTAAAAGCCAGGGAGTTCAGATGCAAATTTTCTTCTGCATCACCTGTCTGTAGATTGGGTAGCAGAAGGATACTTCCTTATGTGGTTAGTGAACATGTGGACTATGGGTCTTAATAGCCCCAAAAGACATTGTTGTGACTGCTCGAGGCAGCCTGTTGCTTTCCATTGAATGTTTCTGGTGGGTTCAGGTGTGAGGCGATAATATTGCCTTTCTAACAGACACCAGTGTCTTCCCCCACTGCACTGTGCTACAACGTGGCAGCACAGCTTTGAGTGGATTTTCTTTTGGGTCACAAGTAAACAATGAGAAATCCATGCTTCAGGATATTTTATTAAGCAGCAGTAATGTGTGCAGACATTTTCCTGACACAGACTGGAAAGTGGCAGATGTTCAAGTGTAGATTGAAGGTAAGCATGCCATGAATGCCTGTTTGTGTTTTCCTCGTTATCTGGCTGGGAGTGTCAACAGAGCAGGTTAGATTTGGTAACTTTTTAGGCTGGATGGTTTGGTTGCTTCCTTACTGGTCAGTTTTCTTGGGAAAATGTCCCGTATAGTTTTCAGAGAACATTTTGTTGTTGGACTACATCTCAAAACTTTTGTGGGTTTGTTTTTCTGTGGGTTTGTTTTTTGTTGTTTTGTTTTTTTTTTTGTTTTGTTTTGTTTTTAAGTAGCAAAATCAATTGTGCCAATTCTGGTGGTGTGTATCTTCAATGTGACTTTAGTTTGGTAACAATTCTCCTATTCGTCACAAGGTGGCGCTTCAAGCACAGGTGTTGGTGCTTGATGGCTTCTGTGATCAGTGAGATTTGTTTTTTGAAAGGGGAGAAGAAATGTATGTTACATATGCAGATAATTCCGTTGAATTCTATGGGAAGGAGATGGGAGATATAAATCAGTTGCCATTAACATTAGGACTTGGCATTGAGCCTTTCTAAGTTCATTCTGTTAGCATGTGTGTTGTAGTCGTTGCAGACACTTGTTCAAAGTTGTTTATTAAAATATTAGTACACAGCAGGAGTTGAGTTCAGCTAGGTTGTTCACTGTTTGTCTGGATTGAATTTTAATTTTTTTCTTCAGCTTGACACTTGTAAAAAAACTTGCTTCTGTGTCATTAGCCTGAATATAATGTAAGGAGGTGAAGGTCAATGTTCTAAGTTCCAGGACTCAGAGTTCCAGAATGTGGGTGCTGAGATTTACAGTGTGACAAACAAGAAGCAGCTAATGTTTTCACCTGGTCTTGGAGTTGACTCTTGCTTCCTACATTTTTATGTATGTCATGCTACTGGTAGTCTTGGGTGACCTTTCATGATCTTATTTTTTCTTTGCCAAATGAGATATTGCAAAGAAAGAAAAAAAGCTCTCTCTGAAATGTGAGAAGTTGGTGTTTTTCTATCTCCATGTGTGTAGTTCATTTTATGAGCATATTTTCTATTTTGTTGTGTAATCTAACTTCCACCGACTGCTGTGATGGTTTCAGATAGGTATGTGGCAAATTGTCCATGGTTTCTATAAGGTTATTTCCCTTTGATAGCTTTTAAAACAGCTTTTAAATGATCTCATAAACAATTGCTTGTATATTCAGCTCAGATGGCACAACTTTCTACTTACACTAGAGTACAGAACATCTCCTCTAACAGCAGTAGAGATCTGAGCCAGGTTAGTACTAAGCTAGGCCAAAGTCTGTTGTCCCATGTTACCTGCTGTGGAGTTAAGCTGGGATCAGTGTTGTGGAAGAGACATGGCCTTTTCTGTTGCCTTTGTGTTACATTTACCGTTCCTGGAGGAGATATCGCTAGTTTGGTATTGCTTTCTGTCAGCAGTAATTGAGAGAGCTGGAAACAAAAGCCAGATGACATACTTCATCAGCTTCATGTTAGTAGGTACATGTATTCTACAGTAGGTATTGTAACAGCTAGAGGCGTATGTTAAGGAGCTTAACTGACAATGTCCCATCACAATAAAAAGTCAGGGGTTTTTTTTAAGGCTTTGGCTCCCTTTGAGAAAAAATACCTGTTAATTGGCTCTTCTGAACTTTTTTTTATAGCTTAATTTGGTTAGAAAACTTCGTGTTCTACTAAGCAGAGCCTTTTTGCAGTTTAAAGTGACAGAAGAGTGGTTGCAAAACTCAGGTGTATGCGCACATTCATATTCGTACAACTTTTTGGACATAAAATTGGAGAGCGTAAGCTGAGTAATTTCAGAAGAATAAACAGCAATAAAAAACTGAGGCATGCTTACAATTTCTTCTGTTATTTAAGTACACAGCTGAATTGTTTATCTGCAGATGATTTTAAATTAACATTTAGGGAATGCAACAAATCTAAAGAGCTATTTCCTCATTTCATAACAGCTGAAAAGACACCTCAGCATGAAGGAAGATTTCCTGCATTTCTGCTGATATGTAGACTGTTCAATCATGTCTTTTGTAATACAGGGTTTACTTTAAGTGGTGGGTGATTGCAGATAATACATCTATCTGAAGAGTATGGAATATGCCTCTTTAATGGTATCGACAGCTGTTGTAACTGAATATCTTAGTCTTTCAAAGCTGGTATATTTCCCCTTCAGAATATCCTGTCAATTCATGGATGTTCATAAATGTAGTCAGAAGGCGGCACAAAGCCAAATGTTTCTCAGATTATGTGGTAAAGCTCCATTTAGGATTTGACAACCAAAATGATTCCCATGGTCCGGTTCTAAGATGAAAACTGTAGCTGATCATCAGTCAAAACAGTTGGCTGCAGATTACTAGGGAATGAATATGTTAAAAGGAATGCCTGCAGAGCTGCTCTGTGTTCTTAAGCCCACCCACAAAGATTCTGTTCTGGTTTGTTTCTTTTAAGCTCCTGTGCCCAAGTAAAGGCTCACACAAAAGGTTGTAAAACCATGTTTACTTTGCACTTCTGCAGTCCTTTCTTGTTTGGAGCACAAGAGAGGCAATAATTGAAACAAGGAGCTGAAAGAAGCAAAGTGTTTACTTTCTCAGTCTGACTGTTCAGTTAAGATGTAAATCTAAAAGTGTTCACAGAAAAACATTAATATCCTGAGTAAGATCTTTAATTTCTCTTCACAGCTCAATAGGCAAGGACTTTTGCAAAATGAAGAATTGCAGTATTCTTGACAGCTTTTAGGAAGTTTATTAAACGGATGCTGTAGCTGTCCACGCATTATTTTATCTAGCTTACTTTATTTTTTCGTGATCATGGTGTTTGAAGTTGCCATTTCCTGTGTTTTCAGTAATAGTAGCTGAAATGAGAATTGATCAAGATGGCAGATGCATGGTAACGCTGTATGGATGTCATCTGGAATCAACGTGCTGTAAAGAGGGAAGGAAAGGAGTTACATGGGAGAGGTGTAAATATAACGAAGAGTGATAGTGGTGTCCAGAGGTGCTGCAGACTGGCTTGTCTTGGTTGTGCAAAGGGTTGTCAATGAAACTCAATCACTTGGAAGAGCAGAATATGACCCTTCCGATTGGTAAGGGAAACCTTTTCAGTGTCTGTGCCATGAAAACACTACTGGCTATGCTGGTAACCTACACTCCTGGTTTGAAATTCTAGTAGTGCTATGATCACTTGCATTTAAGAGCATGAAGTCAGCTTATCTGAAACTGCAGGATTCAGCTAATGAACATGATGTATAATCCACTAAACAAGAGGTCTAAACTTACTGAATTCTATCCTTTATGTTAGTGTCACTTTCGTTTGTTTTTTTTTGTGCAGGGGAGGCAATTACAAGAAATGAAAGTTAGTTATGAAATTTTTTTTTAAACACAACCTGAACTTGAAATTTCATTACTGACAAAGAGGGGCCTCACCTAGGATGCAGTAGCCTATATGCTGAAGAAACTAAGCACTTCTATATTCCACTTAGTGCTGAGTCAGCTCTGAGGCTAATTAATCAAAACAAATTTACAATTAAGCCCAGGAAGGAAGACTAATTAAGTAGCCAGTTAAAAAAAGTGCTGAAGGAGGGATCAACCTTAAGGGAAAAGCATGAGACTGCTAGTATTGGCCCATGAAGGACAATTAAGTGATAATTGCAGCAGCCTTTTTACATCCAGCAAATGCTCTCTGACTTTTATTATGGCTAATTTTCTTCATGTTAGTAGAAGCAGACATTTGCTTGTTGAGCAACTAAGTTTTACTGGGCTCTCTTAAGGTAATCTGTAGGTAAAGAACAGAGGTTGCTGCAGGAATAGATTAGAACACTGTTGCCAGACTGCAACACTGTCTTAGCTAGTGAAAAAGCCCAATCGTGTTTTAAAGACAACTCTAAATGTTTGCTTTATTTGCCTTTTTGTTTTGTGGTATAGCAAGTCCATCTTAGCATCCTGTTTAACCTTTCAAATTGCATTCAGTGAATTATCTTAGCAGAATATTGAATAGCTTAATTTTGTTCATCTGCTAACCCTCCGTAAGTTCACAGAATTCATTGCCTTGTTATGAAATAGTTTCTGTTGCTTACATCCTGCACCCATGCTGCATGACATACTTGTGTTTCTTGATGGAAAAAAGAGGGGGAACTATAATAGTAACACTGTTTTTACTGAAAATAATTTAGCTTCTCTTCTGAAGATCTTTTCAAGCATGGAGAGCTCTGGTGAGATGCAAATGAAGTTCATGCCCTAGTCTTCCTGTGGCCCTTCTTGCCCAGTTCCATGGAACTGTGATGCTGAAGTACAGAACCTTAATTGGACACAAGCACGGGCTCCACCTTTTTGGTTTTCAATGCACTTCTCTGGAACTTAAATTATTTCAGAAGTTAGAAATAAGGGGTCTCCTCATACAGAAAAAATGTTGGTAGTAATATTCTTTTCTTCATGAAATTTCATGTGCACTTGCTGCCAGTGTCCTGCTATTCAAGTTGGCAGTTTTCTCCTTGAAGTGTCTGTCAGAAGTGTACTTTTGTCTTCCTTTGTTTTCTTCCCCTCGGAGTGGGCTGTGAGATGAGGCATTCACTTGTGACTGTTAAAGCTCCTCAGCTGCTGTGTCAAGTTCCAGTCTGCTCCTTCCTATTTTACCTTGCTGCCTAAACTAATTCCATGCTATTTTTTAATTAATTTCCTTAACCAAGGATTTCTTTTTGTCCTTGTACTGCTTGTGAGGAGTATATAATTTTTCTAACTCAGTTCTAGGTATTTGAATTATTTCAGAGGTGTTCTTGTGCCTGAAGGTTTCTGTACTACCTCTCCTTCAAGCTTCGTACAGGGCCTGGCAAACCTCCCAATTTTCTTGCTTGAGAGAAGTGATGCAATGCTTCCTTTGGCCTCCATTCTTTGAAAGTCTTTTGTGTAGCTTTAATCCCAAGAAGGTTGGCTTAGGATGTCACTGGCAAGGTGTTTATCATTGTCATCTGCCATTTTTCAGGCTGCAGAAGCAGAACAGAGTCTGCTTCAGGCCTGCGCGGTTGCCTCTGAGTCTCGTCCATCTGTTGAGGCTGGCTCTGCAGTGATGAAAGGATCTATCCCAGCACCATTCCCCCTGGGCAGACTTATCCCAGAGATGGTGGCATTGTGGTTTCTGCTCCTCTTGTAGCACTAGTTCAGTGTGCTGCTGAATTCCTTTGCCTTGGAGCAATCTTCCTGTGGCTCTGCCATCACTTAGGCACTATGCCATGGCCTGGTTTTGTACTGGCAGGCTACTCCAGACATTCACCTGCACTTACATTCTTCATTTCTCTTGCCAGTGGGAATGCTGTTTGGCACCAGCTGGTTTTGGCACAGAGGTCTAGCATGGCAGTGCATGCCCATTGCTGCGGATACAGATGTAGAAAGATACTCCCTCTCACACCCTGCTGCTGCCTACCTTTCTGGTAAATACCAGGAGAAAATACTCTTCCTGGTTTTTGATGTTTCTTCAGTGTCTAGGGAGGAACCTGGGCTGAATAACATGGAAGAGCCAGGTGGCCCTTCAGGATAACATTCATATGTTTCTCTTAGACGCAGAGCTGAGACCGAACCAAGCTCATTTGATGTATTCTTCTAAGTGGAGCAGCTTTGTCCACAGTTCAGAGCTTGCCATCTCCCTTCTGCCTCTGGATTCCCTGTGGGTGGAAGTGTGTATTTGCAAATGACATTAGAGTGGTTTGGGTACATGCTTGGCATCCTCATTCTGTGGTTGCTGTGGAGAGCTCAAGAGGTACAGAAAAGATCAGGAGATAAAAGCTCTCATGGGGAAAGAGAGCTTATCTGAATCTAGGGCAACCAGCTCTAGGTGGTCCTGCTTGAGCAGAAGTGTTGGTCCAGATGATTTCCAGAGGTCCCTTCCAATCTCAACCAATCTGTAAAATGGGAGACTCCTGTGTTATGGAAGTTACTCTTCTGTGAGTTTAGTTCACACATCTTGGCAGCACTCTTCACACTGTACAACTCAAATGGAGGGCCTTTTCTGTGTCACACAGAAGGCCAAGAGTACAATACTGGAAGAGCATGGGGTGTGCCAGAGTGGTGGTCTTTGCTCTGAGGTGTCCCTAAGAGGAAGACACTTACCTAGGGTTGATGAGAAGTCCACTGATGAGTTTTGGGGAACTGGCTAACAATTCTCTGCATATATACCCCAAAACATTTTAGTTTAGATATTTTGATAGTGAGTTGTTATTTTCAGTTGTGAATCTTAACGGCAGTCTTCAGTCTGTATCCAGGCTTTAAACCAGCTTGAAAGTTTGGCATCTTGTACAGTCCAGTCTATCAAGTGGCTGCTATTTCCATGCAACTCTACATCTGGAATAACAGTCCTCAGCTGTCCCTTGATGTGGTGAGTTGCATCAGATGTTATTCTCTCAGTTGGCAATGGTTTTAGTTCTTGGACATTTGCCTACTATCAGAAGCTTTGTGTGGCCTTTGGAATTGTAGATTGCAGACCATTTGTCTAAATGTGAGCTCAAGTGAATTAAAAAACAAGATTTTTACAAAAATAGCATGAAGCTCACATGCCCATTAACTGCTGGGGCCTCTTGGTCCTGCACAAAGTACAGAATTTCATATTGGAGATGGCATCAGAAAATACATACAGAACAAGCGTTAGTGTCACAAGTAGGTGTGACTTTGACAAACTCCAAACTTTGCACAGAGGAACGCATTCATTGGAGACCACTGTTAATTAAATTAAGTTAGCCTAATGTACTCTTTTGAGTATAATTGAAATTCTACTAATATTTTTTATTGATTTGCCACTGGAGTGGTGAATGCTCTAATGTCCTCGTTGCTGTGAGTACAATTTGCAGTTGTTCCACTTTATGGTCTAGTAACTCCCTAACACTGTGGCACAGTCAGATAGACCTTTTAAAAGCTGTTAATTTGAACTAATTTCTGTTCTTTTTATAATTTAGATCAAAAGCAAGAAACATATTTCTGGAGACCTATTCCCCATAACTTTGCCTGCAAATCAAAGATCATCTAATGCAAAGAAGCTGAAGAACACTAGCTACCATCAAGCTGGAAATTCACCCTAGTTTTAGGGGCATGTTGTTTCATCCATCTTAGAAGATCTTCCTCCAGTGTAAATTGTAAATACATGGTTTGTAACAAATTATTTTTTTCTTTTGTATCAATAAATATTAAATAATGTAATTCAGTTTTAATTTCTTTCCTGTATGAATTAATTTTCTAGTAGTCCATGGGGTTTTGAAAATGCAGATTAACTGCATGAGTTTGACTTGTAAATATTTATAAATAATGTGAGTTACCTTGAGTGGCTTCAAGGATGTCACCAACAGTGAAATCTTTTAACTGTTCAGTTGGAGTTGTTGAAATGCTTAAAAGGATTTTGAAACTAAAAATCACAGAATCATTTAGGTTGGAAAAGACCCTTAAGATCATCAAGTCTAGCTGTAAACATCACACTGCCAATTCCACCACGGTACCATGTCCCTGAGCACCCCATCTACATGCCTTTTGAATACCTTAATGGATGGTGACTCAGCCACTTTCCTGGGCAGCCTGTTCCAGTGTTTGGCTATCCTTTTGGTGAAGACATTTTTCCTAATATCCAATCTAAACCTCCCCTGGAGCAGCTTGAGACCATTTCCTCTTGTTCTATCAGTTGTTATTTGGGAGAAGAGACCAACCCCCCCACCCCCAGCCTCCTTTCAGGCAGTTGTAGAGAGCGATAAGGTCTCCCCTCAGCCTCCTTTTCTCCAGACTAAACACCCCAAGTTTCCTCAGATGCTCCTTGTAATATTTGTTCTCCAAGACCCTTCATCCTTCTCTGGATGCAGTCCAGCCTGTCAGTGTCCTTGTAGTGAGGGACCCAGAACTGAGCACAGTACTTGAGGTGCAGCCTCACCAGGAGCAAATACAAGGGGACCATCACCTCCCTCTTCTTGCTGGCCACACTATTTCTGATACAAGCCAAGATGCTGTTGGCTTTCTTGGCCACCTGGACACACTGCTGGCTCATGTTCAGCTGCTGCTGACCAACACTCCCAGGTCCTTTTCCTTTGGGCAGCTTTCCAGCCACTCTTCCCCAAGCCTGTAGTGTTGCAAGAAGTAATTGTGACACAAGTGGAGGAACCTCTTTGAATCTCAGCTGCCAATACAGATTAGATTTGGAAAAGCAGTGTTCCTAGTTGACGTGGCTTTGGTTCCAGTTCAAATCTCTGCTGTTGCTGTCATAGTTCTACAGAAGGTCTGGGCTGAAGTGTTGGAGATTTCTTTTGCTTTTCAGGTAATTCATAAGCAGCGCTGCATTCTGCTGCAGTGTAGTGATTGTTCAGTGCTGTTCAAATTTGGTATGTAATGACTTGCACTCTCCTCTGCATTCTCTATGAAATTTTTAAGGTGTTTCCGTTTAGCTGAAGATGGTGCTCCCTGAGAGTTACCCATTATGGCAGGCCTTGCATAGTCATCAGAGTGAAATAATAGTAAAGCACCTCCCATCCCTTTGGGAAAATATGGTCCATTAGTTTTTTCATTTGCCAGGAGCATCAGGTTTTAATATTTTTCCCTTTCCCTTTATCTTCTGGGAATATCAATCTGCATGGATCTATTATTAATTCTACAGCAATGAGCTCATTTTCTAAAAAATCTTTACTGTGGGTATTAAAAGTAGGTCTCCCTAGGAATGATTTAAAATCCAAATTGGACTCAAGTATGCTATGCACAGTGCTGAGTTGTTTCTTTTTGCTGGTAGTGGTTGGTAGGTTGTTTTTTTTAAAGTATCTCTGCCTCATCTGAACTCATTGCTTTTGTTGTAAGCTAAGTGTTGTCTAGGTTTAAGACTTGGGAGTCTGTATCAGTACTAAAACAGTTCTGGAACCAGAATGATTTTTGAAGGTGAGAGAGTGAAGGAGAGAGTCATCTTCTGAACAACAGTGTGCTGAGCAATGGATTATAGTGTAGCAGTTATTTAATGTTGCAGAGAAAGGAGCAAGAGGGGTTTTCCAGTCCTGGAAAGTTCTTTAAACTCCGTTTATCACATTCATTCCCATCAGCCCTGCCCAAGCAGCACTTGTTAGCGTTTTGCCAGTGAGAGCCCTGCTGAAGTGCAGGCTTTCGACCTGCAGCTCTTGTGGTTCTTGAAGTCCTGTCTCACTCTCAGGAAGTATTTATCATTAACTGAAGCAGTGGAGAATCTGACTCTGACACTCAGCTGTCTGCTGCCCTTTCTGCCTGGGTAAGTGCCCAGCTTCCACAACATTTGTTCTCCTGGGCTGTGCTGAACAGGAAGGGGAACCTGGCACTGCCTTCTTGTAAGGGCCCCAAAACTGCTGCCACCCAAGCACCGTTGCATCGTGGTCAGCTGCTGTATGGGGTGCTTTGTAGGATCCCTCAAGCAGGATGTAGATCTGGGCACTCTGCTCGTCTTGACTGTTCAGACAGGGTTGTGCTCCCTTGTGCTCTTGTCTGACCTGAGGAATTGTTATTGCTTTTCTTCACTGCAGTGTTTTGGAGATGCTTTCATCCAGAGCAGTCCATCACAGTATCTTGTTAATTGGATCAAATGAATGCACTGGACAGAAACAGCAATAACCACATATATGATGTGCTGTGTTTTGATAAGAAGGAAGGTTGTTAATACAGGTTTTTCTTTAGCCTGCCATAACCTGGAAGAATCAGAACAGGTGCCCTTCCTGTGCCAATTAGGCTCATAACTTCACAGAAGGAGGGCAGTTCCAGTAACATCTGTACAGTGACCCAACAATAATTTTTAGGAAGCAAGGAGCTTCTTTGTCTTGTATCTTTGTATTGGTTCTTTTCTTTTTTGGGGTGGTGGTGTTCCTCCAGTGTTCATAAATGTGCAGTTTCAAGTTTGCCATGTCAATGGAAGGTCTAAAAAGTTTCAGGAGTTGTAAGATAAAGAGGTAAAGTGAACAACTCATAGGGGGCACAGCAGAAGCAGATCCTGGATTTCTCCAGTATAAAATAATTCACCTTAATTTTTTTATCACAGCGGATAAAAAGCAAAGCACTGGTCTTAAAAATTATCCCAATCATCTGGTTTCCTCTCACTGCACAGCAGGAGGAGGCAGGTTCTCCAGCAGCCCAGGCCCAAGCAAAGGTTCTGGTGGTTATAGTGTAGCCCAGTTGCCAGCAGGGCATGTGAGTAACTTGCTTGGTATGTGCCATGAGCCATAGTCACTGTTTGGGGATTACCAAGCCGATTCTGAGCTGCTGTGACCACTTGTGCCTTGAGATGTGGATGCAAAGGCACGTGCTTGTACCCATGACTTGAAAACAGCCTCTGAAGCTCCAAGTTATCTGGTGGCGGTAGATTATTAAAAGTTACATTTATTAAATGCTTTTGGCAACTCAGGGTTGGTTTTACAATGTGAGTCTCATTTAATTTCAGTATCTTGAGTTAAAAAGATCCTCCTGTAGGAAGCAACTTGGTCACGCTGGTATGTGGTCTACTGGTGTGTAACTGTGGCTGCTTTCTCATGTGATTCAGCTATTTCTAAAATAAGACTCTCATTCCTCTGCAGATAAGAAGGTTTAACTTGTCTGCTAAGGACTCTGTGATTTATTTCCCCCCTTTTCTGTTTTGAAGTGGGTATTATCTATACACATGCTTAACTGAAAGAATACATAGCTAACCACTGCCAAATGTTTTGCAGCCTAAGGAATTAGTGGAGTTCATTATGTTGCATAGAGAAAGCCAAAGGACGAGGTGTGGAAAGCTCTCCTGGCTGCCTCTTTTGACTCTGGGGAAAGCTTTCCTGAACTGCAATAACCTTGCTTAGCTTCCGGTGCTGTCCCAGCCTGGTGGAGCTCTGCCACACACCACTCCTACTGCCATCCTATCTGCTTTCTACTGCTCTTTCTGAGATCCCAATCTGTATAAGATGAGAGGAGAAGCCTATTTCCAGCTCAGAGGGATTGCATTTATTATTTTCGTCTAATTTTTTTTTTGTTCCCCATGAAGGAAATAAACACAATATAACTAATCTGCAGGATTTGCAGATGGAAGTTCATACAGCCCAGGATTCATGGGCTTGAAGTCCTGTGCTTGATTATTTTACAGTTATGGCATAAAAATCAGGCTGCTTTAAGTTACTCTGCTAAAAAAAAAAAGTGCTTGGACATGCACTGAGCCAAGGGAACTTGAACAGGAGGTAGCCTGGTATTCACTGCCTGGAATTTCCCTGCTGTTGGTTCTGTTTCTCTCACACACACACAGACAGGGTGGGTGATGTGAACACTTCTGAACTGGCAAAAAGACTAATGTGGTGTGACTTTTGGTTGTTGGTGTCTCTTCCCTTCTCTTCTGGAAGGTAAACAGGCACTGCAAGTGATTTATCAGAAGGAGTCAGAAGAGTGTACTTGGCTTTCAAATTTTTAATTTTTTTTTTTCAGATTTGAATGAGTGTGAATGCTGTGTTGTTTTGGCTTTGTTCATTCCTCTGCAGATAAGAAGGTTTAACTTGTCTGCTAAGGACTCTGTGATTTATTTCCCCCCTTTTCTGTTTTGAAGTGGGTATTATCTATACACATGCTTAACTGAAAGAATACATAGCTAACCACTGCCAAATGTTTTGCAGCCTAAGGAATTAGTGGAGTTCATTATGTTGCATAGAGAAAGCCAAAGGACGAGGTGTGGAAAGCTCTCCTGGCTGCCTCTTTTGACTCTGGGGAAAGCTTTCCTGAACTGCAATAACCTTGCTTAGCTTCCGGTGCTGTCCCAGCCTGGTGGAGCTCTGCCACACACCACTCCTACTGCCATCCTATCTGCTTTCTACTGCTCTTTCTGAGATCCCAATCTGTATAAGATGAGAGGAGAAGCCTATTTCCAGCTCAGAGGGATTGCATTTATTATTTTCGTCTAATTTTTTTTTTGTTCCCCATGAAGGAAATAAACACAATATAACTAATCTGCAGGATTTGCAGATGGAAGTTCATACAGCCCAGGATTCATGGGCTTGAAGTCCTGTGCTTGATTATTTTACAGTTATGGCATAAAAATCAGGCTGCTTTAAGTTACTCTGCTAAAAAAAAAAAGTGCTTGGACATGCACTGAGCCAAGGGAACTTGAACAGGAGGTAGCCTGGTATTCACTGCCTGGAATTTCCCTGCTGTTGGTTCTGTTTCTCTCACACACACACAGACAGGGTGGGTGATGTGAACACTTCTGAACTGGCAAAAAGACTAATGTGGTGTGACTTTTGGTTGTTGGTGTCTCTTCCCTTCTCTTCTGGAAGGTAAACAGGCACTGCAAGTGATTTATCAGAAGGAGTCAGAAGAGTGTACTTGGCTTTCAAATTTTTAATTTTTTTTTTTCAGATTTGAATGAGTGTGAATGCTGTGTTGTTTTGGCTTTGTTTGGTTGGGTTTTTTTGGCAGTTCAGCCTTCAAAGAAACTTACAATGACATGCCCTTGTATCCTAGGCTGGTAGAATGAATGCAGGAGCAAGTGGACACAGAACCCAGTCAGAAGACACCAAAATGTGTTTTGAATAAGTTGGGTTTTTTCCAGGCTTTAGAGTGTCTGTTGCTGTTTTCCCTTTACCTATGTACCTAGGCTTTTGTGTACCAAGCCTCTGCAGAGGACCAAAGGCACAGCTGGATGCTGGCCAAGCGACCCGCTTGGTGCCGAGTACGGTGCCACCATCTGCTTTCCACCATCTAAGGCTGCCACATCAGATGCAGTTTCCCAGGGAGCAAACCTTGCCACTCTGCCCTGGGCTCCAGAAGGCAGGGGTTGCAGAAGAGAGGATGCCAAGCCAAGCTTACAGAGCTGTTGGAGGGAGATTTATACTCTGCTGAACGAGGCCAGCATCCACCAGAAATCTGTATCCCTTCTCTGCTCAGGAGGCACCTGTTGATTGTCGGTGAACACAGATCTGCTAGGGGCAGCATTTACTTTTTAGCTGGCTCTGGTTTTGAGAGCACTGCTCTGCCTGACGGTTGACTTGCTCTTTTATGTTACCCTGTATCTCTGTGCTGAGCTTGCTGCCCTCCATTGATTTACCTTTTCAGAATTTTGTTCCTGTGATCCTAAGTAGTGGTTTCTTTTGATTATGGTTTGTATTTTTAATCAATTGAGGAGAATCATCGTCATGTTTATATCCATGGAAACTGGAATTTGAAAACTGGGGTTTGAATCACTAAATTTAGACCTAGGCAGAACTGCTATCACAGTCCTAGTCTGCTCTGTACAGGCATGTGTTTTCATATTGAGATCCTGTGTTTACAGAGGATAGCAACTGAACTTACTATTTTAGAGCCAACTTTACAGCCTGACTGCTGCAGTCTGAGTGCTACAAGAGTTAACACTCAGTGGAGCACATACAATGGCATTGAGCTTCCAGCTCAAAATATTGCCAAACTTAGTGCCTCCACAGGAGAATTTTTATTTCTTTTATAGCAGGCAGTGAAGAGGCACACCTGAATGGGAACATCTGTAGAAAAGAACTCATTTTTAAGTATGTGTCTTTCCTATATGGTAACAATACCAAGACTGTGTATGTAGCTAATGAAGAATAGTCATCCTTTTTAGTCCTATTCCTTGCCTCCTTCATCAGGTATGTATTCAAACTCTGTGGAGTTTCCCCTGTGACCTGTAAATGTTTTGTGATTTCAAGACATAGCTTCTGTTTTCCACTAGAGGCCAATAAAGTGTAGGGGAAGGCTGCTGCAAGGCTTTCATCAGAAAGCCCCGTCTTTTTTTCCCTTCCAGACCTGTTGCTCAGCTGTGGTATTTCCATCTTTATGATTATTTCTTCTTTCAGATATGCCTCTCCCTCTAATGAAGTGGAATTCAATATCTAAGTCTTCTTTCCAGTGTTTTGTTCCCAAAACTCCAAATTATCTTCTTGACTTGCTCATACCTATTCTTTTCACGTTTTCAATTCCTAGCTGTTAACTATGTAGCAGCCTCCATGGAATAAAGGAGACATCAAAAATGTGATGCAGAGTGGGTAATACCAGTGCTTTGGGCTTTTAAGAGCTGGAGGAAATGGTGTGCCTTTAGCTGCTGCATTTTACTGGGGATCTTCTAAATTTCGTGCTTACCAGAGATCAAGCCAAGGGCATCCAATTCCAGCTGAGGGGCAGTGTCCTGTCCACAGTCTGTTGTTAGTCTGCCTGAGTCCCTTTGCCACCCAGCTCCTTGAGTCATGTCTCAATCCCAGCTAACAGTGTTGCTCTACTGCACAGCTATTAGGAGTGTTAGGATATCAAAAGTCCTCAGATATGAGGAGGGTGGTACTGCCCCTGTGTCACAGACAGGAGAAGCCATCTGGGACTGTGCTTGTTACCCTGGGATCTGCCCCAAGTTTCTTGGCTCAAATCAGTGAAGAATAACTGCCTGACATGTTGGTTAAAGCCAGAAATATTTACAGCAAGATGAAGGCACTGCACAGCAATGCATTAGCTTGGAAGATTGTTTAGGACTTGGTTGCTGCCTTGCAGGGGTCTCGTGTGAGCAGCACGTATGTGTCAGCTCCCCTCTTGCCATACTGCTGGGTCTGGTTATAGCACTGTGCTTTGGCTGCTTCTCCTAAGCCTGTGAGGTTTCTTTGGGGATTGTGGGGAACTTGACTTTGGAAGGAGTTGGGATCCTCCTTTTGGAGGATATGCTGCTATGGTAGGAAGCGATTCTTTCAGCCAGAGCACCCATGACCCCCAGAGCATTTGCCTGCATCTGCTGGGTCCTGACCCACCCTGCAGGCCAGAAGGGCCCTGCTGCGGTATTTCTTTGGGTAGATAAGTGACATCAAGCCCAGACACAGGCTGCATGAGGCAGGCTGTAACCCATAAGGGCGAGCATCCCCTCTAGCTTCAATCATCTGCCATCTGCAAAGGATTTCCTGATCCAGCAGGACGGGGTGCTTTGAAGTTTATACCATAGAGTTGCTTTTCCAGCCTATCTAACGTTTGCTGGGCAGGGGCCTCTAGAAACCCACCCTGAGCTGCCAGTGGCTTCAGCTAATATTGAATGCCTTACTGTCAACTGCAGAAAGCCAACTCATTATTATTATTTACTCCTCATTAACACTGGTGTAACATAGCAGGGGTTCGAGACCAGGTTCCTGGCTGTTACCTGATGCTGCTGGTGGCTGCATGTGTGCAGTGCTCTGGTGTTATGCTCATGCAGGACCTAAAATCAAAGGGGGGTAAAAACGGGGAAGAAAGGAAGCAGAGGGAATCTGGCTTGGCTTTATCCCTTTATTTATCCATCCTTTATTTATCCCCTGGTGCAGGTAGTGTCACAAACACTCATATGGTAAATAACAGAAAATGAAAAAGAAGTAGGAAATGAGACAGACATATTCGGTCTAAAAGAGTCTACAGTTATTTTTGCAAAATAAGCAATTTTTTGTATTACTGCTCACGCATGCTGTTTAATTTCCCTTGCTTTCCTACTGTGCATCTCCTCTTTGTCTCATACATGGATATCAAATAAAGTGGTGGGAATCAGTGTTAACGTTAAATACTCAGTACCTGTTTTGATCCTCTTTGTGTGTGTGCAGATATTCCTGAAAGATTAGGACCTTACAGTACAAGGTGCTGTGCAAAAGAAAAGAAACAGTCCCTGCTCTTCAGCATTATGTTCTAATTGAAAAGGGGGGGGGGGGGGAAGAAAAAAAAGGGCAATATTTTTAAGTTTTCTCCGCGTGGAAA
>NW_009952533.1:12289461-12299753 GCF_000747805.2 Chaetura pelagica | reverse complement strand
GGGGGGGGAAGAAAAAAAAGTGTCATATTTCTGATGTTTCTGCTGCTGGAAATGGTGAGGCCAGGGCCTCTAGCCACTCCTGTAAACTGAGTCAATATTAATAATTCTTCATTTTCTGGAAGAATGGTGTTAAAGAGTGACTTTCTTGCTGTAACTTGAGCAGAGTGAAACTGGCACATAGTCTGAAATGTGAGCCCCAAGTTCCTTGGCTGAGTGTCAAGACAAGCACATCTCTCCCTGCTGGGGTTTGCCACATCAGAAATGCTCAAATGTGAAAAGGGACTTGGAGTCTTTTCCTAGCTTTTTCCTTGGCAAGCGACAGTTCCTTTCTGGCCAGATGTTTTGCTGTCATGAAAAATGGGCAAGTTGGAACCTTGCACTTCAGCATCTGGGCTGGAAGAGCCCTGAGTAAGGGCAGGTGCCACAAGCCCAAGAGATGCTGGGCAGAGGCAATGGCTCTTTCATCACTTACACAAGCACAAATGGAGGATATTTTTAAGGCTTTTTAATATGTTAAATTAGAGGAATATTCAGGCTTCCTCAGAGCAGGTGTTAATTCTGGAGACTGACAATGTCCAGGAAATAAGTTTCTGCTCCTTCTAGCATGGGTCTATTTTGGGTGGAGCTGAGAGACCCCTGCCCATGGCCAGGTTGTGGCACGCAGAGGTGGCAGCTCTGCCATGGGACAAGGCAGAGACTTATGCTGGCACCAAACCTCAGTTCCTGTTTGTCTGCTGCCAACAACTGTGTTGTTGGTCATTGCAAGCTGCTCTGATGGGGGAAAACACTAATGGATCACTGCATGTAGTATTTCCTACCATGAATTCTGTGCCATCTCTAATACCACACATAAGTGAGACGCTTGCAAACTGACAAGATTGTTTGAACTGGTCCTGCAATATTGTTAACTGTTTCTCCTTATATTAATTTATATTTGGGTGATTCGGTGAGAAACTATAGCAGAATTTAATAACACTAATATTAAAAAACTAATATCAAGTCTGCATATTGCTATCTGATTACTAGTTTTTCTCTTGATTAAATTATGCATTTTTAATACAAGCACTTCGTTTGTTTGCAATAACATGGCACTGTAGCCCTCTGTGAAATGTGTGAGCACATTTCAGTGCCCCCCCTTCACTGCTGCTGCTGGATGCAAATTTCCTTGTTTCTCAGTAATTTTTTTTTCTGTATCCATCATACTGCTTGCCTTTGCTTGTCTAGAATAAAAGGTCATTGTGAATCCTGATTATTCTTGGAAGATGCTCACACACTTATTTCCTAGACTTGATACATTTCATCCTTGAGCACATCAGAAAGAGATTTAATCAAAAATGAAAATTTGTCTGGGAGAAACTGTTGGTGATTCTGTTTGTGGGTTTTTTCCCCCCATATAAAGTGTTTCTGACAAATACACAAAACCTCCCTGAATTTAAATTGTTTTTCATTTTGATTTGGAGAGCTGAAGTGGAATGAAGTTATTCTTCTTGTAAGACTTCCCATTTATTTTTTTTACAGGGGAGACAGATGAGAATTCACTCTTCACCTAACTGTAATCTCTCAGTGATTCTCCATAGCCAGCATCAGCAGTGTGGTTAAAATGATAATGGGAAAGCTCAGGATCTCATTGAAGTCAATAGCAAGAGGTGCGTTTTGTTCCTGAAGCCAGGACATCATGCTGTTGGCATTACTGAGTAAGCACATCTCATTCCTGATGCCCTCAAGATTTATTTGTATATTTTTTTTGGTGTGAGGTTGGTTGAAAGTTCTGTCTTTTCCATGCAAAAAGCCAAGACGGACAATTTCACCCAGTTCGCCTCATTGCACTTTCTCATGAAAATGTTGCATTGAGCTGCATTGAGCTGTGAAAAATGGTGAGATCTCAGCTGAGGTTTGGTCTCCACTCTTACACTTGGCCTTTGTTGTGGCTGACACTGGCTTGGTGTTGGCCCTGGCTCTGTTTGCTGCAGGAGGATCATGCAGAGGTGTGAACCCTTGCATGTGCCTTGTGAACCCACCACCCCTGCCAGTCTGTAGCCACAGCTCTGCTTTACTTTAGGGTTCAAGGTGCTGTTGGGCTCAGTTCAATGGGGCCTGACGGTTTTTCAGGAAAGACCGAGGGAGGAAAGGCTGTGAAATCCAGCTCTTTCTTCCCATTCCTTAAAAGACTGTTGTAATAGCTGCAACCCAAGTAGCTCCTGTGTTCTTTGTAAGAAGAAAATTAAAGCAGATGGGTTTGCTAAACTGCAGTTTGGAATGGTATAGTCTGAGCAGATTCAGGAGAGAATGAAAGAAAAGGTCAAAATGGTTTGGGGTGAAAAAAGGGCAAAACCAAAGTTTTGAAGCCCTGAATTGTCCGTGGGCCCATATAGTGTTTATGTGATTTCGGAGGAAAAGATAATGTAGAAAAGTTTATTATGCACGTTTTTTTCATGAGGGAATAAGTGGAAGACGCAAGAAATTATTTTCTCACCCTGATTCTGAGCACATGCACATATTTTGATTTATTTTTCTTAGAGTGGGACCGGTTTTTCTGGAATACTTCAGGTGACTCATCTAGGGAGGTTGTTTGCAACACTGATACTATCCTAAGGCAAAATGAAATTATGGTGAAGGTGGGCTGACTTTGCTGCCTTATTGTCTCTCTTCTTTTGGGGAACAATACATGCATACTGGGGAGGAAAAAAAACACAGGAGGAAAGAACCACAACTGTGAAACAAACCTTAAGTGCTTTAGAAGTTTGGCTTGATCTTAGCTGATACAGGTGGTCCTGCCTGAAGAGATGGTGCTGGACAACTTATCTGGGCCTCATACAAAAAACCCCAGTCACCAGTAACCTCAGTGCCAGCAAGCATAAGCTGGAGCCATACTCTAATTGAGAACTAAGATAAAGACCATGTTTCTCCACTGGGGAATTTGGGTGGTATAAATCTGTACTCCTAACGGGTTTGAGTCTCGGGGGCAGCCATGCTCCTGTTGAGTGCTTTTCCCAGGGGTAGGTAAAAGCCTCCCATAAATAAAGCTTTGAAATCTTCCAGGAGAGGTTAGTGATACAAATATGGGCACATGAAGCTCAGTGTAAGCAATAATTCCACAGATTTTTATTAGAAAGTAGATATATGGGAGCAGCAATGCATGATATATCAACGTATCTGCCTCCTTACTGGCTTTTATGACAGGCATTAGCAGTAGTGACTGTCACAGAGATCAGAACTGCTTTATTTCAACTCCTTCCAGAAGGTGCATTCAAATACAAGCAGTTGTTATTGTTTTTTAAGCATCATCTATTTTTTCCCTGCATTGAATTGATGACAAAAGCTTTCCTGGTAAATATCAAATCTGGGGGGGAGGAAGGAAAAGGAAGGCAGGCAGGACGGAATGGAGGATTTGTTCTCATTTGTTTTGGTAGGGTTTTCATGGTACCTTGGAGGCAGCTGACATGAATTGCCCAGGGAGTAATGCAATTAAATGCTAACACAGTGTTAACCTGCTGATGGGGCAGTTTGGGGCTGCTGATGGGAGCACCATGACTCGCAATGCTGATGCCACCAGCAAACAGTGTTTAATCTTTCTCAGTTGTCTCCTTCAGTAAATCAGCTTATATGTAATCTGATTATGCACAGACATATAAATTAAGTAGATAATTGGTAAATAATAGCATTGGCAACAAAATTATTTTAATACAGGGTTAGAGAAGCTGTTCAATCTTTAAAAAATCTTTATTTCTTTCTAGGGTAGGCTTTCAAAGACAATTACAAGAATTTTGCACATTGACCTGTAAAGGTTCATAACTGCTACTCTTCCTGATACCTGTGGGAAACCAGGCACTCAGGTCTGATTGGGAACTCTCTGGAGCCCCTTGTAAGCTTTTGGAAGGGGAGGCTGTTATGTTGGTATCAAAGTAATGTGTCCTTGCATGTTTTTTAACTGTTCCCTCGACACATACCATATAGCGGACAACTTGGTGACTTCAATGCCAGATAGATCCTCCTTCTCTTAGCTACATCCATGGCAATGCCACCCCTTTCAGACTCCTCCTGCCTTCCATAAAACAACCCCATGGCTGCCTTGGAGAATAATCAGACACATAATTGCAATCTTCCTCCTCTGTGGTTAGTCCGGCAAAACAGTGCTTGGTCCATATGGTGCTGCTGACACTATAGAAATGATGCTATGGATTAATTACAGCTGGGGACACTGGGAGGGGAGAGCTTTGCATGCATGGCTCTCCCACGAGGTACACAGTTGCGAAGCAACCTGACACATCTGCCAGGTCTGTCTAAGAAACTATTAGCCAGTTGCTACCTCCTGTGCTCAAGAGCTGCAGGCAATTTCACAGTAATAGTTTCTCGGTTTCCTTCACGCAGTGAAGGCGAGATACTGACTTACATATGTATCATGGAATGGCATCCTTAATAGAGGTTTTACAGGAACAAAATGTATATGTGTAATCCACAAAGGCTGTTTGCAACTGACAGCTTCATTATTGCTGTGAAGATCCATGGCTGGCACCACAGGCTGGGAGCAGGGAGCAGCCACAGGAATGGGCAGCTTTCATTCAGGTCCTGGGTATGACTCCTCAGCCCACCTGCACAGGCTCAGGGGTAACAGCAGAAGCAGCTATGCAAGGAGTCCCCAAATGTGCAATATTATTGAGCTGTAGAGAAGTGGAGGTGAGTTACTGGGGGCTGGAGCACTCTGGCTTGCAGGGAGAACCATAAGCTGGTTTCCTTTGCTAAAACAAAAAGGAGACTTTTATGCAGCAAAGATGGGCTAAGCACCGAAGTAACCTGGGGTGGTCTGACATCAAAATAATTTGCCTTTTTGGTTGTTTTTTTTTTTAGTAAGGGGGAAGCTGAACTTGAAAGCAAAGGCAGTTTGGGTACATGCATGTACAGAAGTAGGTTTAGGGCTCCTTGCAGATGGATGAGGTAGGATTCTGATACATCTTAGGAACTTAAAGTATCTGGAAGTTTAAATGACATGTAGCACCTTTGGAAAACTCCCTGAATCCTCAGAGCGAACTCTAACTTTTGACAACACCATCAGGATGTGTACCCAGTGCCTGGAGACATCTCTTCCTGCTGCACTACTTTCCTTTAGCAGTATTCCCTGCCCAAATGGAGAGAAAAAAAAATATGAAATCCAGTAAAGGACTTGGCCCTGGAGGCCTGCATTAGCTGGCATTATTTTCTTGGTCGTCAAGTTTCAGTGATTCAGAACAAGTAGCAATGCCTCTTTGTATGTCTTTAATGACATCTGCTGTCAGAGACGTGAGCAATAGGAAACAGGGCTGTAACTTTATTTTAAGCTGGATAGGCTGTATCTAAATCTCCTGAATCCCTTTCAGCTTTAAAAATGGTTTTCCCCTATCTCTGCCTTCTACCTGGTGCCTTCACATTGTTGGCGCTAAAAGGGGAGTAATACTTTTGATCTCGGAAATGCATTTAGAGCTTTGGAGTGGATCATTTTAAAGTCAAAAGTGTTTAAAGGACATTAATGAGTGTATTCACCATAAAACAGTTTTATTTCTGTGCATAGCTGATAAATATGAATGTAAGGGAAAAGAGGTGGGAAAACAGTTGTGCTTGGAAAAGCAAACGAATCTATGGTGAAGAGGGTGATGTTTTACTGTAACACTAAAGCTTGTGAATTTTCCAGTTTGGTGTGGTTTGGTTAGGTTTTTTTTTTTCCCCCTCCTTTGGGTTAAATGCTTGTTTGGCTCAACCAGAACCAAATATCCTCAAAGGTTTTGATGACATTTTACTGGAAATAAGGAAAGTTCCTTGTTTGCTTCAGCACTCACATGTATGCTGGGTGATCCTCCAGGGCTGAGGGCTGGGTGGCAGCACCATCCTCTTCCTGGGGTGCTGACTGCCCCCATTCTCTTTGTTATCCCCAGGCCTCTGTTTCCCATTTCTAGGAATTGCTTCAAGGGGAAATGCACAAACAGAAATCTGCAATAAAATGACAAGAGGATTTTTCTCTGGGCATACTTAAAATTTTTTAATTAAATGGAAAACAAGTTTCTACCTGGGGCTTTATGGTGACAATTTTATGGCACATGGTGTATGCTTTTTTAAACTATATTTTCCTACCTAGCAATTTTGTGTGTCACTTCATGGCCCAGCACTTTGCCAGGTGTTTGGAAAATGATTAGTCAGACTACACTGGCAGAATAGCATTAGCTCATTGGATAAGATTTTAAAACAAAAAAATTGATAGCTGATACTCATGATCCCGGCTCTTTGCTGTGCAACTGCAGGGTAATGCAAAATGGGGCAGGGCAGAAGCAAACAGGACTGTTGTCTTCTAGCAGGTGGAAAAAATAAAGAAAAAAATAAAACAGTTTAAGGAAAAAAGCAGATCAGGTGCGTTCTGAGGCATTTTGATTTGACATTTGCCTCTATCAGGGTAGATGACCTGAAAGCCCAAATGTAAATCGCATGTGTTCACGGCAGTAAGTAAGTGCTATCATCCTTGGCTAAAATGAACCAGAGAGGGGAAAAAAAATCAAGCCTATCATTTAAATCAGGCACTTGTTCAGCTCTTAAGGATGTACAATATGATTAT
Source organism: Chaetura pelagica (assembly GCF_000747805.2). Classification (NCBI taxonomy): domain Eukaryota; kingdom Metazoa; phylum Chordata; class Aves; order Apodiformes; family Apodidae; genus Chaetura; species Chaetura pelagica. Next base: position 12,293,179 of record NW_009952533.1, on the reverse strand, counting down.
AAAACAAATCAATAAGCTTTCAGACTTTCTGAATGTCATCACAAATGATTAGGTTACATGGATGGGCCTGAGCTCACCCTTCTCTGGCCCAAGGGGAGTCCAGAGTGCCACATTTGGACCTACAGGGTGCACCTGGCTCAGAAATGTGAATTTTTGTTACCATTGCTGTCCCCCAAAGGACACTTATTAGGAGAAAAACTGGCCAGAGCTGTAACATAATATGCAGCTGTAGTGATACTCTTATTTTAGCACTGGTAGAAATCAGCTTCTAACAGCCATTTGGACATACATGAAAATGTTTTTACTCTAGTGGATATTCTAGTGGATTTGGGGCTTATGTAAATGACATCCCATAATAGGTGCATTGCAAAGGGAGCCATGATGACCCTTGCAGCTGAGTTTTTGCAGGTGCTCATCATCCCCATGTAGATACCTAGCCTTAAAGAGAGGCTCATAATGAGTGACAGTCCCTGATGAAAGTTGATACAGTACAGATCCAGCCTTGCTTATCTGAGTTATCTATTGCCTGGGTCCCCTGTAGCTATTCAGGCCTGTGAAAGGCCAGATTGGACAGGTCTAAAGAAATGCTACTTCTCTTCATCCAGCTGCACTGCAGTGCTGAGGTGCTTAAACAGATTGAAATGCAAAGCAGAAAAAAAATAAAGAAAATAATAATGTAATAATGTATTTACATTACCACCATGCTCTGGGCTCCACAACAATTTTAACTTAGTCCCCGTGAGGCTACAGAGTAGTTTTGACTGTGGACGTATTTACTTTAATATTGTAATAGCTGTGTGTCAAGTAATTGATTTGTAGTCGCTATGGCAACTATAACCTTGTATTTTCTAATGTCAGGGTTCATAATGTTAACCTGTATGTTTTGGTGTTTGGGTTTTTTTTTGCCATAGAATTTGCATTCCATTTCTTTAATTTCTGGGGTGTGAGTTTTTCTTCTTCTTTTAGCAAGGAACACTGAACTGTCAGATTTGAGAATGCATTTTCAAGACAAAAGGTTTTAAAACAACCAGCTATGATGCTTCACTCCTCAGCTTTGGTGACAAGTTAAATACATCTTTAAACATGGTAGACTGTAAGAAATGTTTACTTCTAAATGCAAGAATTTTAATTATTGCCTGATTCTTTACTCTAAGGTGGTTCAGCTACAATGTTGGGGAATACTGAAATAGAAGTAAGTACCCTTGATCATACTGAGTAGCAGGCTTGAAAACTCTACCCAGTTAGCATTCTCTGTGTTTTAGTAGGATGTTGTTCAGAGAGGACTGGAGGCAGCCTCTACATCCAATCGCTTTACCCTCAAAAGGACGGCCCTGCAACTGGTATTAACAGAAGGGGCTGGGAGCTGAGTCTCTTTGAAAACCTGGCTTTTTCTGTCAATTAACTCACTCTGTGGGCAGTCCTGCCACATAAGTCCCTAAGAGATGTGTAATTGTACCCTTTGGCTGCAAAAAGATATCCTCATTCTCTGTCCTCTTCATTACGCTAATCCTCCCCTCCTGCTCTCTTTGGACAAGAAGATTAATATTAATTCTTTGCCTTTCTTCTGGGGGCTTTCTGAAATGGTCTGGTTTTTCTTTCCCCTGCATGTTCTTTTAGACTTTCCTTTTTTTTTTTTTTTTTTTTTTTTTTTGTGGACCTGTACATGAAAGGAGAGGTAGCTCACTTCGTAGCATCCAGATATCATGGGGAAAAACCAAAAAAAGGTTGTTTTGTAGGGAACTTTAGAAGAAACATACAACCCAGGAACTTCCACCTTACCCAGACTGCTTCAGAATGAAGATTTCAAACCAGTTTTGCTCTCAGCACTGAAGCCTTGCTCCTCTTACTCCCTACTAAATGCTTCTTAATTTCCAAGTTTATTCTAAGTATTTTTTTAAAGATATGGAGATTATCTTCCGCACTAATAAGAGTAGCAGAGAAATCGGGGAAGAGAGGAAGCTTGACTCTCCAAACAAATCATGTTTGAGCCAGTTAAATATTCACATGAAAAGAAAGCAAAGTTCTCCTTACTTCCATGTCACTTCTGGAGCAGAATTCCTGGGGTGAGGGAAATGTTTGTCATAAAACAGGGGTTGGGCTGATGTTCTATTTTCAAGTGTGTGCTGAGCAATGGAAGAGGTTTGTGTGAAACAAAGAAGGACCCATATTTTTAAGAAGTGTATGGAAACAGGATTAAAACTGAGAAATAAGGAAGAAATGCCCCAGTTTTTAATTTTGGAAGCAAATAATTTCAACAGGGTGAACAGACTGTCCTCACACATGGAACAAAAAGTTTCATTTTGAGCCAAATAACTTGTTTTTGTTAACCTACAGGGTGTTGTATGGAACTGATCACATCTTATTTCATACATCATAGATCCTTCATAATATGGAACAATTTGGAGGTTTATTCTACAAATAGAAAAGATTTTGGAAAAGATTTGCTGTGAGATGTGGCTTCCCTTGCATGGGAAAAATAAGGAAATAAGAAAATACATCCTGAGGATCTTTATACAATTTTCACCCATTACTGTTTTCCTTGAACAGAACAATTTTCCACTATATAACTATAGGCATCAAAATACTTAAGCAAGTGAGTAATTCTATTAATTTTGAAGCATTTTGATGTTTACCTTCTGGTTGAGGGTAGGGATGGGAGACCACAAGTGCCCACTGTGGCATTTCTTGAAGCCCGTTTAAGTACAGTAATCCAAGGGTCATGAGTTTGTGACTTCTGTGTGCTGTGGCCTGGCCAAAGCAGGATCCAGTGTGTGAATACTTTCATAATGATATGTGATAAGCTGATGCTCTATGGATCTGATCAGAAGACCATCCTGCTTTTATATTTTGGACTATCATTGATGTTGCTGGCATGTTGGCTCAGGTAGCCCAAAGTGCATTTTGCTGATCTTCTTCATTACCTTCCCTGTGCAGCCAATAGCTAAGCTGCTCTAGCCTGGTCAGCATTAAGCCCAACAGATTTATGGTGCAAATACTTGCATGATGATGTTTTTGCAGCCATCCCTGGAGGCTATGGGTGCCTTGGAGATGCCTGGAAGAGAAAAAAACCAGCAACAACATATGAAGGAGAGCTGGAAGAAAAATATAGTTAAGGAACGTGGCTAGAAGTACTGCATGGGAAGCAGCGTGGGTGTTCTGGGCTGCTGCTGAGACATCAATGGGGAAAGGTAGTTTTATTTGCCAATTATTGTCCTTTGCAAGGCAGAGCTGCAGCTGGATAGTGCTTCCCATGCTGGAGATGAAGAAGGCTGCATCTGTGGGTCTAATAGGGATGCAGAAAAACCTTTCAATGCCTTGGCTGAGATGATGTTTAATTTAAAGGAAAAAGTCTTTCTGGTCAGAACGGATGCATCCCTCCCCTTGGGTCAGGGTTTGGTGATGGTATCAGATGCTGCTTAAGAGGCGCGGATGTAAAAGCCATCTGTAGTCACAGATACTTGACCCAGTGGTTAAGTAATGGAGTAACATGCCAACACAGCCGGCTGCTCCCTAAACGTGTAGCCAGAAAGTGTTTGATTCCATTTTTGAATTGCTTTGTGGGTGCTAAGTGGAGCTATTGCATTACTGGCAATTAAGGCACTTCTCCCTGAGGCTGCTCGGGTGCTACTTGGACGCAAAGCGATGTGGGCTCATGTAACGGATGGGTTGACCTGTCGCAGAGGGTGAGGATAATGGAAAGGTTTGCTTATCCTGCTGA
>NW_009952533.1:12226336-12289130 GCF_000747805.2 Chaetura pelagica | reverse complement strand
CCTGCTGAAAAACAAGCCTTTTCAGAACATGTTGCAAAAGGCTCTCTGTACCCTGTGGGGCTGCACCCTTTGCTGGAAGGTGGGAAGAATCACAGAATGGTTTGGGTTGGAAGAGACCTTTAAAGGTCATCTAGTCCAAGCCCCCAGCAGTAAGCAGGGACATCTTCAACCACATCAGGTTGCTCAGAGCCCTGTCAAGACTGATCTTGAATGTTTCCAATGATGAGGAAACACCTTAAAAAATGTATCTAGTATGTATCTTGTATCCGGTCTGAATCCGTTCTCTTTTAGTTTAAAACCGTTGCCCCTTGTCCTAAAGCTACTGGCTCTACTAAAGGCTCACCACCACAGGCTGGTTCATCCCTTGGCTTCAGTCATTCAGCACTTTCTTCAGCCATCTGAAACATCTACAACATTAATTAGAACCTTTTTTATTGTGCTCTTTTTAGGGGCCCCCCTTTTCTCTAGCAGGAGATAGGAGATATAACCTGGGTCCCCCAGACTTAGATATAATGAGCCTGGTATTCAATACCTGCATCAGAGTGGTGAAAAAACAAGCTGGGTTGAGTAACCTGTGTGTAAGCAGCTTCTAATAAGGAATATTCATGTGCCAAAGTGAATCATTCTGGTTCATTGGGTAAATATGTATTAAAGTAATTTTCAAAACACTTTCCTGCAGCCAATGAGCTGGAAAGGGTCAGTCCAACCATGCATTAATTTTCAATGCATAAGTTTATTTATGGAATAGGAGAAGAAACACAAGATCTTTCTGGTTACCTGCCTGGCCAAAGGCATCTTTAATTTCTTCCAGCACACCTATACCATTTGGAAGGACGGTCAATGCTGCTCTTCCTTGGTGTTGGGGTTCCTCTGTGAAGGGGTCCAGATCCACCACAAGAGGACAAGCACTGCAACTTGCCATCGTAGTAACAGCTCCCACTGCATTTGGCATGAAATCCGAGGAGGTGGGAGGCCCAGGAGCAAGCCAAAAGGAAATGGATGAAGCTCCCCCTTATTTTGAGGCTGTTATTAGGATGTCATGTGAGCATAAACCCAGTGGCTTGGCCTCTATTTTTCTGGCAAGCAGAACTGGACTGGAGCACCTGGAAACATTTGGGCAATCTAGCATGGTGCCTGATGAAGCATGATGGTTTTTCAGGATCACAGTTATCGTTCTGTGGCTTAAATTCTAACTGAGTAATTCTTTAGATACCTAGATTTGGTTTTGGATGAGAACAAAACATGGGCAGAATCCCCATTTTTGAAGGCATGTGCTGGGGAAGTTGGAGTCAGTAGCTGAACTGTGATTAATCTTGGATTCATTCACATGTTTTTAGATCAATTTTCATTTTGCAACAATAAATAATGAAACATCTGGGACAGTTTGACACACACGTGCAGGCAGCATTTAGTCCAGATATTATCTAGCCTGGGGGCAAGGAGGGAAGGATTTTGTGCCCAAGTCTTGACCATTTGTAGATTTCTGTATCTTTATTGTACAGAAATGGCAAAGCTTAGCACCTAGGATTGGAGGCAGAAGTGCATGTTTTCCAATTCAAGCACCTAAACAACAGAAGCAATTAGTCATTTGCTTCCTCTGTAGAAAAAGTACATTTAAAAATGTATCCCAAGCCAGAATTTGCATGTGTGCCATATTCCATCTTTAATGTATCTCCAGCCGGAGTTCTTTGTAAGTATGCACAGATGGTTCTTGTTCCTGGTTAAGATGTAAAATTTGGTGGTTTGTATTTTTAAATAAAACCTCAAGTGCTAAATAAAGAAAATGTCATAACTCTTTTAACAATGGAAAAAAGGTCTAGTTCAAAGGCACAGCTGTGGGACATAGTGAGAGTAGAATAAAACAGGAGGCCTTTCCCTGGAGGAGCTGGATATCCTATATTTAAACCATTATTTTTGTCCTTATAAAGAGAAGTCTCTGGGCCTGACGTCTCCTTATGGAGCCCTTCTGCCCCCTTGGATGACCAGAGGGGCTGGAAGCCACAGGTTACTTTGCATCTGTTGTCTCTCCCCTGAGTGCTGGTGGGTATGTTAGAAGGGCAGCCAGCATCTCAAAGAGGGCTGGGACTGTGGTGCTGCAGTTTGCAGAGCAAAGAGGGATGCTCTGTCCCAATGAATCTGCTGTCTGAGGTTGGTTATATCCAGGTTTGTGTGTGTATAAATAACGTATCCATGAGCACACACGGGTGATGACAGATGGTGTTAATGGATATAATAATTATGCATCATTTACTTTTATCTGCATTTTTACCTGCTTATTGCAGTGAAATGGACATCAAACAGTTCCAGTCTGTGCCTCCCTTCATACTCGCAGCTAGGAGGGAACTGTTCATTTCAGTTATTTTTAAAGCAAAATATTACTGAGTTAGTGGGTTAAGATTAAGGAGAAAAAACCCTCAGACACTAAATGAAGCAGTGCTTTAAAATTAATGGAAATCTTTTTGTTGTGCATTTGAATATTTTTGATTGTATTGTCTCTTCTTCCTAGTGCTGCTAGCCATTTGCCTACCAGTGCGGGAGGCAGGGACCAATATGGATGTGCTGAGCATGCCCAGCCCAAGCCCTTGCTTGCTCTATCAGTGAAAGGCACTTTAGTATCCTTCATCAACTCTTGCTTTTCCCAGCACCTGTGAAAACAGTGTTAATCAGTCCTTAGCTATGGAAACCTGCAGCAAGGTTGCTGGGAACAAACTTTTTACTTGTTTGTTTTCTTTTTAGTGGATGATATGCTGGCTTTGTTTCTGCACTTTGATGTGCTGTTCTTTCTTTTTTTCAGTGTCTTTGACACTTTTTCTTCTTTTCATGCACTGGGACAGATGCAGGGGTAACAGGGTCATGTTTTTTTGGTCTGGGTTAATCCTCTTCTGGTCAGTGTATGAGCTGCCCTGAATTCATTGGTTGCCAGATGCAGAGCTGGGGAATAGCTGGCTTCTTATGACAAACTGGAGGAATGCCTAGCTTCTTTCTCTTAGTGTGATTATTTGTCCTGAAGAAGATACTGCTGTGTAAACATTATGGTGTTTTAGAAGAGGTAGGGCCAGGAGGTCTATCTTGAGCCCCTGTGAAGCTGCTTCTGGAATAATGCCTTGCATTTCCTATGATTGCTTTTCAAAATGAACTGCCCAGAAGCTCTTGCCCATTCAGCTTGACAAAGAGCAAAACAAAAAATTATTTGATCAAAGACTGAATGTAACCATGTTTTTTTTTAGCTAAAGAGCTCTTCAGTCGAGCACACAAGGGTGCAACAAGATTTGAAGGCTGAAAGCTGAAGGCTGCAAAACAAAAGGCAGATTTTAACAACGAGGGAGTTAAGTGTTGAAACAGCTCACTGAGAGGTGTGGTGCATGTCCTTTTGCCTTAAGTCTTTGTAGCAAAATTGTATGCCCCTGTGTGAAATGTGTGCTGTGACAGCCTAAAAGTTTCCAGCTCAGCTCCAGGCATAGCTGGGTAAAAAGTTCCCTCCTTGCTGTTTGTAGCTTTCTGACTCTCAAATTTCTCCCTAGCTGAGCTCCAGTTTGGGAGGTGTATAAGAAGAAAATTCAGAATTTCCCTTCAATCTAACACTGTAAAATACTTTCAGAAGTCCTTTGCACTCTTGGTAATAATTTTTATGTAGTTCCTAATGTTTTGTTTTTATGATTTGAGTTGTGCTGAGATCCTGAGGTCCAGGAAAGCTATGCTATGCTGAACTTGGCAACTCCTGTTCTCTCTCTGGATTTGCTCCCTTTCACTTCTGAATTGCCAATTGATAGCACACATCCTATTAAACAGTTGCTGGACAGGCAGAAAATTCTTATTTTAATTACTTCCATAAATTAGGCCTCTGTTTTTTTAAAGCATGCTCGTCAGACACATTTCATATCCAAAGTGAAGTTCATTTTTGGTAGCGATCATACTGAACAACTCATTTTCATGGCACTTAGGCTTGCTTAGTCACCAGGAATAATCTTTTGATTGTTTTCCATCTCTCAAAAATGATTAATGTAATGATGATTAATTTAAATAAGTCACACCTTCAGGAAATGCCTCTCAGCTCAGGTGTGGGGCCTTTCCTTCACAGGCTGCAGGATGATCTCTGCTTGGGTGCCTGGAGCACCTCCTCCCCTTCCTCTTTTTGCTCTCACCTCAGGGCTTGCAGGGCTGTTTTTAATATGTTTTTTTTTATCCCTTACTCCTCACTGGTTGCTGCTTTTTGCCCTTTCTTGAAGGCATTTTTCCCCAAAGGCATTGCCAGGGGCTGTGCAGTGCCTGCCCCCGGGGCTGCTGCAGAACCCTCCAGAACCTCGGGCAGGCTCCTCGTGCAGGCGCCTCTCACCGACACCTCCCTTCACACACGGGGCTGTGAGGGAGGGTAGCACAAACACAGCCCTTTTCCAAATCATTTTGGCCAAAAATGCCCTCTGGGAGCCAAGCTTCTCCTTCCAGCTGTGTTTCAAGTTGCTGGTTCCCGGGCCAATGCGGTGCTGACCTGGCTGGTGTGGCAGCCTGGCTGCGCAGGAGGGACCTGCTCACCCGTCTTCCTCGCCAGAGTCAGGCTTCAGGCTGTGAGTTATCACTGGTTTTTAACATTTTTATTTTTTTATTTTTAAACAATATAATTGTTGGTTGGTTTTTTAAGAGGGCTCTTCTTCATGTGGTCAAGCTGATGGTTTAAGAAAAAAGAGATCTGTAGGACCCAGTGCTCAAGGACAGTCTGGGATTTATTCAAGGCCTGCAGAGCTGGGAAGGTCTATCCTTTAAGCTCCTTTTGCTAGTTTTTTAACTGCTATTCAGGCATCTCCTACACACACTATTACTAAAAGCTTTGTAGTAGATTGTGTACAGTCAGGTTTTACTTCATTTTTATTTATCTGATATTTGGTTTGGCCTTCTTAGTGGCTTGGCATTTAGAACATAGAGCCATAGAACATCTCAAGTTGGACGAGACCCATAAGGATCAAGTCCAACTCCCTGTTCCTCACAGGGCTACTAAAAACTAAACCATATGACTAGGAGTGTTGTCCACTCAACAGTTGCCCAGGGGCTGCACCTGGTTGCCAGGGGCTGCACAGTGTTACCCAGCATGGGCAGTAGATTGTCCAGGGCAGGAGCTAAGAAGCCATGTCAGGGTATTTTCTTGCCCAGGGGTGTCACTGCCCTCCTGAGTGTTTGTCTTCAGATGAGGTGTGTTAAGTATATTTGGTGGCCTTCTGCCTTATATGTCTTTTTAACAGTTTACTGAAAACCTCCATCTGAAAACAGCAATAGCATTTACAATGCTGTCTGCAGTTACTGGTAACAAAATCTTCCTGTGTGGCTCTTCCTGCCAGGGCTACTGCAAGGCTGGTGTTCGTGAGTTGCTCTGAAAGACACTGTGGGACATCTCCTTTCCAAGCACATTTATTTTGCATTAGGTGAATCATGGCTATTTCTCTTCCTTTGCAAGTTAAGAGATAGCTGTTCTTTTTAGGCAGAAAAGGTGTGGGAGGGGTTTCAAATTTGTATATTGTCCTGCAAAGCTCAGCTCACCTGCAGCCTCCTCACTTGAGCATTCTGTATCTTCTCAGTTTGCTTACAAGGGAAGAAAATGTACAAACACTGGAAAAAAACACATTATGGCAGCAGAGTTTTTCCTTGTGATAGGAAGAGCAGCACCACATCCTGTGGTGAAGGGCTCTTGTTCATATCTGGGCACTCTCCTCCAGGAGTAACTTCAGTTTTTCCTTTCTTTGTGCCTGTGTTTTACCTAGGTTTCTATAAGGGCTGGGAAAAGTTTTTTCTTTAGCTGAAGGGGAGTGATTCTACCCCACAAAATTATTTTCTTGGTTAGAGGCTTTCAGTAGTACACGGAAGAACTAAAAGAGGTGTACTGCTGTGAACAGCAGAGGAAAGGGAAGCTGCCTTGAAGGAACATTCAATAGGCTATTGGAGCTGGGGCATGCTCAAAGACCTTGGAATAGCCATGTGAAAAAAAAACCACAACAAACCCAGTAATTGTCTTGCTCTGATTCCCTTTATCCAGTGAGCAAGTGGCAGCCACTGGAACAAAATATGCAATAGAAACGCAGTGGGTGACTGTCATTTTTCTGGTCCACATTGTGAGTGGCCCAGGAATTTTGCTGTGAAGAGATTTCAACTGAAAAAAAACCCCACAAGTTGCAGAGAAAACCAGGCAGTTGAAATCACATTGCCTTTTGCAAGGTGATGTTTGCCTATATTTTGCCACCTGATGGCACGGTCTGGGTATGGGAAAGAGCTGTACGTGATCCACCCAGCCCTACTATGCCTAGTGTTTATCATAATCCATGCATATATCTTAAAAAACTTTCACCTGTGCATCTGTTTTTTATAGCTACAATATTACTTGATTCTTCACTGGAATCTCTCATCTCTGATTTGTTTATTCAGCTCCATTTCATAGTAAGCATTTGCACTGTGGCTTTACAGTAAGCTAAATTTCTGCTCTGTATCTGTATAGCATCCAGTACAGTAAGGCTATGTGAAGGTGTTAGAAAAGTCATCCATTTAAAACTATGTTTCCTTGTTTTGTGGTCTTCTACAGATTCTTTGTGCTGAAAATCTTGATTGAAGTTACCTGCATTTTCAAACAAAGTTCTTATTGAAATCAGTGAAGAAAACCAGGGTGGTTATTTAGGTGCCTGAGTATGAAGTCAGCTTTAAGCACTGAGCTTTGCCAGTGTTGCCTCTCGTAGACAGTGCACTGAGCTGCACCCACCACTAATTGTGTAATAAATCAGTGCAAATTGCACAGGGTTGTGCTGCTCTGGAGTGGCCTTTGCAAACCTACATCCTCTGCTCACCAAGCAGCCACTGCCCTGTGTGAACCCACTGTCCTGCTGCTCCTGGATGCACCAGCTAAAATCAGTTATAAGCAGATAGGAAAAAATGTGTGCTGCTGGATTGATGAACCAAGGATCCCTGGGGTTTAAGAACATTAATCCTCCTGATTTCAAAAGCAGCAAAGCTTTTTAATTGCTTAGATGTTCTTCCAGAAATCCCCTAAGGAAAAAGCTGGTTTTCCCTCGTGAAATTGGCTCTCTCCCTTGGAATTTGGGGGAACTAGAGATAAGGACTGGACTGGAGCTTAAGTAAAACTGCCCAGAATGTTGTGGGTGTCAGACTCCTTACTATGGAGGAAAAACCTCTACCAGAGGATGAAACTCACCTGAATGGACAGCAGCTGTGTCTTGCTGAGCCCTAACTGCTCCAGGGCAACATGCACTGGCCTCGTCCTGTATCAGGAGCTGTTGCTGAGATGGAGATGATGTTGCGTTACTGCACACTTGCAGTTAGCTTTCATTTGCAAGTAATTTTGCAAGACTGTTCTGGTTTTCCTTATTTATTCTTGAAGGGCAGATTTTCCCTGCTGGTTGTCAATTGGCAGGCATCTAGGGGTGTTTCCATGCTTTAACAGTGATCAGAGGAAAAAAGGAGAGATGCAGCAATGGCTGTGTGTCAGTCCTTGGGGATACAGTCCTTGGTGTGTAACATATGAAGACCTTTTTATATGATAAATCACTGCAAGGACAAATACATCTGTCATATAGATTCCTGCTCCAGAAGATGCTGAACAAACAGAGAGCAAAAACCTGGTTGTTCTCCTAGCCAGGTCACTGTGATGGTACATATGTAACTTCAAGTCTGTGTGCACTGCTTCTTTTGCTGGTGCCAAACAGAATGGTTTTCCTACCTCCACGTAGACTTCTAAGTTTCAGAGAAGTTCCTAAACAGAGACAAATTCTGTCCCAAGATCACAAAAGTCCAAAGGAAACTTTTTTTTTAAATTAAACAAATTTAAATACTTTCTTTGATACATTTAAAATTTTACATTATGCTTTGGACATTTCATTTTTTAACAACAAATTTTTAATTATAAATTCAGGTTTCAAAAGAGATGAAATTCAAAAATATGATGAGGCTTGAAGGGGCTTAAATTATCTTTCTCCCTTCCTCCTGATTCCTTTTTTGCAATTAGAAATGCATCACAAATGACCCTTTCATTTAAGTGACTTTAATTTTGACAAAGTATTTGGTTTCTAATGAAAATCTGTTTTGGTAGAAAGTTTCCAGACAGTGTGAGTAGCAAGGACTCCTGCTACTGTAGCTCAAATATTGTTAGTGTATTGGGGATTTGAAGTTAACTCAAGTGTTCAGATTTTTTTTTTTTTGTTTCAAAATTAACAAAATCCAAAGCTGTAAAAGCTGTTTTCTTCTGCACATGGCTCTGCCCTGTTTTTTTTTCCTTCTGAGTATGAGTATATTTTATGTGTGTGTGCATTCTGTTTAGAGTTTTATGTAAGGACATAAAAAAATATTTTAGAGGGTGACTTGTGAATAAGCATGTGGGATAAATACTCTTTTGCCATGAGTTTCAGACTGGAGCACATCCTGATTTATTAGAGTTTTTCCTTATTTGTAACAAATGTTTTTCTATTGCCCCTATTAGATGGTGACACCATTTCTGTGGCAAATGAACTGACATGTGAAGGTAATGATGACAAGGGGCTGATAATGGATGGCAAGGGGAAAGGGGGGCTTGGTGCAACAACATGCCCTACTGAGGTTGATCCAAGGACACCTATCAATCAGAATGGTGACAGCAGTCAGGGAAATTTAATTGGAGATTCATTGAACCCTTAATGATGTGACAAAGAAAAATAAGGAGGCTAAAAAAGGCTTCTGGGCTTTTCTTTCCCCTCATTCTGCCAGTTCTCAGGAGGAGAAGGGGACTGTGGGATTGCCAAAGGCGCCTCTTGTCATTGCGTCCGTAAGAGGTAATCATCATGCCTTGAAAAGGAGCACAATGTTTGGAGCTGTGCGTATCTATATTTCATTGCTCCCATACAGAAAGGGGGTTGACAAAGACCTTTTGGTGGGCCTACCTGCCTCTTGATCTTAATTGGCAGTATTAAAAGAAATGCTAACAATGTATGTGTGCCTTGCATGAAAATGGGGTAAGGCTGTATAGTGGCTTGGGCAGTGTTCCCCACAGAGCTTTATTCACCTCCCCCCCTTTCTCCTAATCTTGTTTTATCATCAATAAACATGGCGAGTTACGTTTGGGAGTGTGTAATTGTTGGAACTCAAGACCTGAGTTACATGCCTTGTAAGTGACAGGATAGATAAAATACAACCATTTTTTTCTGAACTGCCTTTCAGAATTAGCACGGGTGCTGGGTGCATACGGATGGCTTCCCTTGTTTAGCTTTTGCATACATTTCCATAAATAATATGTTAATATTATTTTAATGGCAAAGCTCTCTGTGTGGAGGGGGCTCTCAATTTTTTTCCACCCAGCAATTCTCTCCCTCTTTCCATGTGCCATGTTAAGAGCTTACTCTTTGGGTTGGGAGGACTCTGCTGGGAAAATAGTTTACTTCACTTGAACTCTTTTCTTTTTCATTGCTTGATAAATCCATCCCTCCCCCTGCTTTGCTTCAGCTTGCTTAAATGAGTGTCAAGACTGGATAAATTGACAATGAATTGTGAGCTTTATCGGAGATCGATGAATTTTATCTACATCTTTTAGTTCTCTCTAGTCTGATCTGGTCCTACCAAAGGAGACTAAGCCATTTACTTGTAACATGACCTATTTCAGTGAAAGTCCTGAAGTACACCATCTCCTGGAGACACATGTAAATATTTGAGTTTCTGAAGAGCTAAATACCTCAGTATTTGGATACCTAAAGACCTGAATATCTAAATATTATGTCCACAAGCAGTCCCTGTGCAGATGTAGCCATTAATGGGATGGCCAAATCTGTAACGATGTGGGCAAAATTAAAATGTAAAGGAGAGACCTTCTTGCTTCCCCTTCCCTTCCCACAGTGAGCTGAGAAAGGCTGATAGGAACCAACCCGGATGTAGAGTGCATGATAGCACACAGCACAAGATAGGATTCAATAATCCTCTCCTTATCTCTTCTTATTTCTCAAGTTGGTGATGTGCATCGATAATTAAACTGAATGGCAAGCTGCAGTGCCATCCTGACCTCTGGGGTGCCAGTTGCCATTAATAATAATGCAGGGAGACAATACAATAGTTTTAGCACCACATTAATACAGGCAGGATGAGAAAAGGGGGATAAAGCCAGAGGGATATGCCAAACCCCTTGGTGTCATCTGGGTATCTTTTCATGCTGATCTCTCCCTTCATGCTCTTTGATTCCAATTATTCTTTTCTTTTTACAAGCAGGAATATTTGTTTAATTATGGTGTGGGATGGGGAGGGAAAGGAAGAACAGATTTGGAACTAGCTACCTTTGTTTTTTTGCTCTTCTGTAGTTGTATTTGCTCAGCAGACATCCCTAACTTGCCTTGTCAAAGCCTGCATTTGGAGATCTTGTGTGCCCAACTAAACCTGCAGATCTTCTCCATTTATCTGTAGTTGCAAGCTGAAGGGCTCATGGTGGAAAATTCAGGCACAACTCCTTTCCTGCCAGCTGAAAGTGCAGTTCACAGCACCCCTGAGCTCACATCAAAGCTTTCATAAAAGAGCAGTCCTCTGGTATGCTGCTATCTGCATACTCAGGTGGCTGAAAAACTGGCCTGGCTTTATTACTGAGTAGAGCTTTCCTGGTGTAAAGTGAGACTATCTGCATCCACAGCCTCCCTGGGCCTGCCTTAAAGCCCAGACACCTGTGAGGTGTAATACTAGAAGAGTCTATGTTGGAGCTTGCCTATTATTCCTAGACATAAGAATAATGGGTGGGGGAAGGAAAGCCTTCAACATTACCCAAGCTCTGCTGTTTCTCAAGTCAGGTGAAGTTTTGCCACTGATTTTGGTGACTGCTGGGCTTAGAGCCCAAACTCAGAGGAACAGCAGAGGATACTGCTATGAGGCTATGTTCCTCAGTTCAAAAAATGCTTCGAACCTCTCATAGTACAGGGGTAGAAATGGAAATTTACTGTCTAATTATTAATGTGTATGTGCTAAGAATTATTACTGTCAGAATTGGAGGTGCTGGAGATGTCTTTGTCCTGGCTGGGAAAGGGTTTCACAGCAGTGTCCTCCATGAACACAGCCCATGTAGAGGCCTCCTTTAGTGTTTCTCTTTTGACTTTGCTAGGATACCCTGTGCACAACCAGTGGGACCACACAAGCTGTCACCTGTTAGCTGTCCAAATAGTCTTACCACCCATGCATAATCCAACCAGCCTCTGGAAAATGTATTCACAGTCATTTTAGTGTTGTGAAGGATTGGTCCTTCTCCATATTTTCATGAATGCATGGAAGTCTCTCTTCCATCTGACTTAGAGCCTTTCTGTGCCCCTCTTGAAATTATTTCCCTTCTCTCATTGCATTCCCAGTTTGGCAGTGCTTCCTACTGCTAGCACCCATCTTCCTGCATTTAACAGCTGCCCTTGAAATGGGATTAGGGTTTTTTATGCATCTGGCCTTGGATAGATTTGTGAGAGGAGATTTAGGGTATTACAGGGTGTTTAGGGCCACACAGAGTTGTGCCACGTACAGAAGCCTGTTAGCAAGCAACTGATGTTAATCTGCGCTGCAAGTTGTGTGTGATTCATCTCCTTTTACCACTCTGATTAGCTCTCAAAAGTTCAGATTAGCACTAACCTTAAAAGTTGCTTTTTCTGAAAGAGCATTTGCTCTGGCTCCTTCTGTATCCCTGTAGCTTTGCCATTTGGGGCAGCACAGTTGACGTAGCATTTTTGCTTATCGTTGATCTTATGGTCATAACCTAAATGCAACTACTGGTACTACAGCTAGTGTTGTGTGTTATTTCCCCTGCCATATTTGTACTGCAGGCAAAATGTGCACAAAGGAGGAGTGATTTGGGAAAATCATCTAGCTGGGGAACCTAGCCCCAGCACATTTATTTCAGAAATGGCTTTGCCCCAGAGCTCCATGACCCTACAGTCTGGCAAACTTGGAAGGAATGAGGGTCCTCTTCCCTTCGTCGTCATTTCTCCCAGTCTCTAGTTAATTTGATCTCTATCTGAGCACCAGGGAGAGAATATCTATTAAACAATAAAATAGACCAATTGTGATGTATTTTCAACTGCTTTGGGGGAATTCTACAAAATTAAGTATCAGAATTGTTTTTCTTATTGGCAACTATTGATCTCTGGCTGTGCCAGTTTCTCTCATTAACACTTTTATTACCTTGTCAATCACAACACAACCTGCGCTAACCAGAGGCTAAAAGGATTTACCGTTATTAACAAAACTGTCTGGTGCCTCAGAGCAATAAAAATAGCTGAAACCACTGGGGGAGGGAGAAGTCTGCAGAGGTTTTGGTAGCGTTTTAGTCTGGAGACTGTGATTCAGAGGAAACAAAAATAAATCCATAAAAGAGGAGCCAGTTTCTCAACTGATGCAAATGATCAAAACATGTAAGAAGCATCAGAGCCACGGGGTCGTCTGTCTGCAAGGAAAGGTCTGGCCAGAATTTCAGGATAATATAAAATAGAATAACTCTAACAATGCTGTTTGCGTGCCAGAAGCCACAGGCAGGCTGCAAACACTGAATGAGCCAATGCCTGCCCAAGCAAACATGTGGTTCAAGGGCCAAGACTGGTTTCCACAACCTGGGAGTCCAGTTTAGGGGACTCAGTAACTTTGTAAACCATTCTCTTTATGTATGTGTCTCCTTCCAGACTAAAAAGGGATGTTTTAGGCTTTTTCAAGTCACAGAAATGTTTCACTGTGAGTAACTGTGGGAATAATTATCAGCAGGGGCTGGGGGCACAATGTAATGAAGTTGGGGGCATCTGTTGTGCATATGATGACACGGTGACAGCAAATGAGATGGAGAACTTGCTGCTGGCACCTTTCAGTAATAAGAATTAAAAAATCCAATCAATTTATTCTCAAAAGCACCCCAAAGTTGGCAGTTTGAAGGGCTTGGTCCTTGGTGTGATGGGATGATTCTTAAGGCAGGGTGTCCTAGCACTTCGAAAGCTGACCCTAAAAATGAAATGGGACGTAATTTTCCAACTTATCATGATTGTAGCCTCTCATTATTAACTCCAGGATAGGGAAGTAGTTAACAGGTTCTGGCAAGAAAGAACATGATACTTTCAGTACCTAGGGTCTTCTCTTGGGCTTGAGCGCTTTTAAAGGCACTGTGGTTAAAACCCTCTGTAGTCAATGGTGCTGCAACATTTTTAAGTAGAAGGTTACATTATTATTCTCAGAGTCCAGGTGACAAAATAAAAGCCTTGAGTTCTGATGTGGGTTGCAGGGCTGGCCCTCAAGTTTTATGTGAGAAGGTCCTCTTTCTTACTGGATATGGGAGAGATGCATGTCATGAGAATGCAAAGGTGGTGGGAATGGAGGGTTCCATCCTGAGTATTTAGCATGCCTCAAGCACTTGGTTTACATGCTTTCTAAGGGTAATGTTTCCAACAGCATTTGTTTTAACAGAGCAAGCTACTGGTATGCTTGCAATGCACTCAAGGCAGGCACAGCCATGCTGTGAAAATGAGTGGAGGAGCAGAGTCCCTGTCTGTGCATCAGGCCATGGAACAGGCTGTGCTGCCTGTGCTGGACCACAGGATATGTAAGAACCTTTTTCTTCTGCTGCTGCTCCAGACCAGGTTGTGTGATGGGGGCACATCTCAATCCTGGCATCACTCCTGAACTCCTGCAGAGTGACAACAAGCATTCTTTTTCTCAGGGTGTCCCTTCCCCTTACTATTGCTTGTGAATGGGCAGAAGAGGGCTTCCTTTTGACGGCGTCTGTGGAACATAATGGGTTTTTATCATTACTACTGTGGTAACATAGTCCAGAATTTTTGTCATTTCTTCTAACCTCCAAGGTCACCTAGACACTTCAGGGATGTGAGGCTGCTCACCAGAGTAAGGAAGCAATTGACAAAAGGCACCAGTTGGGTGAATACAACCATTAAAATCCTGCTCTGGGTCTAAATATAGCAAACTTTCCATGCCAGTCTCCTGTCATTTGCATGTTGAATTAGCATCTCATTAATATCTTATTAGGGACACTGAAAACCTGATGACAAAAACAAACGCAGCATGTGCAGAGAAGAATAATAGGCAGAATGAACTAAATAAAAGAGCTTTTTTCCCCCTTGTGAGTATTCAAATGCACTCTGTCAGCTGGGCTGTGATTTCTGACTGCCTCTTTGAAAGCAGCTCCAGGAGGCTGGGGGTGCCCCCATGGCAAAGGTGAGGCCAAGAGATAAAGCCTCAAAGAACCTCAACCGACCTTCAGTGGCTGTTGCACCCTGGCAGTGCCTTTCACTGATTTACATGCAAGTTTCATTCTAGTGGAGGCTCCGCAAACAATGCCAGCCCCCTAGGATTTTGAAAAGTTACGTGTTGGAATCAGAGGTCCTGACCTGTAGGTTTTGGAACAAAATAATCTGAAAAGATGAGGAATAAGAGAGGAAATTAATCGAGCTTTTCTGGGATCCAAACAGAGGTCAGTTTAGTTCAGGAATGTCTCTTCCTTCACTCACCTCTATCTAATTTTCTCAGAGTGAGTTCACAGCGATTAGTCCAGCCACCACAGCTTGTATCAACTCTCCCCAAATGACTGAGTTCTTCAGCATGCATGTTCCTGTCACTGATTTTCCTGTTAAAGTGCTCCAGTAATAAGGTACCAATTAGATTATCTCCCTCTAGAAGCATATTGCAGCTGCAAAGTGAATATCCTGTCATTAAGCACCTTTCCATTCTATTGTCCCAAGGGATAGATATACAAGGCAATGGGAGCAGTTTAGTGCCAGCAGCTCCTCATGGTTTTGGTGAAGAGGCTCCTTCTGGATAATAAAAGTGGCTTTAAGGAAGCTGCCCATGTTTTCTGCAAAATGCAGCAGGGAAATGCTGCTGGTGCCTCTAAGGTGGCTTTCATGAGCCTTAGGGTCAGACACCGTCTGATAGAGAAAAGGGACTCTGGAAAATGCAAAACTCAAAGGTTGAAGCTGGGAAGTTCAAGGGAGAGACATGGTAGGAAAACTGTGGGTATCAGAGTGTAAAGCACAGGGTTCTAGAGACCACAAGTGGGCTTTGCCCTAAGGGCAGGATCAGACTGCAGTGCAGGTGATGGAAAAGATGAGTCCCTCTTGGTCTGTAACTAGCAGTGTGTAGCATATGGGCTGAAACTTGGATATGGGTAGGTTGCAATTAGAAATCTAGCACGTGAAAGTGGAAGTAAACCATCATAAATCAGGGAACACATGAAAACGATACTTTGGGGACTCCATTGAGTTGTTTCCTTGTCAGATTTAGCTGTAATGTATTGGATTATATATATAAAAAAAACCAACAAACACCAGTAATGCAAACCATGCAGAGCACGGAAATGCTCTTCAGTTCCTCTTTATAAGCATGTTGCAATAACTAATTTGGGCCTGTATTTCTGTGGATTGTTGAGTTCCTGGGTGCTGGCATTGTTCAGCTGTAAATGAATTAAATCTAAACCTGTTTTGCAGTGTTCCACATAGCCCTGACCCAGTGCATGGAGGCTCAAATGGTGATTGAGTTTTCCTTATGTCTCCCAAGCCATCACATAGGTTCAGTGTAGCCTTTGCTATTATCCAGAAAACCCTCTAGCTGTTGTTCCACAGACAAGAGATGGCAAAAATGAGAGTGCCTGGTAGAATGCACAAAGGTATCTGTTCCCTATGTTGTGCTGCTTGGGGGCCTTCTTCAGTACTTATGGGTCTTGGCATCACCACTTTGATCCACCTAGCACCTCCAATACATGCGATCAAGACAAATGATAATTTGGTAATGGGTAATGTTCATGTGCCGTAGAGGGTTTTCACCTTTTCTGCACACTACCATTGCACAGCACTGTGGAGTGCCCATGTTAGGGGTTACTTGAGTTTCTTTCTTGCTCTGAACTACCTTGTATATAAGTTCCTCTCTGCAGAGGCTGTAAAGTCTCAAGAGACAGAGCACTAAAGGCTCACTCCTATGAGAAAACTTGCTTAAAACTATGACCCCCCTGTAATAGGACAACTATACACTGGAGGCTGCTAGTGGGCCTTTGTCATTTTCTTGGCAGGCAGGGGGATTATTTCAATCAGTAATCCAGCCATAAATCTTCATCTTTCCCATTTGGATTTTTAAGACATTGTGACCCAAACCCTGAAGAGGCTCTGCTGTCACTCACAGCCCTATCTTCCCCCATGCTGATAAAATCCAAGATGCATCAGCGCATTGGCTGCTCACATCTGTCTCTCCACAACTCTTCTTTACAAAGGCAAAGTGATTGATCCTTTAAGCAGGGGTTCACTAATCGTATTCATTTATTCAGGCATTGCCCGGCTGCATGCTCTGAAAGAGCAGAGTTGCTTTTACAAATGTATTTTTCAAATCTCTTTAACAACTTAGGAGCAGCGGTCTGCAGGGGAGGGAGGGTGAGTCTATAATTGAGAAATATGGAGGAAAGAGAGTGCAGTGATTTTTGTTGCTCAAGTGGCATCATATGAGGTCAGGGCAAGATCGATGGACACTATCCACTATCTTGGTGCATTGAATATGCAGAGAGGTGACATGCTGGACATTTGGTCTTGGTCCAAAGTGATACTGATATGCTGCATTGACACACAACAGGAGAAATGTGCTTAACGGGGTTATGGTTTTGCAGTATGGAAGGCACTTTAGGAGGTAAAAAATTCAAGTGAAAGCACATCTCTTCTTCACTGGAATCTCCCATGAGGTCAGCATTCCTTATAGCAAGATGGACAAGCTTTTGGTATACTCTGAAATCTCTTTTCTACCAAAAACGAAAGAAAACTTGTCTGTCATTTGTAGTCCATAGGTTTCCTCTTGTTTTGGGGTACTGTGACTCTACCATCATCCCTGTATTGAGCATTGCAAGAGCTGGTTGATGCATTCCTCTACCTGCTCTAGCTGCTTCTCCTGATTGTAATGTTGAGGAGCTGCCCTTAATAAAAAAGAAACTTGGTCCTGAAGTTAGGTACTCACCTTTGCCTTGCTTAAAACACTTTGGGTTGGTTCTCGTATCACCTGACCTTGGATGTCGACTAGTGTTTGGTCTTTGAGGCTGTCCCTTCCTGCATGATAAGATAATCATAGCAGAGCCAGAGTTGACAAGTAGTGTTTTGATGTAAGCAATGAGCAAACAGACAGATCAATAAGTGCTGAGCAAGGCACGCTTCACCTCATATCATATCGACTTACTGCAAAAATAATGGGGCAACAAAATGAAAATGTGTTGTGTTCTATCTGAGTTATGGTCAGTGGTTATATATAATATAATATAATATATTAACTCAGATGGGATTTGCTGTTGAAAAAAATACAAATGGGCAGGCACAAAATGTACTGTCTCTAAATGTACACACCAACACATCGAGATTAATTACACAGAGTATGGGAGGAAATGAAAGCAACGATAAATTTCTATTATTATAACCATAGAAAGAACATCAGAAAGATTTATGGCACTAAGAGCAAAATTTCTGTGTCCTGTTAGTCTGACTGTCTAATGTGTGAGAGATTTATGAGGCCAGTGAGTAGCGATCAAAAGTATTTGTAGAAGTTTACCATTTGTTAGCTTTTATTTTTGCCCTCATTGAGGCTGTTTATGAGCAGTGGAAGGATGGCACTGGGCTGACTGGCTGTTGGTGGGAGTTGTGCTATAGGTTGGTTATAAACATTTTTATTTCAGAAGCTCTGATCTCCAAAAGCCAAATGACAGCCAAGGCAGAGAGAAGTGTAAGACTGAACTGAAGAAAATCTGGTATGCTTAGAGAATCTAAGAGTTCTGAGAGTAGATGCACTGAGGCAGGCAGGCACTCTCTCATGCTAAGGTTGCTTTTTATGCTCCAGAGAGACTCCTGCTTTGTCCTCTCTTGCCTCTGCTGATTAATCACGATGAGCACCCCTGTGAAGGATACATACCTATGTTGGTGCAT
This sequence comes from Chaetura pelagica, assembly GCF_000747805.2. Classification (NCBI taxonomy): domain Eukaryota; kingdom Metazoa; phylum Chordata; class Aves; order Apodiformes; family Apodidae; genus Chaetura; species Chaetura pelagica. Next base: position 12,271,233 of record NW_009952533.1, on the reverse strand, counting down.
GATTTCTCCACGCACAGACAGGTACTTCTGTATCTCCTACTGCATTCCCACAGTTGGAAAAATGATGAGTAGGTGTATAAATGGGGCCGCTGCCAGGAGGGAAGCAGAGTCCGTGTGATAATCAGGTTGCAGAGAGAGAAAGGTTATGGGAAGGAGTAGAATATCGCACTGTTGGGCATTTATTGCCTTTGAAATGGATTGAGTGTATCTAGAAAATAGGACGTTTCTCACAGCTATGTGAGCATCTATCTTATCTCCCAACAGCAGATAGTGAACTGCCTACTCAGGGACTTAGAAAGATAGAGGATGATTATGGCTGTTTGGTTAATTGTGATATGACATGACAGAGAATATAATTTACCTTGATGATAATTATCACTGACCCAGGTAGTTTTGCAAAGCTTAGACAGAGTGTGGAGGGGTCGCTTTGATGGATCATTTCCTTCCAGAACAGCTCTTCTGCAGCTCTGTAGCTTCACAGGCACTCTCCGGGTGTGCTGGAGTATTTTTCATATGTTTAATATAGGAATCCATATATAAAAATAAAACCAAGGTAATACTCTCAAAAATACCCTGGAAAATAAGTATGTAAATCTGGAATGAATTTGCAGTGGGTTTTGGGGGCAGTAAATGCCACAGATATAAGCAGAATAAAATAGCCACTTGGGTCACAATATTGAATCTGAATGTTCTGTTGTTTGGGATTTATAGGGGTTGCTGGCCTCTCATTTAGTTTCTTCTTGTGAAGTAGGGAAAACTGTAAGTTTTGTCTGTGCTGCAACTGTAGGTCAGGGATGTAATGAGACATCTAAGCACAGACTGGAGAGGGCAAGTATTTTAAAGCAGGGTGTTGTGTTTCAAATAGTTAAGCAGATTGTTTCCCAGTTGTTGCCCAAATTTATCAGGAAATCATAAGATTTTGAATAAGTGGTTTCAGCTGGTAGCATCATTCAAATTAGTATCTAAATACTTTTTTCATCTAAAGGGATTATCAAAATAGTTTTAAGCAGTAAAAAACCCAATATGCTACAAACATCATTTGCAAGAAAATCCCAGGGCATTAAAAGTAGAAATAAAAATCTGTAATTTGGATATTTAATTGCTGAAGAAAAACCCTTTTTCAGAGAAAAAAATATGCTGAAAATACTTGAATAGCTGTTATCCAAAAAGATCAGGCAGCCAACCCTAAAATTACCCATATAAAAGAGGTGACTCCATTATTTCAAGCAACTTCTGGTGGAAATAAGAGCAGATTTTGGCATAGTGAGTAGATTCTTAGTATAAAAGTGAGTATATTCAGGCAGTCCACTGAGATGCCTGATTTTACAAAAATATGCAGAGCTCCTAGCAGTGACTAGTGCTGTTGAAAGAAAGCCCTGTCATTTAGATATAAAACTTTATTTAAGGCTCCTATTACTGACATCTTTTGTCTTAAAAAGTGCTAAGTATTTTGTGCTTCAAGGACCTCTGATTGCATTTTTGGACTTTCCCATTGCTATTTTGGGAATCTGGGAAGGAACTTCATTTCAGAACCACTGGAGATGATGTAAGTGGTTGCAAAAGCCTTTAGCTCATGGGAATTGTGTGACGCTCATGGATTTCAGCAGGGTCTGGCAATTTGCAGTAGTCAGGATGTGACTGCAACACACACATCCTGTGTGTGCTGTGGTGCTTTGTTACCCATGCAGATTTGCCCCTCACCATTTCCCTGACCTGATGCTGCTCTGTGCACCATGGATTGCAGTAATGAGGCATGAGCAAGCTGAGCTCAGTTATTTGCATCCCCTCCCTGCTTTTTTATGAACTTGCAGCAAAGTGGCTTCTTAGTGGGAGCAAGTCATGTTTCCTGTTCATGCCTGCACTGATGGCTGCAGTCTGGCTTTTTTTGCTGCATCCCACCTTTGCACGGGATCAAGCTCTCTTTCCTGCTCTTTCATCTCCACACCTTTAATCTTGTGCCTCATTTTCGGATGGTGAGGGAGGTATGTGGCAGGAAGAGGCTGAGGGGGTCAAAGACACCTTGGGGACTTTGAAGTCTAATGCAAGAGGACAAAAGGGTGGAAGGGGGTCATGGTGCAAAAGGAGAAAGGGGCAGGATTTTGTCATTGAGTGCGGGAGCAGTGTTGGAGGGATGTACTTCCCTTTTCCTGGGGTTCAAGGATGTGAGGTTGTTGACAGCTTTGCTGTGTGCCAAGTGCTTGTCCTGCCCTAAATGAGCTGGAAACAAGAAAAAACCAAAAAGCAAATGAGAGTAATTTGAAACACAGGGCATCTGCATGTTCATTATTAAAAAAAATAAAAGTAAACCAAATCCTTAAAAAGTCAAAGTGGTCCCTGGAGAGGCAGTGCTCAGCAGGTGATGAGCTAGCCAGGCATCTACATGCAAAGATTTATTTTTTCTGCTTTCTCATCAGTCCTCCCAGGCTGCAGTCTCAGACCACAGGTGGCTGAGCCTGGGCTGAAGCCTCACCAATCCTTGCTCTCTAGCAGGTTGTGACTGGGGAGGAAAAGGAGTTCCAAAAGCAGCACAAGAGAGAGCTCTAGTGATGTTTAAAAGGGAGAAAAAGCTTTTGAATAAGTGTCTTTCAGCAGCTGCTAGGTGTAGACTACACATTTGGTGTTTTCTTTCTGGTGCTCTGATAAAAATTGAATCCATTTGGGGAACAGGGCTGGGGGGATGGTCATGATTTGTCTTCTCTGATTGTATAAAATCCTGTTGTACAGTCCTGTTTATATGGCTGTCAAGTTCCATCTTAAAACTCAGGGACAGCTCACTCGTGGCCTCGTTCAAGCCTTAAAGCCACTCAGATTTGCCAGCACCATTTGCAAACATCCTGGCACATGCTCTAGCCTGAGTGAGCTCTCTCACAGGTTAGCCTAAAAAGGCTAGAAAAAAATGTTTTTGTCCTAGTTGTATCAAATCCAGGCTTGATCAGAGCAGAATTTTCTAGAGGTACTATTGATTTTTGCCTTACAGACTTAACCAGCAGTTTGCAAGTCACTCAGCCATCATTCATATCTGGAGTTAGGCAGCAAGATAACAGTCCCTGTAAAAAGACTATGTTAACCTTTGGCTTGGTGATGGATCACATTAATAAGAGTCTCAGATTGGACACAGTCAAATCATGAGTCTGTGCCAGCTGTAGTATTTTAGCTGGAAGATGGCAAAGCAAGTTTTTTTTTTTTTTCTTCTGAAGCAGCATCTTCCCCAGCTTTCTTTGCCAGTCTCATAGAAAGTCCATGAAGTCAATGGTCTTCTGTAGATCTGTGTGTCCTACATGATGATATGTCCTACTTCAGCCACTGGAATCAAGATCAGTTTGCCTTTGGAGGAAAGGGTGTTGCATAATGGGCCCTCAAAATCCCATCTAGCTCCTTTTCTTGTAGTTTTTTGGTCTAAGCAAGGCTTCATGAAAATCTTGGCATGCTGCTTGAGCTATTTAATTGTGCATTGTGGTTGTTTAAAACTATAGCTCCTATTTTATTTTGTATGTGGAAAACAGCTGTTTGGAAAAATAAGTTTGGTTGTATTTTTTTTTTTAACTTTGATTTTGTCTAGAAAATGTTGACTTTTTGAGGAAAACAATTGTCAAAACTCAAAGCATCAACCCCCACAGAAAAATAATGGAAAAGATAGAGATGGGAAAAAAACAATACAGTTAATCAACACAGAAAAAAGAAAGGCAGGGGGACACATGGGCTCTCTGAATTATTGCAAGCAGGATCTGTGCTCCTGACCTGCAGCTAAACAAGTTTCACATCCCCCAAGAGAGTTTTGAAGCTTTGTCCCAAGACTGCCTTGCAAAGGTGAAGGGTCAAGTGTTGTGCATGGGAGGCTGTGACACCCTCCAAATTTATAATATTTGCAAAAAATGGTAAAAACGTTCATTTCTTTCCTTCTCTGAGACTTGTGGAGGTATCTTCTGCTGAACTACTGATCTAAAGGCCTTGAGGGCTGGCTGGCTCTGCTAATAGTAGCGTTAAATATACCAGACCTTTTCTGCATCAAAATACACAGGACATGCAAGCCCTAAAAGCTTATTGTTAGGAGGCTTTGAAAGGTGCCTGGCACAATTTGAAAGCAAGCTGCCTATGGCAGCCAATGCTGAGGTAAATCCCCAGTGCCTGCAGAGTTCCTGCACACCAAGAGGAGTGCAAATAACTGAATCTTGTCTGCTCAGCAATGCAGAGAGGTCCCGAAATACTGCTTTTTTCTAGCTGCACAGGACAGGAGAGAGCATCTGGCCCTGACCCAAAGCCCTGCTTTGGGCTATGAGACAGCTCAGTGTGAGGCCTTTCCTGAAGTCTTCCAGCTCTCTGTCGGCAATAACGTGCTCCCAGCCTCCTGTGGAGAACCACTGCAGCCCTCTTTGCATGCAAATTGTTAATGCGTTGTGCATGAGGGCCCTAATTAATACTCTGCTGCAGATAACGATTTTACATTATAGCTATTAACCTTGGCATATTTTGTACTAAATGCCAGCACATTGGGGAGGATTTTGTGTATGTTGGTTTGTGAAATAATGAATTATGTTTTTGCATATTTTATATATTGATTTTCTTTAGTAATCGTGAGACTAATGTTGGGGAAAAGAGGTCTGCAGTAGTGTATTACCTACTCCAAATTAGCCGGGTCTTTTGGAGCCTCAAGTTCTGTTTCTTGCTCTACATTGTCTTTCTTCAGGTCTTTTCAGCTGGCACATACAATGAAGACAGGAGTGCATCCATAGGATGGATTTATAGTCCTCAGAGAAGGTAGCCTTCCTTTTCTGTGCCCAAATGTCCCTTTTTCCCAGATTTTGTAATAACATCTCCTCAATTCCTAGGTCACTTGAGTGTCCATCTGTAGTAATCTGATTCCTGGATCAAGACTGTGAATCATAAATCATCAAAGTTTGGATGATAATGGGTTTTTAAGTGAGGTATTTTTAAGATTTCTTTTTACTATTTAATTAATTTGTCCCTAATAATAGACCAGAATTGATTACAAAGAGTAATGATGATGACAGCCTGGTCTGGTGGGGTTTATCCAAGGGCATTGTTCTGAGGAGGAATTCTGGCTCAGAGTGAAGACAAGGAGACTTGAAGGCTAAGTGCCACTACTAGCTGATGGGCAACAGTGCTGATGGTGATTTAAACTGTTTGCATCTGCAGTTCTCTGCTGTCTTGTCTTGCTGGGGGTGTTAGGAGAGATCATCTCCTATTGCCTCTCTTGCCAAAATAAAAAATTAGACTTATGTTCAAAGTGCCCAGTTTCATCTGCCAGGGCAAGTGCAATGCCTGGGGCAGGCCTACAACCTGCATTTCCTGCAAGGAGAATGTCCAAGGGTTTTTCAGTTCTTTCTAGCTCACCCATCTGCCTATACTCAGTGCTTGAGTGATATTTAAATGCAGAATATCCCAAAGCACCAAACTCTGAGGAAACCTGGTCCTCATTTACCCTGCATTTGCCATGATGTGTAATGGAAAAAGGATGCTTATAAGGCCACTTTCTTTTGAAAGAATTTTGCTTCTGATCCAACTGGCAATAACTAACTGTGTGTAAACTGTTTTATGGATCTGTATAGTCAACAGATCAATTTTATTATACTTGGCCACTGCAGAAAAAAACTGTAAGCTCCTGCTGTTAGCTGATGTCTGGGAAATATGTTTACAACTTTGTTACTTTCCTTTAGTGGCATCAATTTTGTTTATTTTTTTATACAGTAAAAATTGTGCAGTGCTCTCTCCTGTGCTATTTTATCATGCAGAACTTTTCCACATGGCCACCTTCAGTATGGCATATTGTGCTAATGAGAAAGCATTCACAATTCTAAATAATGACAGGTCTCTTGATTTTCCTGGGCTGCTAAAAGTTCAGTTCTCCTTTGTCTTTCAGCTATTGAGTTTTACTGATTTTAAAAGTCTTTTGTGTAGTGTAATCAAAATGATTAGTTTCCACTGAATCCCCCAGAGTTACCGGGATAGCAAGATTTGCTTCAAAATGAGTTCATCTGTTTTAAAACAGTGTAGAAAGTATTAAAAGATGTAAGAGTGAGTTGCTGGTGTTTACAACTATAGTAGCTGGAGCACTGGAGTGGCTTCCTTAGGTGGCCATGCTCTACACCATGATGGAGTTGGGGCTGATAGCTGCCCCAAACACATCTCTGCTGCTATTTAATTGGTTTAGTGACAATTTTGATTTATCCAGGGAACTGGGCTGTGGCAATGAGCCCAGGGACCCAACTACTGCTTGGCTGAAAGTGAGGGCTTCTTTATGAGACATCAAAATGTTACCTTTTTGCAGGCTGGCACTGCCTCTCTGGAAGGGTATATTTGAAGGGAATGTTGAATCAATAACTTCAAAAGGCCCTTTAAAAATAATCAAGTTTGGGAACATGTTTTAATGTGATCTCAGTTTCGTTTAGCCCAATGTCCCATATGTGACAAACATCAGTGCCAGATGTTTCTAAATAAGATATGAAACTCCCACAGCAACAGATGTGGGATGGTTTTCCCTAAACAAAGGTCTCACCCCAACCATGCATACTTACAGATCAATCCTGGAACAGGTGTTTCACTATGAATACCTGGTGGACAGGGAAAGCTCACGACACACTCTGTGTTTACTGAATTATACTAAATAAAAATATACAGCTTCCTGAGCAATCTTAGCTACACCATCTTTAGAGTTACACTAAACTGACATTTTCTGTTTCAAAAGAACTGACCCTGGAGTCACAGGATAGATAAAGTGGGAAAGGACCTCAAGCTTCAGACATGGGCTGCATTTGGGAATCTTCAAATTTGCATCAGAGTAAAGGAATTACAGATTTCTTTTACTTGAATGGGAATCAGTGAAAAGCACTTTGGTGAGCCTTTTATTTGCAAAGTCACTTTTTGGAATAGATTCACACCTCAGCTATTGCTATGATATCTTAGTAACTCTATTATTTTGTATTTTCTCTTAGTTCCTTTGCAATTTCCACATTCAGGTTCAAGACTTTGCTAATGATAGCTCCTTGCATTTCAAGGTGGCTGAATCAGCAGGACATATGGCACATATCCACAGAGCTTTAAAAATATCTCTCTACGTGACATATGCTGTTTGTCCCTGAGCACTGGATAGGTTAATTGTTAAAGAAACATTAATAACATTAACCGATGGTATGGCTTCCCACTGCCTCTGCCCTGGCAATCTCACACTGGCAAATGGATTAATAAGCCTATCGGAAATGAATGTCGTTGCTATGCAAGTAACTCAAAACTAGATAATTTAAGAATAGTTTGGATGATTACTAATTAGATCCACTGACACAGGGGAATTTGAATTATTCATGTCTGGCTGAAAACAGCGGGTAATTCATTTGTGCACTTCTCTGCAACTAATGTGAAAGTTGTTTATTTTTCCCCACACACACACCCAGACAATTGCTAAAAATGATCCCTTGTTTCAGTGCTGATCATTTCACTGCAGAGAAATATCAGGGCTGCAAGGGAAGTTACTTGAGGGAACGTGTGGACAAGCCACATTTTGAGACATTAACTTTATTCTTTATTAATTGAGTTTCAATAGAACAAGACAACATCTGAACTTCTGAATAAATATCCAAATTAAGATGGGCATACACTCCTGAGGTAGGTGAGGAGAAGCCACATAGTGGCACCTGCCTCCCCACATGCACCCTTTTTTGGGTGCTGGAGTGCATGGGGCTAGCTGGGAAGACATGAGGGCACCCTTCCCAATCCTTTCTGCTCCCTTCACTGTCCCCAGAGTCATCTAGCACCACTCTGTCTCCCTGTGGCAGAGGCATCAAGCACTCCCCAGAGCCCTCCTGTCACCTGGAGGAACAGTCTGAGGAGCTTCCCCCTCTGAGGGCCCTGTGCATGTCCAGATGCACACGCCTTTCAACTCTGACACCCCCAAATCATGAACACACCGTTTTCCTTGAGAAAAGGCATCCTTAGCAGCTCTGCAAACATGTACTGCTGGACACAGAATTTGCTAAAGTGAGCTGGATAACTAAAATTGAGGACACATAGGAGGCAGGGAAAGATGTTCTCCACCTGTGTTCTGTTTATCCTTAGTGACATGCAAAGGACTTCTAAACAGTGTTCAACAGCTCTCTGGACTGTCTGATAGCTCCTTCTGTCCTAGCTGAGAGCCCCAGCCAGCAAAGATGCCTGAGCACACCAATTTTAGGACTTCTCCTTTTTTCTTTGTTCATTGCCTAAAAGGTCTCTGTTTTGTTTGAACAGGGGAAAAAAGAAAAATCATATGTCTCTGGAACTGGAGGATAAATAACTTCACACATGAAATTACCCAGCTCATTCAATACTAGGCTCTGCAGATCCTATTGCCTTTATTAATTTATGAGCTTTATTATCTTGATTTTTCATTAAAATACAATAAGTTGGTCTAACTCATAAAACAGATAAAGTGAAGCATAATAGTTCATTTACCATTGATCCATATTTGTAACTCACAGAAGATGATGGCTATGGCTGTCATACACGAAGCCATATCCAATTCAGAAGTGCTACACAGCTATGAATAGTTAAAGCAGGGAACAGCACCTCGTTTTTCCTTCTTGCCTCACCAGCACACTTGCTCTTATTTTTACCACTTTACAGCACAGCAGCATTAGCTCATGTCAGCGTCTTAGATGCATCTAACCCTTCGCAAAGCAGGAGGCAGAGAAGTGTAACTTGCCTGAGACCACAGACAAGAACAGTTAACTGAACTTGGTCCTGTATTTTAGGAAAAGGGAGGGGCAAAAGGGTGTGAAAGCTGCTGTAGAGGGGATTAGTTTGCTAAAGGAGGCATAAAGAGCACTGTGTGGCACCAAACACATTTTAAGCATGAGAAGCTTGCATTTTTTTGTTTTGTTTTGTTTTGTTTGTGTTTATTTTTTTTAAGTACAGGATTCAGGCTTGAGCACAGATCTATGTTTCTCCATGTGTGTACACATGCCACATATACCCATTATTGGATAGCTGTGAGAAAAATGCCAAGGGCTCAAGTGCGTTTGCACACTAAATACCAAGTATATTAATTTCTTAGCATTTTCCTCTCACAAAGGCAAAGATGCATTAGAAAGCAGAGACGTTTTAATAGTTGTGTGGCAGTCTGAAATGCTGCTGATTTTACAGCTTTTGTGGTCAGAGCCAGCTCCCTGCCCGTTAGCAATCCCCAGAGGGCACCATGGTCCCGCATCCCCCTCCCAGCTTTGACCACGTTAAGCCACAGCTTAACCCTGGCAGCCACCACCTCATCCAGGCCTTCCTCAATATGAGCAGTGCTGGCACTGTGGGACCACAAACAGCATGAAAACACAAGAAAAAAATCACTATGCTTTTGCTTAATGTGTATTTCTATTTCCTCCTCCTGGCAAGTGGGGGAAGCTTAATTGGCTATTTCATACTTCTGTCCCTTTCTCCTTGACCCCAGACCTCTGTTGCTGGCATCTAGCATCACTCCATAAATGACAGTAAAAACACCTGATGTGGCAAGTGGGTGCTTTATGAAGAGTGACATGGCATCAATCATAATTAACCCATGTGTCCCTGTCACAGGCTGGGGCAGGCCCTGTCACATCTGTTTTTCTGTTTGAAAATACTTTGGTTTATGTAGGTTTAGCTGAGAACAACCAAGAGACTGATCTCTAGGCAATGAGAGCCGGTAAAAGATTAATTAACTGTCACTCGGAAAGATGCCCTGGCTCTGGAAACCATCAAGCACATTTGTAGGGTTTCATTAGTTCTGCTTTTCCCCTCTCCCCATGCTTGGTGTTGTTTGCTTTTTGGATCAGTTGGCAGCCCAGCATCTGCTATCTGAGCCTTTTGGAAAACACTCTGGAGGATGTGAAGCACCTGAGTCCTGCAACAGCATGATTATACAGCCTTTCATAAAAGCAGGGTAATTCCTTTTGTGTCTTCAATTAAATGCCACACCATGAGCATTTCAGACCTGGCATCTGTGTATGCACAAATAAATGTTAGTCAGATCAGTGCAAAGTGCATTGACACTGCAGTAGCACAAGAGGTGCTGTGGATTTTATATCACTGGGCTGTAAAGCACTGGTGACTTTTGGTGTCATTTTGTGGCAGCAAGTGGCTTGCAGAGCCACTGCGTAAGTAGCGTGCTGGTGTTGTATTTTCCTCTTTCTGCTCCCTTGAGCCCTAAACTGGCCCATCCACCTCCTAATCAGCCTGTTTAGTTCTTTTTTTAAACCAACCTTGTCCCTTACAGAATCCAGCGTTACTATGGCAATGCAAGGACTTGTCACAGCACTCACAGGTGCTGTAAAGGATACTAAAAGTGTGTTGTGGGACACTGTACTTAAGCACGTGCAAGGCAGTGAGGTGTTGCAGGAAACTTTTTTTTCTTCTTCCCTTGCTCTTCAGATGGATGAGGAGGCAAGCTGTGATGGTGAGCAGAATATGCCTTTGGGTATTGGATACACTCCACAAACAAAGAGAAATAAGTGAAAATGGTGTGCAAAGTGCTGCTCGGCAATAGTTACATGTATTGAACTTTGAACTTGAAGCATTTAAAACAACCAATCCTGGCACAGTTAGGAAATGCAGTTATTTCAACCTTTGGAAACACAACTCTGTATTGCATAGGGTGTGGCTTGCTTTTAGGTAAAGAGTGGGAGCTGCTCTGGTTACTATCCTTCCTACACATAACTATGTGCAGGTCTCTAAACTGGAATGATATTTTCTCATCTTGTATCTCCTTCCAAACTATCAAGATGACTGCATTCTCCTAATGCGCCTTACTGATTCAACTCAAAGTTGTTAGCTTATTTTTAAGAATTTTCTGGCTGTTTCAGATGTGTGCAGTCCTCTACCTCCCTCTAAATAATGTTTGGGCTATTAGAGAGTTAAACTGGTAGCTCTCTTGGACTTGACACGGTAATAAATCTAATAATATCCTGCTAACAGAGCTAAATACCTCATTTGAGGAAAAATGAAGCAATATTTTTCCCTGAGCTGTAAAATATGTTGGGTGATTTCATTTCCTTCGTATGGAACATTAGGGCTTGGCATAATCCTCACTCAATCCAAAAGAGCATAAAAGTTGTCTCCCGTGTGATAGCTCCAGTTGCCTCGCTGCCAAGTACCTGCTGCACACTGTGCTGCCTGGCCTGCTTCCAGCAGGAGCATGTGTGGTTTTCCCTCTTGCTAAAGAGAAAAGAAAACAGGTCCATTCTGGCATTCGGTTGCAGGCTGTAAAATTGAAATTAGCATTCAAGACACAGATGTCTCTACCTACAAAGGCCACCTGCACAACTGACACTTCACTTTAAGGCATGCCCCTTAGTCTGCCAAGGTCCAAAACTGAGACATGTTATCTGGCCAAGTCCTGAAATGCAATTTGAGTAGGAACAGTGAGGTGCCCAAAGATCAATTTTTAAAAATCTAGATGTCTTCCCTTATGTTTCTGTCTGGTAGTTCTTACTTCAATGTAAATAGCTTTCAGTAGAGGAGAGACACCTTATTTAGGAAGATTCTCAATTATTTCATTACTGTTGTGGCTGAAGTCCCATAAAATGAAGTTTGGGTTTGCGATATGAAGGGAAAGTTTACAAGAAAATTTTGCATGCCTCAAATACTTTTGTCACCTTTGCTCTTTCATTTGTTGTTTTCTACAAACAGAGCAGTTGTTAGAAATCTATTAGAATCCCGCTTTTTGGGATTCACTTCACAGAATAGCCCAAATGAAGTTTGCCTCTCATTTTTGCTCCGTGTAACTCCATTAGCCACACTGAGCAAATAGCTGACCATGAATTTTCTTGTTTGTATAAATATACAGATGTAAAATATAGATTATATTTCTATGTATATCTATTTCACTCTCCTGCTAATTATTTTCAATCTTTTGACCCTTACACTGAATCTTCTTTATCTGTTGGATGTTTTACAGTCTTGAATGGATACCTACTTATGTTTTCTAGTCCTTAGATTGGTAGCTTTTAGTCTAATTTTTTGCAAAATCTGTTCCAGTTTCACAACTGGACTGCATCCTTTTAGTTTCGTTAAAGGAAACTATTGTAAATATATACAATCATAAAGATTTTGAGCCCCTCACATCTGTGGATACACTTGCAGCTGTCACTGTTCTGCTAATCTGCCTTTTTCAGTTCATCCTTCACACTCCAAATAGAACTAAATCTTTGCATCAAGCAACTTTTATTCTTCCTGGATGTAACTCACTTGGTTGTTTCCTATATGTCATGAGCTTCCTTTTCATATTACCAAATATGAAATGCATACTGAAATCAAATGCATAACTCTTTGTGTATCTCTAAGTCTTTTATACTGATTATATATTAATTGCTTCAATTTATTGGGTGTGGAGAGACCTAAAATAAGAACATTTTAAGCACTGCTTGGCTTTAGCACAGAATATCCAGGAGCAGATTGGCATTAAGATGTTGTGTCAGAGGTGATAATAGATTGTATTCCTTGTTGCTTTACTGGATGAAGTGCTGTCTGTTGGATGTTTCCTTAGCAAAGCCATGTCTGAGTGGCAGGAAGGAAAGCTTCCGATTTGGTTTGATTTTAGCAGTTGATAATAATAATAAATTCATTCTAATTATCATTGATGCAATCATTTCCCACCTGTAACAACAGAAGATGCTTAAAAAATACTTGGAACCCCCCCCTAGAAGCCAAATGAAAGAGCTGTTTGATTTGGTTTTTCTTATCTTGCTGCCTGAAGCAAGGAGAGCTGGAAGGTGCTAGCTAGTGGCAAGGTATATTTGGAGTATTTTGTGCTCACTTTTTACCCCTTTACTCAAGTGTTTGTGGGAAACACATTCCTTTAAAATACATAGATTTAAAAATTCATTACTCACTTAGACAGAAAAAATATTAGTATTTTTATGGTTTTAGGTTTTTAAAATTATTTATTTTATTTTTTTATTTGAATAGTGTCCATACTTGGGAAAAAAATATACTATATTTTTCCTTATCTCTTAGCATTATTTATAGCTCTCTGATACCGTTTTGAACACCTTACCATGATCAAACATTATTTTAGTAATTCCCACAGAATGTTTCAGGAAATACAAAAACATAGAGACTTCTAAACTTTTTTTAAGAAAAAGGTTGTGCAGCTCAACAGCTTTGAAGCTATTTTTAACTCCCTGAAAACACAGGATATATATGCTGTTGATAGTTTTTGTCAGAAGATGGATTTCAGTAATACTGCCCTCTCCACCCCCCCCAGTTTTTAATCTTTGCAGCAGCAGTTACTACTTATAAGAAATGAATATATTTATACAATTATTCCAACTGCTCTGAATGCATTATTTTCAACAGGGATTAAAGTCAGAGAAATACATATTGAAATTATAGACTTTGTACAAACCTTGTCTTTATAATAGCTCTCCAACTTTCTGCCCCATTGATAGTCCTCTTTAGAGAACAGGTTCTCCCTTGTCCCATGGGGGACACCACATCTTCTCTTCCCCTGTTTCCTTCTTGCCTTGCATGCTTAGCACAGAGCTTAAAAAATGGGGTCTAATAGCTGGGCCTATTACAGCAACTCAGCGCTGAGTTTGTCCCTTGTGCAGCCTGTGCTGGTGGAGAAGGCAACATTGACATCAGTCTGGAGGAGAAGGACTTAGGGGTGATGGTTCACGAGAAGCTCAACATGGGCTGGTAACGTGTGCTTGCAGTCCAGAAAGCCAACCATGTCCTTGCCTGCAACAAAAAAAGTGTGGCCAGCAGGTCAAGGGAGGTGATTCTCCCCTTTTACTCGGCTCTCATTAGACCCCACCTGGCGTATTGTGTCCATTTCTGGAGCCCCCAACACAGGAAAGACATGGAGCTCATGGAGAAATTCCAGAAAAGGGCCATGAAGATGTTCCATGGGCTGGGGCACCTCTCTTGTGAAGACAGGCTGAGAGAGTTGGGGTTTTTCAGCCTGGAGAAGGGCTGCCTTATAGCAGCTTTCCAGTACCTGAAGAGGGCTTGCAGGAAAGCTGGGGAGGGACTTTTTACAACAGTGTGTAGTGAGAGGATGAGAGGTAATGGATCAGAACTGGAAGAGGAGATATTTATGTTAGACATTAGAAAGAAATTATTTAGTGAGGGGGATAAGAGGCAGGAACAGGTTGCCCAGGGAAGCTGTGGATGCCTCATCCCTGGAAGTGTTCAAGGTCAGGTTGAATGGGGCCCTGAGCAACCTGGTCTAGTGGGACATGTCCCTGCCCATGCAGGGGGGCTGGAACTAAATGATGTTTAAAGTGCTTTCCAAGTCAAACAGTTCTATGATTTTATGATGATTCTATGATTCTGTGATGATGCTATGGTTCCATGAACAGAAGCTGCCTGTTTTTCACTGTGACATGACTTACTTAAACTTTTGGACTGGCCTTGGCTACCAGGGATGTGTGGCAACAGATGCAGGAAGAACCAATCTGCTCGAAGATATTGACATGTTTCCCTGTTCTGCTTGTATTTGAGCTTCTCACCCTGCTAAACTGATGGCAGCCAGTTTTACAGAGGTGGGAAAACACTAATCCACAAAACATTTAGAGATCTCTTAATTCATCCTTGAAGTCACTTGGCAAGTTCAGATCAAGGCAAAAGTGATTTTCCCAAAAAAAGTGTAGCATAAATTCCCTTAATTCCACTAAATGCGGCTGTGACCTTGGATGGATATCACCACCTGTTCCTCCGTTGTGGGTCTGAAGATACAAAGAGCTGGAATGTTATGCAGTTTTGCAGAGAATGGGTTCTGCTGAAGCAGATATGGTCTAATTTACACTGGTTTCACACTGAGCAGAAAAATCATGAGGTTTTTCCCTCAAGAAGCGGGGATGAGAAAGCATGGAAAACCACAATAGATGCCCAACACAAATGGTTGAGGGTTTTTTTGTTTGTTTGTTTGTTTTTTCGTATTTCTAAACTCTCAGGTGTCACACATTTAACATTCTCAAATATTATTTTGCCATAATGAGAATTGGCAATTTAAAAGCAAACTGGCTCTCTGCTGAGTCAGTATTTTTATATAATTGCATAACTCTGTAAGAAAAGCGTTTACGGCTTGTCTCATGCTCTTGTACAATTCTCTTCCCCTTGTGTCCCCTCCAAGTGCTGCAAAGCCTTGCTGGACTAAGTGTGCCAAAGACCTGCTGTGGCATTAGCAGTATTCATCAGAAAGTGCAGAGCTGAGTTACCATTTATGCTGCTTTCTAGGCAGGTCACTAAACTTCAGGCCTAGTGATTTCAACTAAAAGGGAGCAGCGCACCCACCTATGTTCCCATATTAAACCAACTTGACTACGTCCTGCTGCTGTAAGTTGCAACAACTTCATTCTGTCACCCAAATTACAGCTTGTCAAGAGAAGCAAAAGCTCTAAGACAGGAAAAGACTGTTATTTTTAAAAAGTTATTTTCAAAAGTAGTAAGAATCTTTACAAAAAAACACAAAAAAGGGATTTATTACAATTGCACGGCTGCGTCCTCAAAATGTTACCCCTTCTTGTCCATTCTGCTAGATTTGTTTGGCTTTTTGAGCAAGTGATGAACTTGGAAGGCAATGGGTTTCCTCACACTACAGATCTCAAGTGCTCAGAAAAGGACTGAAAAATCATAGCTTTGGCATAACAATCTTGGTTTGTTTTTCAGAATAACATTTCTCTGGTTTTGGACCTTATTTTATTTTTTCTTCACTTTTTTTTTTTTTTGTACTTGTGTTTGAAGTTTGATGACACAATTTTTGGTTCTAGAATGCTAAGAATTACTTCTTCTTATTTTAAACAAAAGCTGAGTTGCTGATGTTTGGGAGCTGGGTCGTTAAAGAACCCCTTACCATTTACTTGTAGGAAAATAAAAGATTGGCAACTTGTCGTCTTCGCTGATGTTGCCATGGCTTATATTCCTATTTTACTTACACTCTTCTTTAATGTAATCTACGGATTATGCGTTGCCTTAAATTCTTTATATTGCAGACTTGATTCCCCAGCACTTGTTAGCTCACTTTGAGGTAGAGCCCCGTGAAAAGTCTGGAAAACATTTCTTAAAAATCAATATCTCTGTGATCCAAACAGAAAAAGTTACACAAAGGCAAGATGCCTTTTTGTCTTAGAAAGGTGAGGTTGTCAATGTATGCAGTGATTAAATGTCACAGCAAGGTGGCTCTTACTGGAAAGTGTCCTTTTCAGCTGCCATGGTATCTGCAGTCATCTCTGTGCCACATGTGGTCTTGCTTAATCTGGATTTGGGCCCTTTGGCTCGAGTACGCTCTCACTTGCTGAGCTGCTGCAAATTGTCTGATTTAAATTAAAATTATTTTTGATGTATCCACAGTTGCATAGAACCAGTTACCTAAGCAAACTCAGGTGTATGAAGGTCTTTGACTCTTCTCCCTTAGTCTCTTTTTGTTCCATGTGATACCAAGGGCACATCCTACCCACCTGCTGCTGTGCCATGGGACACATCCCTGGTGAAGTGGCACAGGTGGGCACACAGGACTGGGGAGGATGCATTACGAGGAGAGACAGTAATGGTACAGGAAAGTGTGTTTGCAGGCTGTGGTGCAGAATCTGACCCTCACTGAGGGGCTTGTTGCAGGCTTTGACTGCTCTCTCTAATTGGGATCACACTGATCAGTTGCTAAAATGATGCTCCCAATAGGCCAGAGTGTGTTTTCCTAAGAAAAGCCTGAATCACGTCTCTCAGCATGGTAGTCTGGCTGATGTGAAATAAAAGGTATGTTTGTCAGTTTTGTGTCACGCTTCCTCCCTCACCTCCTGCTGGGGAGCAGGGCTGATATGATTAGAAGCAGCTCAGACATGCCTTTTGGTTTGCCTGCAGCAATACTAGCAGCGACTTTGTTTTTTGGTTTCCATTTTTAAAGCTAGGCTTGGTTCCTTCCAGTACTCTACTTCCATTGCTCTTCTGAAGGTTGCTCAGCTCACTGAATACATACAGCTATTAGAGGAATGCTTAAAATAACCCCAGATTTCTGGTTTAGGTCACAAACCAGAGAGTGAAAATATTTAGTCAGAAGCACCTTGGGTGTTTAAGCAGCAGACAGCAGTATTTGCAAATAATCCTAAAAAATAAATCGGGACCTCTATGGACAGGCAGAGATGAGGGTTTCTGCACCAACTGGGAGCCTGCAGAAGTCGATGAATGGTTATGATTGCCCTGACAGCCAGAAAGGGTGTAAGCTGAAGGGGTAAAATGCATAAAGATGGTTGCAAGTATGATCCAGCGCTTTGGGTCTGTACACACCATTTATGCTGTGCACACCTTCCCTTTTGAACTTGGGTGGAGGAAAATGGATTCAGCATTTTCCATATAGATGAAGTTATGTCCTATGTGAAACATAGGAACACAAAATACTAAGGCAGGCAAAAACCTAGTTATTTCAGTCTTGAAGCATCACCTTAGGGTTTAGTGGAAGTAGTATTTGAGAACTCTGCTTTTCTGGTTTCCTGTTGGGAATGTGTTTTCCATGAAGCATTATGCTCTTCTCCATTTGCTGAGCTTCTAAGATGAGAAATCATTTTTCCAGTGAAAGCAGACCTTTGTGAGGGAGGCTGTGATTAGCTGAAAGTCCAATTTTTCTGAAGTAATAGCTTGTAAGGAAATTTTCAACTACTTCTCTGCAGCCTAATTTGGGAAACTCAACCTCTCAGCTTTATGATTTTTCTGATAGTGAGCACTGGTGTTATTAATTTATGAAAGCCTGGGCTGGGAAAAACACTCCAGATCTGATTTACTCCAAGCATGTGGAATCAACAGTCCTGCTATGTTTATTGGATTGTACCACAAGCACTTTGCTAGGTGGGAGCCAGACCCTTTGCAGTACTGTCTCCTTTTGCTACTTGGGAGCCATCCCAGTTTATGCTGCGTTTCTTAAAAGTCTGGATTTATGAGGGCTTTGTGCAGACTGCACTGGAGATATCTGTAGAGTCTGGACCTCCATTAGCTTTCTTTAGCAGGGTCCATGGCACAGAGGGAAATGTTGGGTTCTTTATTTACCTTCACAAATGCTTTCTTCTTGCCTGCAAAGTCCCCATCTGGACGGTGTGCCAGTTCTTTCTGGTCTGCAATAAACTGTCTCCAGCTCCCAGTGCAGTGGACATCTAGTTTAATGCTACTGGTATTATGATAAATGTTGTGTGATAGTAAATTAGGTCTGCCAAGGATTGATATGACTTTTATCCTCTTTTTTAAAATACATAGAAAAATGTCTCTGCTGTAGAGCTGCCTCCTTTGGCAGATTTAGGGGTGCACTTGGGAATAATGGTTCTGTATGATGATTATAAAAGTATATAAAGCATTCTTTATTGCTCATTACCATTGCTCTGTATTAGGCTCATGATTATCTCCTAATGCATTGCAGTTGCAAACCCCAGGCCCCACCATATGAGAGTCTGAACCATCTGATTTTGTTTGGACAGTAGACAGGGGAGAAATACATTCTCAATTGTTTTCATTCAGAAGCCATGGCCTGTCTTCTTCCAGCAGCTTGCAGTTTCCCACAAACACTAGAAATGACTTTTGAGAGGTTTTTCTTTGAGCAACCAATATGCAATCCATGTTGCAGATATGCTGGTGTAGCCCCAGGCCAGTCAGCAGGGCAGCAGGGATTTCTTAGTATGAGCAGCCTGGTCAGCTCAAAAGCCCCTCAGGGGCTTGAACAGACACCTTAGCTGAAGAAAATGCCCCTACTGCAAGGAAGCAGTGATGGTGGCACTTCTAAACCTAACAGGTTTCAAAAGCAAACACAATTGTCAAATCTTCAGTGGCTCTTTGCATGGTGCTTGCCAATTAAAAAGCACTTGAAAAAACCCTGTCAGAATTGCATTAAGTGGAGCTGAGCTCTTTTGTATACCTGGCCTCAATCCTGAGAATTAAACAGCCAAAAAAATCCAACCTTGAGCACCTCAAAACCTGCAGTTTTTGACATGAGACAAATCCCAGAGAAGCACCTGAAAATAACTTTCATTGCCTTCAGAAGGCGTCGGATAATGCCATTAGCACCCCAGCTGCTCTTCCTCCTGTTGGTGAACATGTATACATGGGAATTGCCCGCTGATTTTTTCAACATCAAACTTGCATCAATTAAATATCACAGTGAACTGGGATCTCTCTTTCGCTGCTCATGACTTTTGTTTGCTTATAAGACATCTGGCTCTGTGAATGCAGCATCAGGTTGGTTGTTTTAGTTGCTTCTTTCTCTTTGAGTGAAACAAACCCATCTTGAATGCTTTCCCCTGAAGTCAGGAGTGCACATCTGTGTCTCATAGCTATGCATGCAATGGCATTCTGATTGCATTTCGTGTGGCCAGCCGATGATAACATTTTATTGAATTGGTGCATAGATTAAATCCCCTCAGCCATGACAATTAAATAGGAAAAAATGTGTATGCCATTTACAGGGATAATATTTAATCAGAAATAGACAAGAACATGAGTCACCAGCTCAGAAACAAACCCAGTCTTGATATAAATTCAATTGAACTTGTTCCAGCTGTTTGCAGCAAAAAAAGTAGCATTTTTCATAGATGTGACAACTGCAAATGAGCCCAGTTGAATTTGTCCAGAAGCGGAACCTTCAGGGCATTTTAAGGACCCCATGTCATTGTTTATTGATGATGGCTGGGGAAAATAACTAGGCAGCAGCAAAGGCCAGGGCACTGACAAAGAAGGTGCTGAGCAATGTGGGGTTGGGAATATGACATACAAAAGTTACATCTCACTATAACTTCAGTTTGCAGATGTGCATGAAGGAAAGCAATAGCTGCCACGCTCTGGTCTTGTAATCTTGACTGTATCCCCACTGCCCACCCCATGGGGCTGAGACTCCTGGGAGGGACTGATGCTCTAGGTAGAGGCAAGGCTGAAGCTCATTGAAACAAACTGTTTTTCATACATCATGCTCCCCTTAGGACAGCAGAGAGAGCACTGGGCACTCCGCTGCATTTTTGACAGTCAATTAGTATTAATCAAATCGAAGACATAGAGATAAATTATTAAGAATAGTTAGAGCTGAATAGCAGAGAAACGTCTTCTGGGACAGCAGCAGTCTGGAGATGTTCCACATGTTTTCAAGTTTACCATAACCTCTTTGGCAGAGAAAACAAGGTGGACATTT
This sequence comes from Chaetura pelagica, assembly GCF_000747805.2. Taxonomy (NCBI): domain Eukaryota; kingdom Metazoa; phylum Chordata; class Aves; order Apodiformes; family Apodidae; genus Chaetura; species Chaetura pelagica. Next base: position 12,251,123 of record NW_009952533.1, on the reverse strand, counting down.
CATGCTGACAGGTTTAGTTGCACAACATGACACTCCAGCCTGGCTGGAGAAAAAGTAGGAGGAAGTTTCAAATTGAAACTTTGTTCTTGTCTTCAGGGTATCTAAGAATTGCAAGTAAGTATGTGTTAGGACCCCACTCTCAGCATTCCTCAGTCTGCCAGATTTCCCCCCAAAATTAAGACTCATTAATTAATTCCTTTTAAATCCATTCAATATGTTCTGCTGCATCCAAACCTTACTTATTAAAGTGCCTCGTGGTCCCAACCACAAAAGTCTAAGTAGCTGTTTTGTGGCAGTGACCTGGACTTTTAAAAAATTAGTATTACATTAACTTGACAAGGTCTTTTGCCCTTAAAACCCCATGTTAAATGAGGTTAATAATCCCATCTTTTTATTCTTTACTAATCCATTTCCTCTCACCTGCCCAAACTGATTTTGGCTGACAAGCCTACATGTTATTCTCTTTAACCATTTTAAGGCCTGGGTCCTGTATTTATTTTTTTTCAGCCCCATGAGACCTGGCTGTGTTCCAGGCAGTGCTGAAAAATCAATGCTGGTTTGGCTGAGTGCCCTTTGGCCACCTGTTTTTAAAATTCTTGGCTATGAAGTAAGTAGACTGCTGCTCTTAATATGTCTAACTTGAGTAAATGAACTGGTTCATCCTCGCTAGGAAAGAGAAACATTAGTTTCACCTGCCTAGACATTTACCTCAATGAATGGCTCAAGGAAGTTCCAGTGTGGATCAGCTAATGACACCACAATCAGCTATTCCACTGGAAAAACAGGAAAATGAATTTACATTCTCAAGGAGACCTTTTGCATCCATGTATGCCTCAGCAAAAAAGATATACATACTTTCACTCAGAGGAAATGCTCCATCACCATGTTACACAAGCGAGAGCATGAATGGCAACGCGCAAACAAGTGATGCAGGTGGGCGTGTTGAACGCAGCAGCACGGTTCCCAGTGGTGGCAATGCACTGTTACTTACCAATCCCTTTCTACTTAGCAGAGATGCATTTTCAAAAAGTACGAGAGGTTAAATCAAGGGCAATTTGATTTAGTGTTGAATCAAAGATGGAGGAGCAGGGGGAGAAAAAACCCTAAGCATTTTTCTAGGAGAGGAAACTAAAAATTCATTGTCCAGGAAGTGGAGAGAGACATTAGCTGATTCTCTCTCCCAGTGTGGGTGGGAATGCAATTTGGGTAGATATGTGCCTGACATCCTGCTGCACGCACAGCTCAGGAACTCCTGGTCACAGAGCTGTAGCTGCAGAGGGCAGTGCTAAGTAACCTGTTAAATGAATGGTATTTAAAGCTGTGGGATTTCTTAGTATTGCTGCAAATGCTGTATTTTGAAAGACTAAACCTGAATTTTTGATTTATTTGTAATACCTATTATGTGCATCAAAATAGAAATGGTCCTTGTTTGACGGGGTATTTACATGTCAGCTAGACTTGTCTCCTGACCTTGAAACCCAAAGAAAATGGGTTTCTATTGTCATCAATCATTCTTCTACAAATGAACAGGCCCTCCTGAGTGCTAGGACAGCAACAGGACAAGCAGCACTCCTCAGGCTGTAAGAGTGGCTTGCCTTACTTGGCAAGCTGGCAGGTTTAGTGTGTCAGGGAGAAATAACAAGTAGATCAGCAGGTGAATGATGCCTACAGTAAGTGATATAAAATAAGGAAGCACTCTGTTAGTGTTGGTTTTGGGAAAGACAGTGTTATGAAGTCCCCTTGTAACTTGCTGCACAGCAGTAATGCTGCCAGTGGGGTTATGTAGCTCATTAAGTAGGGACATACATCTGTCCCCAGACCTCAGCCTCACTGGTTGCAGCAAAAAGTGTTTTTTTAAAGTGATGAGATTTGCTCAGTGTCACCTTGCCTGCATCCTCACCATTGGAATCTCCTTGCACCACCAGGCGCCCAAGGTGATAACAGGCTGGAAGGAGTTGACACACAGGGGAAAGCAAATTGTGCTCATCTTTTTTTGGCTAAGAAAGCTGTTAAGATGTGCCTTTTCTTAATGACTTTTCTTGATGATTTGCACACTTTGTTGTTCTCCCAGTCAGTGGAGTCTCAGCTTAAAAATGGGAGAAAACTATGGTAAATCAGATCCCTTCTAGAGAAGAAATTATGTTATAAGCTCAGTCATAGCTGAGCTACAGGTTTTCTGCAGGTACTCATAATATTACAGGTGTAGCTGTTGTAAAAGAACATCTCTGACATCAGGCCTCAGTTGAGGATGAACAACACATTATTTTTTCCCATAATGCTAGTAGCAGACCTCAGAGAGTAGAGATGCTTTCTCTGGAAAAACAGAGAAAAGAGACACAAAGCAAAGTAGCAGACAAAGCAATGTAGGTACCAGACTGAGGGCAAATAGGTCATGTTTAAGACTTCAAGGGAGACTGGAAGATTTATGTTCAAACCTCTCTGCAAGCAACTTTTTGTGTGTCCATGAACAGGTCCTTTAACCTTCTGGTGTTTTAGTGGCCTGCTTGTAAACTGCGGATATTTCTTGCTCAGTTTGGGCTTACTGATGCCAGTAGAGTGTCTCAGCAGGCATTGTTCTTATCCTCAGGCTGTGGGGTCATCAGGAAGGATTAGATATGTATAATTGATGTACGTATATGCTATAGGGTTTGTACAGCACCTTGCACAGTGTGATCCCAATGCCACCACATGTGGGCTCTCTAAGTGCTACCAAAACACACAACACAGTCAGTAAAATACAATTCCATCATCTTTCCTGTTACCCTCTACCTCAGTTTTATTTCTGATGGAAAACTGAAGTGTGAATTGGTTAGAAGACTGTCTTTCTGCTTATGTGTGCATGCACACATAGCATCCTTGTAAGTAGGAAGCTGTTAGCTTCTCAGGAAGCTAGGAAGTAGGAAGCTGTTAGTGGGACAGTGGTTCTAAGACACTGAAATATTTGTGTTGGGAAGCACCCAAGCATTCCCTAATAAGCTTATGCTAAATTGTCATGCAGCAGAATGAGAATGTGCTGTTGCTTGAAAACCTCATGCATGCATATGCAAGTAAACTGCTAGAATTATATTTTATTCCTATCTGGGAGATAAAAGCTTTGCACGTGTTGTTGGACAAGGCCTGATTAAAAATGATGTAGGAGCTGCTCTTTTTCCTGTTCTTCTACCTCTGTGTGTGCTTGTATGTGAGCAAGAGTTGCTATGGTGAACAAACGGTAGGAAGAACTCTTGATTTTTCCCACAAAACTGTAATCTTATTCCTCCTGATACTGCCTATTTTCTGAGATACATTTACATAAGTGTATGTATTTATATGAAACATAGATATGCCTGCAGTCACTCACAAGCACACACACAAAGCTACTGTGGAAAAAGGGATATGTAACTTGTCGCCATGTAAAATGACAGTGTTCTAAACCCACTGAGCTAATATTTTTGTGAATGGCTCAGCTGGTGATATTTCTTGGCTGTGTTTCTGATTTAAGCAATCTTGGGAAGACTGGATTAATCAGGAAAACACTTTCAGATTGTTAGCATTTTAGTAGCAAAATGTGGGTGATTACCCCCTTCCCCAGCAAAGTTCACCTGGAGGTGCATCTGAAATGTGTGTGAAGAACTGGAAGATCTCTTCAGCCACTGCAAACATGAAAGTGAACAGGGATGGCTTTTTAATTTAATAACCCACATATTTTTACTTACTGTTAAAACAGATACAGTGAGAAGAGTATGACCTCAATACAGGAGATTTTAGTAAGGGCAGAACAGGTTTCAGCCTTCTGTTAACTTTGCCGTAGCCAAATTTCTTTTAGGGCTTAAGCCTGTGGATTGCAGCACATTCCTACTTTTGCAGTATGCTTGGGGAAATGTTTCACACCAGCTTCACATTAGGGCTGGGCTAATGCTCCTCAAATTAAACTCATAAATGGAGCTTCTGAGGAGTATTTGCAGCTCCACATTGTTTTCCACTGGTGACTGACAGTAAACTGAAAGCAGAAGGGAAGCATTTCAGTGCCATGTCAGTGCAGGTGACTTCCAAATAATACTGGTTCTAGTTTCTCAGACTAGAGTGTTTCAAAGTAGCTTTTCAAAATTACTTTTTGGTTCAATCTGTATCTCTCAAATAGTATAACATGACTGTATAAAGTCAGAACCGACATAAATTGCCACCAGATAGACCAGATGGATATGGTTAAAGGAATCATTGCACGTGTCTCTCTAGTGCCTGAGTTATTCCCTTTCCTGCTAGGATACACATCCAGTTTTCTTTTCTCACCTGATGTCTAGACTCCAGCAGACACATAAAAACAGGTTGGAGTGCCTGTCACCTTTTGACCAAAATATTTGAATACATCTGTTTCAGAATATGGCAGATGTTTGCTAAAAATATATTATTCTCCAGCACTTTCAAAGATAACTCACCTCCATGTGGAGACCCTCTTCGGCAAATCTCTTGTTCCATATCATCTTAGTATATCTTACTTGTGAAATACAACAGGGGGAATTGCTCTCAGTGGTAGTTAAACATTATTGCTGTGATCTTTGTTCTGTGGTTTTGTGGCTTTATTATTTTACAAAGGTCAGCATTAATTCAGCAATTTTCTTGCTTTTATTCCAGTACAAACCTTACCATATCCATTTGCTCCTTGCAGTTTATTATTCCTGGTCTGGTGTCTGCTGTTCAAATCTTAATGGAAATCCTGAGAAATATGATTTCCTACCTGTCTGTGAGTGTTTAGTACTTCTAGCAGTTCTGAGTAATTTCTTTGCTTTCTCTGACCATAGTTACAGCTATACCTAAATGTAATATGTAGTCAAGCTAAAGCCAAAGGAAGTCTGCTGATACCCTCCTTCCTTTCACTTTTAAAATTAAGGACAATAGGAATTTGAGTCTCTCTTACTTTCACGTGCATTTAAAATTATATTTTCTCAGATTATTTTATGTTAGCTGGGATTAACTCTGGGCTCAGTCATAGCTTGAGCTTCCTTGAGCAAATCAGTGATGCTGAGGTCTGTACCAAGTGAGGACACAACTGGTTTTTAAGGTCTGCAGAGGGATAAATGCTGCTGACGAGTGCAACACACTAAAAACCACATGAGAGAGTCGACCAGAAGTGCTCAGCTGCTGAGACATCTCTGTGTTTCTCATTGCCATGCCAGGTTCACCCTATTTTGCCACCCTGAATCTTAGCACAGTTAAAAATCAGTTTTGACCTTTTAGGTGCCTTGCTTCCATTTAATGAGCATGGCAGCTTCTTTAACGAACATCAGAGCTGTGTGCCGACTCAGCTAATTTGATTGCATTTTTGCTCATTAATCAAAGCACTCATAGTAATCTGACCTTGAATAGGAAATAACAATGTTGAATGCTGGTCTGCACTTCCCTTTGAATGCAGTGGTGGGATATTGCAGTGAAGAACATCCTCTGGGCCACAGTCCAGCCTTCCCTCTGACCCTGACTATAACCTATATTCCCTGGGAGTATTTGCCCTCTGCATTACTCACAAAAGCATGGTGGCTATTTCTTCACCTACAAGCCCTGTTATTTTATCTCCCACCCTTCTTTTAGGTCATCATATTGTGAAACTTAAAAAAAACCCCAACCTGTAGAAAACAAACTTTTGTTGGATACTATGAGAATACATTTATTTAAAGGCAAGGTTGCTTCCTCATTTGTGAAATTAAAATTTGAGAAAGTGCCTTACATGCTTCTAGTGAGGCAGCTAGATAACTTTCATAACATATCAACAACAGAATGTACTTTGGAAGGTGATGATAGACGGTAATTAATTTAACAATTAGTAAAGTATCGATTCACAATGTTAAAAAAAATTGTTGCCATTGAACCAACCAATCACTTATCTTGACAGAAGTAAAGTTTGATTCAACATTTCCATTAAGCGTACAGCCTCTTGTCAACCTATCAATCACCAACCTTCTCCTGCCTGACAAAAAGTGCACCAGTGCCATTCTCCAGCCTTCCCACATCCATCCCTCTGCTGTAAAGGGCTTTGCTGGCTTTATCAGAGCAGCAGCCAACACAGAGAGAGGTGGAAAGCACAACACCTCTTTACCAGACCTCCTAAAGCACAGAGATCACCAGAGGTTACACCTCTGGTGTCCATAGGATGACCCGTGGACAGCTATGTTTAATCTGCATAAAGAAATCCATCATAAAAAAAATGTGGTTGGAGTGAAGCTACACATCTGTGTCTGTATCCACACATTGGTCTAGAAAATACTTTTCTAATATCTCCTGCTGTTTATCTTCAGATAATCTTGCGTTAATCAAGGTACATTATAATAGTTCAGAAGAATTGCATCCTAAAAGCAGTTGATTTTGCTTCCTGGTCTATGAAAGGAGTTTACCTTAGCCCATCTGTGGCTATTGGTGCTGTGGATGTCTGAACTTAGTAGCAATTCTGAGTCTGTACATCTCTCCCATGTGTTTCAATTCATGACAATTAACAGAGAATTTGGGGCTCCCAACATTCCCATAATAATATATTTTGTAATTCCTACCCATGAGAGCAAGGACAAGGATAAGTTTAGTGACCTGCCTAAAACCTGCATAATGACTGAAATCTGAGCTGCACACACCTTCCCATTCTGAATAAACAATTTAAGCCTGGTCTTGGAAAAGGCTGACTCAGTGGACTTGGAGAAAGCTTTGACCTTGGGGAAAGCTTTGATCTTGGGCAGCTGGGTTTGGAGACCCAAAAGCTTCCTGTCAGAACTGGGGACCTTAGCTTTATTCCCAGGTTTGTCTGTGAGCTGATGAATCACCTTGCCTAAATAATTTCTATAACCTGTTTGTATGTCCCTCTCCTCAGTCTTTGTCTTTTTGTCTGTCTAGAGAGGAACACCTCCCTTTCACTCTAACACTATAGGGCCTTTGGTGTCTGTTGGAGCTGTTAGCTGCAACTGAAGTGTAAATATTAATTATGTAGAGAATACATTAAAAGTGCTATTAAAGCTGCAGATGGGACAGTCTGAAGGACAAACAGTTCAGCTTTGGAATGTTCCTGGGATGAAGAAAAACTGTGGAATGCCTTTGAGAAAAGAGATTGTATCAAAATGTCCATTTTTCTTTTAAACAAACAGATGTTTTCTGGTTTAATTCCCTTTGGTTTTTGTTTATATTTCTGGAGGAGGTAGGTGACCCTGCCCCCAGAAAAAAACAGCAAATGGAGTCACTGCTTCTAACACTTCCTTTTGTTGAAAATTTGTGATGCCTGTGCAACTTTAACACGTTCTTATATAGTATATTGGGCAGGTTATCTTGTTCAAAGCAAAGTGAACCCTGCTGGTTTTGCCTAATCCCCTCCAACATGAAAACTGCAAAAGCAGTCCCAGCTCACTCATCACACTTTCAGACAGCCCTGTCACGTCATACATGCCATTCAAGCTATTGTAGCCTGTCCCACTGCAGCCATCCCACTGGCTCATCTGGCTATCCTAGCTTCTGTTAAACACTCCTGTCTCCCCATATTCCTTTCTCCCAGCTCCCCTCTTCTGTCCTTCCCTGCACCCTGTTTCCCAGATGTTTGAGGCTTACCTCTGTCAGGTCCAGCATGTAATATTGTGGAGTCACATTGTCTGGCTCCCTCTGTACAGGAAAGGTCCCTATAATTTACCTCTGGCCTTTACACTTAACCCCACTTTCTCCTTATCCTGCAGTCAGAAGCCTTCTGTCTCCACCCGAAAGGGGTCCTAGCAGCTCCAAAAGTAGAGCTGCAAAGAAGAGCAAGTAATTCCATTGTGTGCAATGGCAGAGCTGCCCTGATAGACTGAGGATGGCTATTGATCTTCCAGCACTTACTGCTTAGTGCCACCAAGATCGTCAGCATGTCTGCAATTAGCCACTTATCAGGGTGAGCAAAGATTGGCAGAATGAAACCCATGACTGCTTCTGCTTCTGCTTATCTGCTTCTGTGCAGATAAACCACAGATTTTTGGTGTTGGTTTTGGGTTTTTTTGGTTGTTGTTTGTTTTTTGTATTTGTTTTGTGTTTTTTTTCTCAAAGCCACAATCTCCTTTCCAGCAGTATAATTCTCTTCTACCTTTGAAGGTCTGCATGTTTATCAGTCATTTTTGTCTTTCTGGTTCCTAGTTGGCACTTTGCAGTTGAGCAAAATTCCCAGGGGACAAATTTTAAGAGAGTTTGTGAGAGAAGAAATAGAGATGTCTGAAAACTGACAGGATCCTGGCACACATGAAATTACAATATTTCCCTTTCGTGGCAGTGCTGTTGTCAATGCAACACTGACATCCAAGCACAACCTGGAAATTGAGACCTCATTAGCACTTCTCTGAATAGGTGTGTTGGGGTGCATCTCTTTCAAGTGTAGGCATGTATTTATCTTTGTGGCTGTAGGTAGTTTCTGTGTGCCACTAACTAGTTCATCTATGGGTCCATCTCTCTGTTGCTACACATGGGACTGCAGTCAGTGTTGTGCTGTCATTGCTGCTTCACCAAGGAGCATTTTCTCTACTGTTTTACACTTTATTGCTTGAATTCCACCTTAAAAAATAATTCTTATTTTGGCCCTAAATCTCTTCAAGAAAGAAGTGAGGTTTCTGTACTACAATGAGAGAAAAGTTTTTGCTTGTTTTACAGTTTGGATTTACACACACACACACCAGTTATTTATTCTTCTCTGGTTTAAAGGAAAGAACAATTCACAGATTTGATATATCCTTGAAATACCTGAACCTAAGCTGGGACAGGGAAAGGCAGGCTGCAGGACTGGAAAGGAAGAACAGTCAGTGCTCTTCTCAGGGTAATAAGGAAAAATAAAGCTGGATGTCTTACGAGCAGTCAAGTATTAGAAAATGAACTAAGGTTCCTCATATAAAAAGAAAAGTGTCATCACACTGAGGGAGTCACATGCGCCATGTTAAGAGACAAGATGCTGCACTTTGCAGATGGTTTGTGCCTTTCTCCTCTGGGCTTTTCCCACCTCTACCTTGATCTTCCTCCACCACTGGCCATCTTCTTGTGCTGTTGGGCACAAAGCTGTTCTATCATGTGCTCTTCAACAAAAGGTGATTCTTGCACTGAGGGATTTACAGTCTTAAACTTGCAAAACCTTAGACAAGAAAGAGGCACATGGATGTGCTGTCATGTCAGCCAGCAGGTCACCAATGCAACCAGGCACATGGTTCAGGTCTCATCTTCCCTCCCATGCTGTCTTCACAGGGCAACAGGGTCACCAACAAAACCAATTTGGAAAATTAAGCCATTAAATATAAATGTGATTTGGCTTTAACAGCAGAAGAAAACGGGGGAACAGGTCAGGTCCAAGAGGGCTGTGAAGAGCTATGTTTGAAAACAGATTGTTTCTTTCAAACAGAAATGATGGGAGATTGCAAATATTGGGAAAAAACCCTACACATTAAACCTACAAAAATCTTACAGCAAATTCCTGTATAAGCACATACAAAGCCTGCTGGCCAGTCTTTACATGCAGACTGTGCTTTATGCAAATAAAACAAAAAATACATAAAAAAGCAAATCACTTCAGAGAGAATGAGCATCTAATGTACATTGCATATAAAAATCCATGAGTTCTTTTATTTTCTGGAATTTAGCAAAGGTCATTGAATCCTTTGAAGATTAATTCCCTTTTTATAAATCCCAGTTCTCCCAGACGCCATCAAATTGTTTCTTACAATGACCACAGATATACTCTCAGAGCCAAATGCTGTCTTGTGCATCTGTCAGAGCTGCAGATCACTGACCTACCACTGTGTTTCAGAAGCACGGATGCATCCTTGTGGCTTGTTCTCTGCGCTCACTGATGGTGTTTAATGGTGTCGGCTCCTTCCCTGATAGTTTTGCTAAGAATGGCAACTGAATTTCTGAGCCAAATATATATTTTTCAAGTTTGGGTGGAAACTAGAAGACAATTTTTGTTCCCCCTCTGAATACCCCAGTGTTTACCCCTACCCTTTCCCCTGCACTGTTTTCGGATTAGGTGGTTCATTTGGCTCCAGGTTTCTTTGGACTACAGAAGGAGTCCTTTTCTGTATAAAGCAAAGTGACAGTCCCTAGATGCCAAGCAGCAATACAAGCTGCCCTCTCCCACCCATCTCCCTGCCCTGGCTAGACATGCTGCCCTGTGCTATTTTGCATAACTTGGATGAATGATGACTGCAAGAAGACAGTATATCTGAGGGTTAAAAAGCACAAAACCCCTAAATCAGGTGGGGTTCTTTTTCTGCTGAGTTTTGTTCCCCTTAAGTGTGCTGATTTTCAAGCTTCTCTGCATAGCCCAGAAGGCTGATTGCATTTGAGATTCTTGTGTGATCACGTGAGTCTGGGAGCTGGTGCTTTAAGAAAGACAACAAATATTGTGTGAGTCATGAGAGCTGAGATATGGCATTGTCTTAAATTTCTTCCTAGTGAAATCAATATACATTTCCATATGAACAGAGATAAGCCACTGCCAAGAGCTTTGTGGGGTGTATGAGATACTTGATTATGCCTCTTGTTTCATTCAGCATTGTCATTTACAGGATAAGTAAATTCTGGTCCTGGTCTGGTCTTGACAATTCTAAATTTCTGCAGTTAGTCCTTCCCTCACTCAATGGCAAGAAGGGATTCCTGTGGAGCAAAATCAAAGGCCATAGGAATGGAAAGGTCTATAAGTTGAAAACCCCCTACCATCCACTCAAAGAGGTTAAACCTATTATCTCCATCTGCAGGTGTGCTCCCAAGGAGAGCCACCTCCGTTAAACGCTGCGTCTCTTAGTTTCTCCTGAATATGTCCAGCTTCAGCAATCTCAGTCTCAATTTGGAGCATTTTACAAAGACTTGGCCTATTTATAAGCCCCTCAAGTTCAACCACAAAGAAGAAAAAAGCTAAACATACCAGTCACTTTGAAATATGAGGCTAATTTATACAGTCAGGAGTGTAACAGTAAAATGAGGGAGTGTTTGTTCACTTTGTTTCTCTTCTTGCTGAATTTTATTTCTACTTGGCTGTGACTTTTAAAAATAATTCCATCAGCTCTGTAAATTTTATTCATTCTGTGTCCTTAACCATGTTCTCTAGCTTTTTTCTCACTCTTAGATAGCAGGCTGATGATGTGACCTGCATATTTGACACAACATCAATGAAGAAATAATGAATTGAGACCTTCTTTGGTGATAAAGCCCATTTTTTAGGATGGACAATTGGAATGTGTCGGCTCTGATTGCTACATCAGGCGATAGCAGGTGCTTTGTCATCTCTAACTTTTATTTTCAGTAACATTCTCTTCTGCCTTACGGGATCATTTGTCTTTTGTTGGTAAATTCCCATCTGCACCCAAAATGAGTTTTCAGTGCTGTATCGATGGATGGATACAGTCAGTTTCTGTCCATTCAGTCTTCATCTATGTCGGCTCCCATGGTTTTTTGTGTCACAAATTAAAGAAGGGGTATGTTTACAAAAATGCCTTTGTTGTCATGTTTATGCATGTCAATTTATCAATATTTTTTGCTTCTAGAATGATGTTATGTTTGCAGAAAGAGAAAGCATTTTCATCAGAATAAGGAAGGTGTTAATAAATAATATCTGGATTTCTAGATAGTTGTGGGACCAAACTGATTGTGTCAGTCTACTCAGCCCACTTTAAGTACTTTAACAAAGAAAATATTAGTAAGAACATTTTGATACAAAATCAGGTGGATTTCCCTGAAAATTATAAGTCAATCTTTTTTTTTTTTTTTTTTTTAAATTAAAATGATGTAGCATCATTGGGTCTGATTCTTCAGGGACAAAAGCAATCCTAATAAACTTCCTAAATACCTCTAGTCCTTCAGTCAAATTCATACAGCTACCTACAATAGAATATAGCTTTTCATTATACATTTGAGAGAGGGGCTTTTTTCATGATTCACTGGGACATTTTCATGATTCATTTGTAGAGGCACTTCTTACAAGGGCATGTAGTGATAGGATGAGGGAGAATGGTTTTAAATTGGAAGAGGGTAGATTTAGATCAGGTATTAGGAATAAATTCTTAAGTGTGAGGGTAGTGAGACACTGGAACAGGTTTCCCAGGGAAGCTGTGGATGCCCAACCCCTGTAAGTGTTCAAGGCCAGATTGGATGGGGTTTTGAGCAACCTGGTCTAGTGGAAGGTGTCCCTGCCTATGGCAGGGGAGTTGGAACTAGATGATCTTTAAGGCCCCTTCCAACCCAAACCATTCTATGAAGTCTAGTACTGTGAAGAGATCAAATCAGTGGTTACCCATGTATTTTCATTCCTTTTCAGGAAGGAAGATCCCACAGGAGCATTTAGCAGGGAATAGCCCTTGTGCACTCAAATGACTGTGCAAGGACTCCAGTGCCAGAGGATTTCTGGCACTGCTGTCTGGGTTGCACATGATTGCATAGCTGACTGTTGTAGTGACTGAGTGATCTCTGCCTGAGATTTGCTTTCCTGTAGCCTTCTAAACATCATGTTTTATAGCATTCCTGTAGACAGCATTGCTAGTCACAGGACTTTAGAGCTTTCTGTGTATATACCTCTTATATCTGTACCACAAATCCTGATCCTAGATCCACAAACTAATTTCAGCCACTGTCAGAAGTAATTCCCAAAAACATTTTCAGATGGCTTTGGTTTTACTGTGGGTAAGTATCCTTGATGAACTTTGCTCCCCTAACACCATTCAGTTCCATGCAGCTCCTGATTATGAGGGTCTAATCCAGGCTACCATTCTCATTCACATACATTCTAACACATGGAACTTCTGAGTAATTTTTTTTTAACATTTTGATAGTAAACCAGAGAAAGAGTAATTTCTTCCTTCTGATATCTGGTTACTAACTCTCTAGGAACTAGTAAGTGCTATGATATTAAGTGACTGCTCTTTAGGATGTTTAATTATCCCCCAAAAGGCCCCAAAGTGCTACTAATGGATCCTCTGGTTCATGACACACTATTAGCCTTCTTTGCTTGTGGTTTGTATTCCAGTAACACCAGAAAATAGCACAGGTCCTGCAAACAGAGGAATTTTTTGCAGCATGATCTCAGCCTGCTTCTGTTCCCAAACCCAAAGATTTTGTAGCTCACTGATCTCAAATCATTCTAAGTAGGTCTCTTCTGGGGCATGCTTTGCAGTGCAATGAAACTGCAGCTGCCTTCCATTCTCTTGGGTCAGGGGAAATTGGGTTATTGTTTCAAAGCCATTTCCCCTGTGGCTATTTGAGGTAGTTTGACTATCTCACACATAGCAACCACACCTCTCTCTGCAACACGGTGCTGATCAAGACTTCTCTTCTTCAAGTAGCCCAGTCTCTTGGAGAGGCATGTCCTTTGGCCTCATATAGAGAAACAATGAAAAGTCTGATTTAAATCATGGCAGAATGGTGTCAGGGAAAGCCAGTCACAAAGACCAAGTACCTTTTCAGAATGACCTTGGCAAAGACAGTCAGTTGTCAGTTGTCTTGAAGGTGTTTAATTTTTATTTCATTTTTATATCTGTATGGATTTTAATTGCTGTAGCTTGAAATACATCTATTCTGATTCCTGGTTACACAGTGTGTCTTGTGAAAAATGGGGATGATAACTTCCCAGGGAACGACCAGTGTTTCAGACCAACTGCTCTGTTAAGGTCTTGGCTGCCAGATGTATTTCAAAGCTGCACTGCTGCTTTTCATAAGCCATGGAATACAGTTTGTAAGAGCAATCATCTTCCCAAATTGGTCATTACCAAAGTTAATGACCTGTTTATTAGAACATCAACCTTGGCTTTGCCTCATGCTGTTAATTAACAAATCTGTCATTAACTGTTGGTAGCCATGAATTTGTGCATGTGTGTTTGTTGGGAAGAGGATAGGGATGTTTCATTAGGTATGGCATATTTAAGGTGATATCTCTGCATATTGATAAGACCCCATCCTACACGGTTCTCACACACTGCACCATTCACACGTTGTCTGTGAATTTGTCTAATCCCTTTTGGGACCTTCTATTTTCTGCTTTAATCAGATTCTGTACCAATTTCCACAGGTGCCCTCTAGTTCTCATATACTGATATATTCTCAATGAATAGTAGCTTTGCACTGACTTTATTCCTGTTGTAGGTGTGATTTGTGATCATGGTGCATTGGGAAGTGCACACAGAGGGACAAAGGGCTAACCTCAGAGCAAAGAAATTGTTTAAGATCAAAGCTTCTCCCTGCAATAAAATAGTCGCTTTTCCAAAAAGTATCCATAACTAATTAGGTATTTGTTGTTTTCAAGAAAAATCCAATTTATAATAGCGAGGTTTGGCATAACATCTGTCTCCTTAGAGAGGGTTTTGAAGACCATAATTCAAGTGAGAATTACAGGTTTTATCTGCCTTTGTTAAGATAAATGTATTTTGCCACTCCTCTTAGCCTCTAGTGCTAATTACACTGTCATAAAATGCCCTGGATTAATGAGGTTTCAAAACACATATGCCTGTTTTGAGCCCTTCCTTGGTTCTGCTCTTTGCAAATGAGTCCTCTTTGTATCACTGCACAGGTGAAGATCCCAGCCAAGAGTGACTTAAATATCAAGAGGCCCCTTGGGTAATGCCCAGCATGAACAGATATGAGAACAAAACTGTTCAAAGGCATTTACAGTTCAGTGGCAACCTGCTGTGAGGTGACTGAGTTGGTCTCATGACCATTTGCTGAACAGGGAGATATCCCAACCCTATCTCTTATCCATGCATTTCTCTACCTGTCTTACCATCCACCACACACAGGACTGATCCAGTTCATCTCAATGACCTCCAGTGAAAATAGCTGTTGGTTTTACTAAGCAGTACTGACTCGAGAAGGGTCTGGCAAACACCCAGCCTGGGTGGAGAGGATGGAACAAATGTGGGTAGGCACGTGGCACAGGAAGGACAAATGGAGATGAAGGGGAAAGATAATGGTGGTGGAAGCACTGGGGTAGCTTGAACTAGCCTGTAGCAGAGCTCCCTATAACAGTGAACTCTCAGAGAAAATAATGAACTTGGAAAAAACAGTTCCTTGGGTGGATACCTGATTTTAAATCTGAGGGGAATCTCTAACTCTAACAGGGTTACTTACATTTCTGTAAGCACTAGGGCAGTTTGGTATACAAATGCTTCTCAATCCTCATGAAAATTGAGTGCCCCTGAGTACAATTAAAAATCCTGACCTTAGCACTGCATTGTTTGAGGGTGCAGATAAAGTTTTCAAGGTCATAAAGGCAGGAGCTAAACATTCCCCAGTGTCACCCTGAGCTGAGCATCCCACCACTCTGGCACAGATGAAGGGAGGTGACACTGAAGTTACTGCACACGTTGCTGCTATTTACAGGCTCTGGCTGTAAGGATTGTCAGCACATAACATATTCTACAGAGAATCATTGAGCAGACCTTTTCCTTCATTAAATGTTTGCACTTTGTTCTCTGGGTTATCCAGGAGTTAAACTGTTTGCAAATAGCAGCTCCCTCACACCAATCATCTGCCCAGGATCTGCAGACTCCCCTTTTCTTCTTTTTCTGGGGGCTTTGCTGTTTTAAAATAATTTGTCTATGTATAATTGGTGGACAAAGAAGGGAGAAGAGGAGTGGACTGTTGACACTAGGGTGTTTCATCCTCCATGGACAGGCATAAGGCAAAATAAAAAGAAAATTTTAAGAGTCACTGAGATGAAACCTTGATCCCAGAGCTCACTCAGCTGGCAAAAGACAAGTCCTTTGCTCTCCATCAACTCAGGTCCAGTCTTAATTCACATATAGAAAAGCAAAATAAATGGGATATTTCAGAACAGGTGCTTCAAAGCTATTTTTATCTTTGAAATGTACACTGATTTTTTTTTTTTTTCTAAATAAATAAAAAAGGAATAAAATAAAAAATACCCTATTCACCAAGTCATCAAGGAAGTAATATAACAAAAGACTCAGTGGAAGGCAAGTGAAGTTTTAGGGTAAAAAAAAATTAAATTGCATTTTTTGTGACTTTGGCTGGCAGATGTCTTAGCAAGTGTGAACTCAGAGTTTCTCCGTTGGCTGCAGGCTGCTCTTCCACCTCATAAGAGCCCTGGTCCCCTTGGAGCTCTACTGTGATACCTCAGATAAACAGCTAAATTAGAGAAGCCATCAAAACAACCTGCAGCTTTGGCTGGCCACTGGAGCCTTTGTATAAATGAGAGGAATATATATAGGAAAGAAGCAAATGATTCTTCCATTTGTGGCAAAAATCTCACCCTTCACATTCAGTGTTTGATGTGTTGATTATAATCAGGCTGCTTACTGAACATGCACAGAGCAAGAAAGGGGGCAGAGTGAAGAATCATGTTTTCAGTAATTGATTTCTTTTAAACAGCAGTCTCCTTACCAGCTGAAGATCTTCTCCTTTTAAGTGCATCTGGTCTTGTCAACAAATCCTGTGTCTATTCACTTGATTGATTATGGATTTTAAAGAAGTGGTTATTTCCCTGATAAATGAGATATCATATGCATTCACCTATTACAGAACTTCTGTAGATTATTAGTCACTGCCATCAGCTCATTACAGCTCTTAAGGATATGTGTGAACATCCTCGGAGTTAACAGAACTAAAACTCCAGGTGGAAGGTTAAGTGACATTGCAGAATAAGTCAGCCACTACCTTTTAGCTTTGTTCTTTGCACCACAGGATCTCTCATGAGAGCCCTTGCCTGGTAACGATGGGCTAAGGTCACACCCAATGGGAAGTGGAGCAGTTTTGCCAAAATCTGTGGAACAAACCCTACTGGAGATGCAAAGCTCTCTGGGTACTGCCAGCTGAGAAAGCTTCCTGTTTTGTCAATGCAAAGCATAACCCAAGGCTAAAAGCAGATCACAGAGCATGTCAAACACACACAGGATCCCACGGGTGAACTGCCACTGGACCTCAGCAAACAGAACAAGTGATCATTTTATGCCTCCCTTCACCCCTCCTAGCAGTGGATGAGAGCAGGCCTGTTCAACAGTGATGATAAATGTACACTTTAGGTGAAGTGATTGTCACTCTACTAGTTTGCTAGCCCAAGCCCATGACTCTGCCTTGTTTTCTTTCAAAGAGTTGTCTTTAAAAGTGGCAGTGTAAGCTCAACTATGGCTTGCTGAGCTGTTCGGAAAGATTATAATGAAATTTTTTATTTCTGCCAGCAGTGGCCACATCAGATAGGCTGAAATCTCTCACCTGCATGTGCACAGCTCCCTGGGAAGTCACAGACCTCACACCTCGCTAACTGATGCTGTTCATCTTGATATATTACCTCCTACTGAATCTCTCTCTCTTTCAAAGCCTTTGGGAAAAAAGTGCAGATAAATAGTGAAAGATATGTTTTCTTTACCCACACAATTCACTCATTGCTTTGTACAAACACCTGTGGGGTGTCTTGAGTTAGGTTAGGTTCTGTTCACCTAGAAAATAGTCTTGGAGGCACCAGTAGAAATGACCAAACACTTCCTAAGAGAATTTTTCATAATCAACCTAGAGGTTTCACTTGAAGAGTCTGTTCAAGATGTGCTAGTAATAACTGCAATAGAAAAAGAAGCTACAACATGAAATATTAAAGGAAGCATTCTAGGAGAACCACTTTCAAAAAGAAAGACTCTTGTTTTGCCTGCTTCTCTGGGTTTCTGAGTAGGATTAGCACAGTGTATGTGGACAGCAAGACTTTCTGGAGGGTTTGGAGTTTTGGAGGGGACACGTATTTCTAGCAATGTATTACTGAGTTGTAACAAAGATGAAAATAATCTGATTCTGAAACTAGGATGTTCACATATTTGATTTGGGATTGTCTCAGCAGAAGGAATAAAAAGGTCACAGCCTGGGGGAAAAAAACCAATGATCCCCCAATCTTTCCAACAACTGACTGTTGAAATTTATGGAATTAGGCACAGGCAAAGTAAGTGGTTGAAGAGGGCAGAATGTTATGGAAACAAGATGGTTACATTGGACAAATGGCACATTTGAGACAAGCTCTCCTTTAAATTACCACCAAATTTTTACTTCAAGTTTTCTCTGTCAGCTGTAGCAATCCTTCCACTTGTGAAATATGGAAGAGCTCTGCCAGGGACTTCAGGTTGTAGCGGCTTCTCAGGAGGGCCCAGTACCAGCAACTCATACCTTGATCAAGTGGAGGATCTCACCTCATCTTTAGTTTTACATTAATGAATCATTAGATCTTCAAACGAGCAGTTTGCTTAAGTCTGCTCTGTAAGATGGTCTTAAAACCCCAAATGTTCCTTCTTTGACCTTTCTAAAGAGTTCAGACATGTTTTCATAGGGACTCCATTTATAGACCAGATGGGGCACCCAAAAATCACGAGAACAAATACGGTTTTGATTCTGCTGCAGATGAAGCCAGAAGAGGAATGCACAAGGCTGCAAGGAAGAACAAACAATGCGGGGAGCTCTGCTGGCTGATGATGTCCTGAATGCCCTGAAGACTTGGATTTGTTTGAAGGCTGCTAAGGGATATGAACCCATACACTTAAAAGGAGCTTCCTTTCAAACACAAACCAAAAACAAGCCAGCCCTGTGAAAGGAAGGAATAAAAGCAGTTTGATGTGTTCTGACAGTGAATTTAGAAAGCAGACATGTATAAAAGTCAATGAGCAAACTGTGCAAGTCAAGAAATATGATGTGCCCTGTATTCTTTTAATGGTTTATTACTTTGCAGATTACACAATATTAGACACTGATGCTTGAAAAGCCTCCTGCCGTTTAACAGTACTCTGCAATAAAATGTATAATCTGTCAGTGCACCACACTGCCACTATAACCCAGAATTTGTTGGGGAATATTTCCCTTCCCTTCAGTCTGTCTGTCATTTTGCTTGAAGAAAGCGAAGGAACTGTGACTTCTCTCACCCTTTTTTCCCTGATTACATGCTCCAGCTCTGATTGCTGCTCCCTGAGAGCTTTCCTCCTGCCTGGGTTTTCCTCACAGTTAGCCTTTCCTGGTGTTGCTCAGAGACTGCAGGGAGGATGACAAGAATACACAGAAAATTGCAGCAGAGGCAGCAAGACCATAGTAGGTGGAGGGAAAGTTACTATTTTCTACAGTCAGGGGAAGAGGGTGCTGCAGCACAGGGTGGAGATCCTTATAGGCTGGGGAAAAGGCTCTTCTGCATGGGATTAGGGGTCCAGCTGAAGGATGCTGAGAGGAAGCCATGGTACTTCAAACAACAGGCTGGGAAGATGAACCCTTGACAGCATTTGGAGTTGGCAGAAGGGATGCAGAATAGCTCCAGCAAAAGATGAATGGGAGAGGGCAGATCTTACAAATGTTAGTTTGTAGATGTCCAAGATCTGAATGTGGTTTATGCTGGGGCGAAGGCCACGTTAAAAGACGAGGGTGAAATGAAGAAAAAAAGTTTAGTGTCCTTTGCTAAATACTTGTATGCAGAACTTCAGGGAAATTTGGTGTGCTTTTTTCCCCTATAGCAGTGCTGTAAGCAATCTCTGGCAATGCATTTCTTTAATATTTATCTCCTTCAATACTTATAGCAGTAGCTGTTGGAATTAATTATGATTAATTTAATTATAGGTATAAACCAGGTCTTTTTCAATGTGAATTATAGTTTCTTTGAATGGTATGTGGTGGCTAAGTGCTAGTAATTAAGGGTTTGAATGAGGGCTTAACAGTGCATTTTCCCATAATTGAAATTCCATTGCAAAGCCCATAGTTGCAATCCAGCACACAGCCATATGTTTTCTCTGTTTTTTTGATGGCAATATGTACTTCAGGTAGGTTACCATGAAAGGTTGCCTTATACCAACTGACTGCTGAATACCTGAGATGTCTAATAAGTCTTTTCACATGTTTATCTGTGCAGTTCAGTCTTAATAAGGCAGGTGGGGAGATGATAGTGCTGTGGGTTTGAACCTCAAATGTCAGTCCCATTTCCATGGGAAGCTGAGAGGATTTGCATTTAGACTCTGGCTCTGACCTTCCAAGGGGGAAGAGCTTCTTGAAAAACCCAGTTCTTTCACAGAAAAAATATGTTTGTGGATTGTGCACTTCTGAGTGCTCCGGTACCAATAGTTTGGTCTCAGGCATATCTTCACAGCAGGTATGGTGAGCTCTGGGTGCTGCTGCAGTGGGGTGAGGGCTTCTGTCCGGCCAGGCTGCTCTATCATTTTGACTTGACTGCACAGATGATTTAGTGAGGTGTTAGCTATTTAATCCCATTGAAAAAAACAACAAAAAACAGCTGTAGCCAATCTCCAGCACTCCCTGGTTTCCATTCAGAGAAATACTAACTCGCAGTGGCTTAAGACTAAACAGAAATTATTTGTTCTGCACTGTGATAATTCAAAAGCACAAAAACACCTTGGCATGCTGTGACAGGAGAGTGCCAAGGGCCAGTGGTTGCAGGCAGTGCCTGCTTCTCGGGAATACCTGTCCTGGGACTGGCTGTAGATAAGCCCAGCCATCTGCATGGGTTTCTGTGGCTTTAAATCCAATGGGAAAATGACCAGGTTAACCAGCTGTTTAAGGAGAGGTTTCAGTTTGCTCAGTGTGAAGTTACTTACAGTTTCCTGCTGCAGGTTTAGGGGTAGCCCTCCAGATTCACTCTCTATTCAAGGTAGAATTTAGCACAGGGTGCAATAAGGAGAAAAAGGCCATTTCTGGGGTTGCAACAGGATCTGGGTTTAGTGTGAGCTTCATGCCCAGCAAGGAATAGCTGCAGGCTTTGGTCTCTTCTGCCTCCATGCAACAGCTGTATAAACACACCACCAGCTCCATAACCCACAAAACTGAGGAATGTTTACACATCATGCTCTATATGCTTTGTACTGGACCAAGCAATTTGTTGTGTGAAAATATTAATCCATTCCTTGCTATGGGAGAAAATGACACCACTTGAAGTGAGTGAACAGGGAGGAGGGATGCAGTGCAGCTCAACACAAAGGTAATATCAGCTAGATATGAACACAGAGGTGTTGCACAATCATGTTCATGGGGAGGCAGCAAACTCCAGTCCCCTCTTGTGTCTTCTCCAGGCTTTCCCCTAAGCCATGGTGGGAGGAAAAGTTTTCACATTGAATTTGCAGTCTTTTGTCAGGTTGTCACCACCTTAACATTATTTAAATGTAATTTTTTAGTCTATGAATTTGAATTATCCATGGATTCGATTCATTACCAACACATGCCTAGTAGCCAGTTTCTAAATTATGTTGCTGCTGACTTGAATTATTATAAATAAGACTGTGCCAAATGTCAATTGATTATTCAGAAGTAATCAATAGAGAAAGAGAAAAGACAGCTTTGGTTGACTAACAGCAAATGATTTTTATTCCACAGTCCTGGAATTCAGAGTACAGCAGTAAGTCAGGCTGCACCCCAATCTCCCAACAAAAACAGATGCAAAATAAAAGTGACATTGGCCTCCTTACAAATAATAAGAACCAGCAAGTCTGCAGTGAGCTCTCTGACAGTGGGGCCACAAGTGCAAATGTCCCTGGAAAAGCCTTGCAGCTGGTAAACCTCCAGGTTTTGTCACTGACTTGTTCTTAGGCTAGTTTTTTTCTCCACATATTTGAGCTCTTTCTGATCCTCTCTCCATGGTGTTGTGGTTGTGATGCTGGTGTAGTGAGTGGACTGATGGTGGCTGGCTGCCAGACACCTACCCATGCACTTATTCACTTCCCTCCCTGACAGGATGAGATGGGGGGAAATGAGAGGAAAAAAACGCTCGTGGGTCAAGATAAAGATAGGAGATTTCTTACCTGTTATTGTCACTGGCAAAACAGTCTTGACTTGGGTAAATCAAATGTGTATGTTTCTCCAGAGGCACCACCACTTTGGCTGAAGGGCCCAGGAAAGAAAGGCAAGAAGCATGTTAGCATAATTCAAAGGGAAGCTTTGGTGCCAGACCTTGCTGTTCTTTGCAGAAGGCTTTCCCCTGCCCATGGACAGGAGGCCATCCTCTTAAAACCTGTCCTTTGGTCACCCTTCTCAGCACGAAAATCTGAATCCAAAGGGGAAAGCAAATATGTAGGTATTTTGTGTGATGGAAGGAGGGCTGAACTAGTTGTCATGTCTTTTCCACTTGCATGCAGTTGCCAAAGGGGACATGTGCCTGCGTTTCAGGTGTCCCAGGCCACAGTCCTGTGTGATGTGTTTGCCAGAGCTTGAAAAGAAGACAGAGGGTTAATACTCTAGGGCTGAGGTCCAAGAAGAGGTTTCATACCTCCTGGAGGTACATGTGGTTGCCTCCAGCACAGACCTCCATGGGTGAAAGTATTTTAAATTGCAATGGTAAAGTTCACCAGAGATATCCATTAGGACCCTCAGAAATGCTTGAGGTAATAATCAAAACCAGGATAGATTAAGAAGCACCTTGCTATGACTTGCTGTCTAGTGGGTAGAACTGTGCTGAGCTCGATAGATCTCCTCAGTCATGAGGAAAACAGCAGTCATCCTGTCCCAGAGACATAGCCAGCCCCCTATATCTGCCCACAGCTGAATTTCCAGGCCTATTTCAAATGAACAAGCTAATACACAAGTAAAATTCATCCTTTGTGTAATGTCATGAATTTTATTATGATCACAGACAAAAAACCTATTAACGCTGTAGCAGATCTGCTGTCTTGCCAGCTCTCACACCCTCCTGTATTTTCTGCTTTTCTGAAAACCTGCTGGAGTCCTGCAGCTGCAGGGTTCCCTGTAATTGCAGAGGAAACCTGCACTCCAAATCAGCAAATAAAGAAAATACATGTTTCTAGATATTGTAGATGCAAAGGAAAGCTTTAAAAATATGAACCTTAAAGCCAAATTTAAGAGAATACTTAATAAACTCTAAAAGAAAGAAAATACTCATGCAGGGTAGGTTTTTTTTTCTAAAAAACCCCTCCCTACTGGGGACATATTAGAGGGTTTCCAGCTATTTAGCAGGAAAACATGGAAACCATGGTTTGAGGAAACACTGCCTACCCTGAGAGTTTTAACACTCATTTCAAATCAAACCATTGCCATGTAGTCACAATCAAAAAATAAAGCCTTGTGAGTCTTATCTTGGGAGCTAGTTTAGAAGTTTTTGGCCTGGGTTTGCTTTGGGTTTCCAGGTGCGGTGATGTCGGTGGGGGCTGTAAAGTCACAGCCACAGGTGTGAGAGGTGCAAGAGTACTCAGTCACAGAGGGCTCCCAGCTGTGCAATGCAGGGCTTGTTTGCACCTGGGAAAGGTGGGAGCTGTGGGTCTGAGGCAGCAGCTGTGAGGAGCTGGGAGGCAAGGATGGTGGAAGTGTGATTTGGCTGTATGGAGGTGACATGGATATTTCTGGAGCTTCTTGAAGGGAAGCAGGTATGTGCTTCTTTGGGTTGTATAGCAATTGCTGGTTGTGTTGGAAAGGACTTAGATCTTCCTTACTACTGTATGTTAGCTGGAAAGACTGTGATTTGCTGTGTCTTATATGAAATGGGGCAGCAGCAACAGCCACAGCAGCCTTGCCCTTGCTGTGCCCCGTAGTGGGGTGTTTGGGGGTAGCCCTGCAAACAAGTCTGGAGCTGGGTCTCGGCCCACAAGAGCAGCTCATGGTGGATGGGACACATTGAAATTAACAGGTATGGGGCTGAGAAGGCTGCTGAGCTTTTGCAGAGTTGTTTTTCCTTCCGTACCTGCAGTCCCTGTGCAGTGGGGGTGTGGAGGTGTTGCTTTCTTTGTACCCTGAGTATCACCTTCATTCAGGAGGGCTAGGTGGATAGAACCCTCCTCTTTTCTGGCAACATCTGTGTGTCTCTGTAGCTTTGGCTTTGCCCCAAAGCACATAAACACACATGCACATAAGAAAAAGCTCCACCATTCAAAGCAAACCTGCAGCATGTGGTATGGCATGGCTGGGCCTACACCTCATCCAAAAAAATGCAGTTTCCTTTACGCCAGGCTGATCTGGGACATTCCTTGGCCTCTGTCACCTGTACTTTTCATGAGATTTTGGTTTTTTTGGTGGGTTTCTTTGCATAATGATCATACAATGATGTTCCAATAACTTTGATTGCAGAGTGAGTCCTGAGCAAATGCTAATGTGTGTATTAATGGTTTGTCTGATGCTAAGCTGTTACATGTGCTGCCATTGTACAGCAGTGAGATTTTTGTATTGGTGAACCCAGGCTGGATGGAGGGAGATTTGGTTTATTTATGTGCTGTTGTTAATTAGGCATGTGGTAAACATCCTTGTGCAAAGACTGACTGCTGCAGTACGTCTTTGGATTGCTGATATGGCATTTCCAGTGTGGTTTTGGATGTTCCATAGGCACTTACACCTGTGCAACTCTTGCCCTTGGCTCAGGGAGCCAATTGATGCTGAAAATGACTCACTGCACTTTGTATCTTCTGGTAAACATTGGGAAAAGATGGCAGTTGATGCCATTTTTCTTGCAGCTGCTCTCTGAACTCTCACTATCATAGTTTGAAACTTCGGGGATAAGGACAGTGCTGTTTACATGTTGCATGAAGCTTATGGCCAGCTCCTCATACCTGACCACTCATGATTAATGTGTCTGGTGAAAAAAGCAAAAATACTGTTTTTGAAAAAGGTGAGGATATTTGTACTTTGTGCTCCTGTATGTGCCTAAGCTCAGATTTGAAGTGGTATTCAAAGCTTCTTCTAGTATTTCAATAAATATATAGGCTGACATGTTTAACAGGAAAGTTCTTGCAGATGGTGATGATGAAAACATCAGCCAAACCACTGCAGAGAGCTGCAGGTTCCCTCCAGGTTAACAATACATGCAAGCCTCAGTATTTCAGCTGCTAGAATATATTGCCTTTAATTCTTTTTTTCCCATGAAGTTTTAACTGAAAGGGAAAGA
>NW_009952533.1:12219177-12226262 GCF_000747805.2 Chaetura pelagica | reverse complement strand
GGAAAGAGTAATGTTCCTGTATCTATGTGGTCAAACAATCTCTTCTTGTCTAGGTTACCTCTGTATGTAAAGTGCTTATGCAACAGATGAATAGGATGTGCTTTCAGACCCACTGTCAACAGATTTCTTGTGCTAGACATCCAAATGCTACTGAAGAGACAAAACGTTCCAGGCATGTCATATGTATGCGAACATGTGCTATGAAGGCTGCTAATATCAGAGCAGTTCAATCTGTGAAATATGTTGGCATAGGAATGCCTCACATCTTTGTGAAAGACTCATTTCTATAGTGCTGTGTGTCACTCCAGAAACTTTCTGTGCACTAGATAGTTTTTAAAAAACAAGAATTAATTACTTGGCTTGAAATGTAGTGGAGTAACTCAAGAGAACCAGGCTTTTAAATGTGACATAAATCAATGGGAGCCCTAACTTGGGATTTTCTGCAAGCAAGAAACAATCAATGCACTTGGAAGGGTCTTCAAAAAGCACCTTACTTTAAACTCTTAGAACTGTATCCATGGCAAAACTCTTAGAACAGTATCCATGGGTTGTTGTTTTGTTTGATGTGTTGGGTTTTGTTCTTTGTTTTAAAATGTATTTTTTGTCTCACTCTTTCTACCATGCTTTCACTGATGGTCCGTGGTGTGGGTGGTTCCAGAATGACTACCTGCTGATTATTCTCTTTTGATGCTGTGGGTTGTGGCAGGGGTGTTTAAAGCACTGAATTCTTACCAAAATAACTCTGGCTTTCAGGGGAAAAAACTCTTTGTTCTATGCTTGCCAGTCCTGCAGTGTAGGGCATGGCTTCCTTTCATATGGCTGAGAATATGGTACTGGAGCCTTCTGCACCAGGGTGCAAGGACTTCCTGGTTGGTCCTCAGATGCCCCATGATTAGCAATGCAAGTTTGCATCTCTGCAGCACAGTCTAGCCAGAACATGAGGTGGTTTGGGGCAAAGCTTTCCCAAATGTTTGTCTGAATATTAACTGGCCTTTGTGGTGCTGCTCCCCAAGCTGTGCAGCTGACAGTGGCTGTTGCTGCTTAGGTCAGGTGGTTGCTGAGCAGTAGAGCAGGTGACCTGACCATGTTTGCCCCAAAATGGTGCAGTGTGGATGCCTGTCTGGCAGATGCTGTGTAAAGAAGTGTTGAGGAATAATACAGTGATTTCATTGAGTGGCTTGTGGAGGGGGAAGTATTTTGAGATGTATCTGGATCCAACGTAACTGGCAGCATGAACCTCTTCTTGCATCTTGATGACAAGTTTGCAGTGACTGAGGCCTCCAAAGGCATCCAGTTCTGTGCTAAATCATCCAGGGAGGCCACAAAATACATTTTGTCTGCCAACTGCACTAGCTAGTTATAAGATTAATAGCTTTTATCCTCAGTTGTGCTTTTACCCTTCAAGGCACCTAGATGTTGTAAGGGAGCACTGTGTGTAAGCAAGTTTGGTAAAACCCCAGTTTCTGTGCTTATAGACTAAATCCTTTGTCCAAGGAGCTGAAGCTCTCCTCTTCCAGCATGCTTTGCCCCCTTTTCCATGGGTTTGTAGTGAATGCAGGGAGCACTGGCAATCTACGCACCCATTCTCTGCTTTGAGCAGCACAGGCAAATCCCATATGCATGAGATAAAATTAAATCTGTGCTGTTGAGCCTGGACAGTAATAATGGTGAATCTTTTTTGATCTTTTGAGGTCCCTTCCTGATCTTTCAAGGTCCCTCCCAACCCCTAACGTTCTGTAATTCTGTGAATTCAGCACAGCATCTTTCCTGTACACTCTGACAATGTTTACATGCGGTCATTACCCACATCAGGGAGTTGGGCTGCTTGGCATTACTGCAATTTGTAAATGGCTTCATTTAGATGTCACCAATGAACTAATTTATGGAAGCTGTAATTAGTGACGATGGGACTGCAGGTGGAAAGCGGTAAGTGGTGACATTACTTAGTGACTTCATGAGGGATTTTGAGTTTCCAGCAGCTGGCTGCTGCATGTAGAAGAAGAATGTCAGCAAATGAGGGGAACAAAACAAACCCTAAACAATAAAAAAGCACCCCTCCCTCCCCACTCCAGTAGAAATACATCTGATAAGATGGATGGAAAATGCAAATCTTCTGAACAATGAATGACCAAATTTTAGGTTGTTATTTTCCAAGTAGAGAGGCATGATGTGGCTGTGCACATGCTGTCGCAAATTTACTGAGTCAAGTAACTTCCTAGTGGTGCACATTTGTTATTCCCTTGAGGATCCTGGTTGATCTCTGGGAAAGCAGGCTCTGCAGGAAATTGTGTGCCCTAAACATGCCCTTCCAGACTGATTGAAAACATCTCAGTGGTTGTGGCCTGGTCTGACCACCTCTAGTAAAGAACTGACGTACATGAATCAAGGGACAGAGATTAGCTTGGCTTTAGAAGCAGAGCTTAAAATGATTGTTCCACAGGTTGTAGTTCCCATTCCCCTAGGTGCCTGCCCCTTGTACCAGTAGCTCTGTGTGCTGTGGCTGGTTTCAACACTGCATGATGCTCCCTGAAGAGCACAGGAGAATACTCAGCTGTGATGAAATATGGGGGGGGGGGGGGAGGGAGGGAAGCACATTTCTGTGCTAGCTGGTCCTTGCTGGAGGATGTATTCAGAGGGATGTATTTACTTGCATGTGGGTACAGAGTTACAACCCTGCAAAGTCATCATATAGCGGTTGTTACACACTTCCTGTTAAAAGCTGTTAGATCTGGTCCTTGCTTGTGTGCTGCTGCAGAAGGGGGGAACAAACACAAAGAAAGGAACAGAATAGACCTTGAACTGCAGCCACATGCTGCCAGTGGGGAGCTTTTTCAGCTTCCTGAGGTTGTATAAACTGAGTTTCAGCCTGGTGAGTTGAGGTTCCTGTGATGTCTACAGAAATATATCTGTGTAGCAAGATAAACCAGCCGAGGGGCATGAGATGGAAAATGCCCCAAGTCAGTGTTCTGGTCATTTGGCGCCTTTTGGTGGTTGCAAAGTAATGTGGTGAGTACTGATACTGTGCACACAAGAGTGGTGGGAAGAGGCAGTCTAGAAAAAATGATCATGCAGTTGCTATGATTTTTTTTTTTTTTTTAAATTGTTTTCTGTGATCTCTCATCCTACTGGCCTCTAATGAACTTTCTTGCAATTCCCACAGTGTGAGAAGATGTGACATTTCGAACAAATGATCAGTAACATAATGTTCTCTGCACTACGTGAAATAAAAGAATTACCTGAAGGAGAGTAAGAGAAGTGTCTGGAGGGGGATTAAGGCAGATGTGTTTTTTTACTTGGAGGCCAACCACCATAAGCAACTGTTGGCTGGTTTCATAAGCTGTGTTTTCTCTGTACAAAGGGAGACTTCTGCAACACAATCTGTGATGGGAAACTGCACGTGACAGGTCTGATGGAGACACGGAATGGAGCACTAGTATTATTTATTAAGGAGGATGAGACTACCTTAATTGCAAAGGTCTGCTTTCTGGAGATATCTTTTCCTCTTTGGGTCTATGCTGTTTGGGAGCTGAATTCAAAATTCTCCAGTGCTTACCCCATTCTTGACTCACGTTGGCAGCGTGGTGCATATGTGTGTTGGGCTGTTACACTGCTCTACTGGCATAATGGGACTGAAAAAGCTAGAACACACACCTTGAGGTATCTTAATTGCAACTCCAAAGCTTAAGAAGCATTATCTATAGCCTCTCAGCCTGCTGAGTTTGGCTGGACGAAGGTTATTTCTAAGCTGGCCCTCAAGGTGTAAGCTTGGTAATTTTCCTTTTCTTGCATGTTAAATCAGCAATTTTTTTCATAATGCTCAATTCCTTGGACTCGTGATTAAGACTGAAATTGCTGCTCTGTTCAATTAAAGAAATACCTTTTAAGTAAAAGTGGTAGAAAGAACAGAATGAAAGAACTGTATCGGTCTTTTCAGGTTAATTAGGGGAAATTTCTGAGCTACCTCCAATGTTTAAAATCAAATTAATATGAGAAAACTATTTCAGCATCTTTTTTCCTAATTGGCAGAGTGAAAATAATTAAGTATTTTTCAATTATATATTGAAATGCAACTCTCTGGTTCTTTAAATCAAATTTCATACTTAGTTTTCCTTTACAAGTATGAAATGTCGTGTCTTTGATCAGTTAAAAATTAAATCAGCATCTGTCTAAAATGCGACTTTACCACTCAAGTCAAACCAAGAAAACACATTTTGCTTCAGATTTTCTATGCGAGAGGGTTTTTTCTTTTATTTTGCAGAAATAATTAAATAACTTCATCTATTAGTACCTGTGATTCCAGGCTAGGCACAGGACTCTTAAAACTATAAAATGACCCAAACCCTGATCTAAGTTGTGAAAATAATGCTTAACTAGGGGTTGATATGATTTAATCTCGTGTTGACTAAAACCAAATCTGTACTCGTGCTGCCTAGACTGTTTGAGAGCTGCAGATTCTTAAAAATGAAGCAATGCATGGAGCAGCCATGAAGTGGAGCAAACCTTGATGCACTAGCCAAAGGAGCAATGCTGATGTCTTGCAAAAACCCATCCTCAGAGGAGAGCAAGCAGCAGGGGTGGTTTGCAAGCTGGCATTGCCATGCCTGCATTCTGTCAGAGAGAGCACGAGCCCAGCACTGGCGTAATCGGTTTAGTATTCCCCTTGGGTTGTTATAAACAAAATCAATATGTACTAATGACTGCAACAATAAATTTCATCATGCTTCATATGGTAACGTTCAGCAC
The DNA here is from genome assembly GCF_000747805.2 of Chaetura pelagica. Classification (NCBI taxonomy): domain Eukaryota; kingdom Metazoa; phylum Chordata; class Aves; order Apodiformes; family Apodidae; genus Chaetura; species Chaetura pelagica. The sequence continues at coordinate 12,221,519 of NW_009952533.1, read as the reverse complement.
TTACCCAGTTGTTGGTTTGACAGAGAGCTATAGAGTTTACCCTTTTAAAGTTGTAAATTACTATGAAAATGCTGAGCCTCACGGTGAAATACATTCATGGATGATTTTAAGCTTAGGAAATCTTGGTAATACTTTCACTAAGCATACTATTAAAATAAATAAATAGTATTTATTGCTTGGTTTCCCAGCTGCAGCTGGGTGAAGAAACACGGCATGCATGTTTATCGTGCTACTTGTGGTTTCATAATGCTTATCTAAAATTGATTCTCAAAGAAGCCATCTGAGGAGCGTTTTTTTTCACATATCTGTCAAAAACAAGTCTTCCTCCAGAACAGATTTCTAGCAAATAAAATCTTAATTTTGTTTTGTTCTGTTTAGCTTAGGAGCCTCTTTTTATTCAGAAATTTCCTCTTGCTGCCTTTTTTTTTTTTTTTATACTGGCTGATGAGCATTTGGATGTTGGATTAAAAGTTTCAGCCCCAAATGAAACATTAGAGACTTTTTGCTCATACTATATTCTGAACTTCAACATTCAACACTTTCTTCTGAATAGAAAAGGAATGCTGAAATTACAAACATCTCCCACAAAGCAGAAATACAGATTTATTTATTTTTTACATGCTTGCTACAGACTCTTTCTCTCTTCAACTTTGGAGCCCATAAGGAGACAAAATCCAGGTGCTTTGAATTGTATACTTATTATTAAAGTACATCCACCTGAGATAACCAGAAAGATTCAATTTTGGATAGCCCTTAATTGTATTGCAATCACCTTTACAAACTTCACTGAACCTGCACCCTGTTGGTCCTTGAAAAGGAAACTTAAGCCACGGGTGTATATAATGGCTCTGGAAAGGATCTAAATAAAACACAGGAGAAAAGAAATATAATTGCTGGGTTTCAGTATTCAAGTGACATTTTTCAAAAGCATAAGTGGCTGTGATTCAGTTGCCTTTGTACAGACTGGCAGCAGTGTCTGAGGTGCCTGGTGGTACCTGAGCCATCCTCATGGAAGGGCTGATCCATCTGAGTGATCTCCTGCAACAGGCTCAGCTCCAGGCCTGGCATCAGTTTGAGAAGTTTTCCTAAAACTCAGCTGTTGCACTTCTAACACAATTCCTAGAGAGTTGTATGTGTGTGAATAATTTGGGCTTTCTGTGCCTGAGGGTGAATGAGATCCACTCCCCAAATCTGCTTCTCCACAATAGTAATTTCTCATTGATCTGGAAATAAAGCAGGCTGCCAGAAGCCACAGTCCGAGTGTGTGTTATAGCCAAATATAAATCAAACCTGCCATAGTACTGGCAAAGATCAAACCTGCCCTGCTGACTTGAATTCTGTGCAGTACTGCAGCAGAGCATTTGGTCAAAGAACGAAAAACCAAGTGCAGATTTAGGGAAGGGGGAAAAGTCCTGACTTGTGGTGCTTTGTAGCCAGCTGCATGCTGGAGTTTGGCTCTGCAAAGCCAGACTTGTGCTACCCAGCTGCAGCAGTGTTGCTGGTGTAGAGGGACCCTTTCTGTGTTTCACCACTGCGTGTGATAAAAGGAGGTATCCATCTGTTACCTTACACTGCATTGCCACTGTCCCATGCCCTGAGGACCTCTGGTGCTCAGCAGTGAACCTGTTGGATTTGAGTTCATCTGTCCTGGAGAAGAGCAGTCATGAGGCTGCAGCAGAGCAGAGCTAGCAGCATCACATTTGAAAATCTACTTATTCCAAACACAGCAAACAGCTGAGGGCTCACATCTGGGTTGCAATACATTTCTGAGTTTTTTCAAGTTACATTCAGTTGTATAGAGAAAACCAAACATGTAGACACATAAATTTAAGTCCATTTTGACTTATGGTGTCCTCACTCTGAAACAGTTCAGAACTTAGGGTTGTATCATGCTCCAGTATCTGAGAAGAGCTGTCTGCTTTCCATGTGAGCTGAGGCTCAGGCACGTGTTAGAGTCAAGTGTTGGTCAAACTGGTGGCAGAAAAGCATCGTTTGCCAGACTGCAATGGCTGGCTGGGTCAGACTGGTGCAACCAGGCTCCTCAGGATGCTTGGGCAGGGCATGAAGCTCCTCCACTTTTGCTGCTCTGTAGCTGAGCGATTTCCCCAGCCACAGGTAGCATCTCTGTCTTTCCCAACCCAAGAAGGACTTTTCTTACATTAACTTTTCAATTCCCAGGAAGATGTTGGCATCTGTAATGTCCCATGGCTCAGCTGCACAGCTCAACAATATATCTTGTAAAGAAGTACTGCTTCTGGTCTGCTCTTGATCTTAATGAGTTTTTACTTCATTTGGTGGCCTTGAGTTTTTGCATCAGAAAATATTGGGCGGCAGTTCCCTAC
>NW_009952533.1:12211380-12218807 GCF_000747805.2 Chaetura pelagica | reverse complement strand
GCAGTTCCCTACCCCATTCTCCATTTTGCTCAAAATTTTATAGATGTCTACCATACTGTATTCTCCAGACTGGAGCCATATTCTTTTGAAGTGCCTCTCTAGATAGAAGATATTTCATGCCTTTAACCATTTTTTGCTGCCCTTCTTTATACTTTGTCCATATCTACTGCAATTTTTTTTTGCTATGTGAGAAGAGTTCTGCTCCCAGTGTTCAAAGTGCCATGGATGTGTATGGTAATACCAGGATGTTTCCTGTTTCACTCTCTGGTGCTGTCAAACTAGGAGGACTGTGGCATTAAATAACCTGGTACTGCAGGGTGTTATTTGATTGGCCCCATTCTGAGGCTGTAACTTCGTGTTGCCTGCTCCAAGGTATGTTTTCTTGGATCAGAGTCCAGCCATTTTGGAGCATCCAACCATGTGGCAGACCTTCCTGAAAGCCTAGCAGATTTCTTGACATTATCTTTGGGAATCAGTAAAACTATTCTTGTACTTTTCATGTGTAAAGGTAGGATGAGCAGCTGTTTCCTGTTACACCCGTGGATTGAGTGGATAAAAGAGCTGCTGTGTGAGTGCATAAAACAGAAATATGATCTGTCCTGCCAGTTTCTGTCTGTCCTTGCTGTAAGAGCCTGAGCAATGTTTCCCCAGGAGGCAGTGAGCAGCTTGCATCTCTGTGCTTGTCCCCTGCTCCCAAACTCATCACCTTGCAGCTGCATCAACACAAAGGCAAATGCCATTTTCTACCCTGCTTCTTCAGCTAAAAATGTCCTTTGTTGGTCCTGTGTCAGCCCTGCTATACTTCATGCTGAATAGCTGCATTGAGAAGGGACAGGATCAGACAGCACATTATGTTTCTAGTTTGTCAACTGTCTCAAGGCTGTCTGCAAAAATGAGTGTAATATCATAACTTGTCTGTATATGTATATAGTATTACATCCCACAAAACAATAAATTGCATTTGCATTAGGATATGAAGCTGCTAGCAAGGCCTATGTTAATTTTCCATGGCTTATTAAGAAAATCATAACAATGAATGCTATTTATGCAGGATGTATTCAGAGATTTATCTCCTTAGTAATATATTAAATTAGAATGGTGACATTAGAGACATAGATTAATGTATTAGCATTTCTACTGTAGCTTAGAGTCAGGATTATATCACAAAAGGAATTAGTTTTGTGGTCTCTTCATAGATCCATTTTCAGGACTGTCCTTCACCACCTCATTGTCAATCACAGTCACCTGGATAGATTCATGTTTGTGTCACTTTTCTTGTTATGCTCTTCGCTATATAAAAAAAGTGGTACACTGGGAATTTGAATGCTTAGCAGAGTCTGGGAAAATAACTTGTTCTACAGCTTTAATCCTTATTTTTGGCAGTAACTTGGCCAATAGTTCATGGTTCTTCCATGTCTGTTGCAATAATTCCGATAGTGATATTGTAGGACATTGCAAAGGGCACGTGGCACATCCTCCCGCTATGACTGACATATGGGATAATAAAAACCTCCTATTTTGAACAAAGAATGGAGTAATTGGCCTCTCATATTTGAATACTTACATTATGTGTGATGACAATTAAAAAAATGAACTTTTAGAGTGTCCTCTGGTGTTATAAAATGACACTGAGAGGAACTTACTCTGTGCATTTTGGACTCGTTGTAAGATAGGCTAACATGAAAGCACTTTGAAGTTACCTCTTGTCCGATTTGTTGCTAGAAAACCAGGAGACATTTGCCCCAGTTTTGGTCTTGACACAGTTCTGCAGTTTTGATGCAGAGTAATGGGCTGACAAAGCACTTTGGAGTCCTGTGTCTGGGTTGAGGTTTCAGTTTTCACACCGTAAACTAGGACTGCAAGTGAAATTCAGTCTTTCAATGAGAACCAGTGAGAGAAAACCACATGTGCTGTCCCTCTCCAGTCTCCCCTCAGAGGATAGACAGCATTCTCCTAAAATTAGTCTGAGATCAGTGAAACCTCTACAGCTGCTGTTTGGTTGCCATGCGTGTAAAAAAATTGATTTACTCTAGTGCAAGACAAACTCAAATTACTAATTTCCATCACTGAAGTGCCAGTCATGAGAAAATTTGCTTCTCTTTAGTACCAGCTGAACTCTGAGGAAGTGCCCTTCTCCTTTCCCCTCCTCTCTCTCTGGGGAGACCTAAGCAAGTCTAGTGGACCAGAATGGGAGTCAGAAAAATCTCTAAGGCTTTTCTGCATATGCATCTTCAGCCTTTCCTGTCATTTTCTGGATGTCTTAGCTCTCTGGAATATAAAGATGTGGAGGCAATGTCTGTCTTCTATGATGTTTGGCCTGTGCTGACAGCAGTGATGCCCAGCTGCTATCCACAGGGCCCCCCCCATAGCAAAAATAATATGAATTTAAATGAGATTACTTCTTTCTTGGGTGTTGTTTGTTTGTGTTTCTTCTTCACACAATAAAATGTTGCGAGTGTGAAAGGATACAATGAAAGTAGGAAATGAATGATTCTGCTTCAAAGCTCTGTGGCATTTTTCCAATTCTCTAATTTCAATGCAATTTTGAATGCTCACATTACAAGATAAATGAATTAGTATCTTAAACATTGCTAGGATTTTTCTTTCCTCCATCTATTTTCCAACCAAGTCCAATTAAGCCAGATTAATTGCATGGAAAATTTCAGAATCCCTTCTGCAAAATGGAAATATTTATTAAGAAAATGTTCTTGATCATCTAGTATATTATGTCCTGAGTCACTTAATGTTCCAGTAATGTTGCACCCACAAAAACCTTTACTTTCAATGGAGTTCTATAGGAATGTGAAAAATTAGTAAGTAATTTGCAAATCTTATTGTGTGTACTAAAAAGATTAGTGTGTGCCTTAAAGATGGCTAGAGCTCCTCTCTTTTTATTTAAGAAGGAAAATGTTACTCCGTAGTTGACATTCTTCAGATATGAATGTACATGTACAGATTTTTCATGTCTATGGTGGGTTGACCTTGGTTGGAAGTCAGGTGCCCACCAAAGCCCCTTTGTTTCTCCCTTCTTCAGCTGGACAGGGCAGAGAAAATATAATGAAAGACTTGTGGGTTGAAATAAGCACAGGGAAGGTTCACTCACCAATTATTGTCAGGGGCAAAACAGTCTTGACTTGGGGAAAATTAATTTAATTTATTACCAATCGAATTAGGGTAGGATAATGAGAAATAAAAACTAAATCTTAAAACATTTCCCACATCCCTTCCTTCTTCACAGGCTCAACTTCACCCCGTTTGTCTACCCCTTCCCCCTCAGCAGCACAAGGGGACAAGAAATAGGGGTTGTGGTCAGTTAATTGAATGTTGTTTCTGCCTCTCCTTCCTCCTTAGGGGGAGGACTCCTCACAGTCTTCCTCTGCTCCAACGTGGGGTCTCTCCCATGGGAGAGAGTCTTTCATGAGCTTATCCAATGTGAGACCTTCCCACAGTTTTGTTCCTCACAAACTGCACCAGCATAGGTCCCTTTCATGGGGAGCTATCCTTCAGGAACAGGCTGCTCTAGCACAGGTGTCACAAGTCCTGCCAGCAAAACTGCTCCAGCCTGGGCTTCTCTCTCTATGACGCCACAAGTTCTGCCAGGAGCCTGCTCCAGCATGGGCTTCACACAGTGACTCAGCCTCCTTCTGGCATCCACATCTTCCAGTGTGAAGTCCACTGTGAACCTCCATGGGCTTCAGGGGGACAACTTGTCTTACCATGGTTTTCATCATGACTTGCAGGGGAATCTGCTCCTGCACATGGAGCATCTCCTCTCCCTCCTTCTTTGCCAACCTTGGTGTCTGCAGAGTTGTTTCTGTCACGCAGCATCATCTCCCCAGCTGCAGTTGCTGTTGCACAGGGTATTTTTCCCCCTTAAGCACATTATCCCAGAGGCATTACCACTGTCACTGATGGGCTTGGCCTTGGTCCATCTTGGAGCTGGTTGTCATTGGCTTTGTCAGACACAGGGGAAGCTTCTAGGAGCTTTTCACAGAAGCCACCCCTGTACCGCCCCATCTACTTAAAACCTTGCCACGCAAACCAAATACAATTTGTCTTTACAGTTTCAGCATCTGTCATTTCTAAAACAGCAGGTTAAAAAAAAGATCAACAAAAATCCCCCCAACAACTCACGATTTCCAGAAATTTTTCAATCTTGCAGAGTTGCCAGCCTAATTTCCATAGTAATGCACTATAAGATTGCAGTTTAAGATTGCAAAATAACAATGCAAAGAGCAAGCTGTGTGTTTGCTCTCACTAGCTCTTGTTCTGGGTTTTGGTGAAGCCAATCATTGCACCACTGGCTGTATCTGATCCAACAAACATAAACTTCTCACTGGTGAGACCATTGAGTGTGTTTGGGTACTGTGTTTTGGTCAGTCCAGTGAGACACATTTGCCACTTGCACAGGAGCAAGCTGGACCTGAAGCATGCAAAAATAGCTGCAAGGGCTGTTTTGTACAGTTTTGAGCTCTCTGTCCTTGCAGTGCCCATAGAAGCTTTCAAGAGGGCTTGGGGCTAATCTGCGTTGTACATTATTCTCTGCTGCTGTTGAGAAGGGCCAGTTTTCTGGACATGGGTGGGTGCCAGCAGCATCTGAAGAGATGGAGAGAATGAAAATTAGCCTTCAGATGGCTTACCCCAGGTATGAGACCTTGGTGAGGAAGGGTCCACATCATTGCAGTAACTCTGGCAATGCTATGAGGTGTTGTTTGTAATAGCATTTAGCATTGAAGGAGATTTCAAATGGAGAGCCAGTATTCAGAGGTTTCCAGTGGTCCTGTGATTTCTCAGTCTTTGCTCTCTGCCTGAAGCTGATTCTTTGGAAAAATTAGAGATTATGGTTATACAAATATTTCTAGAAACATCACTAAGGAAAACAGGAAATCTATTTTCCCTCTGCCCCCCCACCCTTGGTGAACCCAACTACATAATGGGAATTTTCATTAAAAAAAAAATAAAATCAGGGAAAACCTTTAACTGTCATTAATCTGCCTGTCATTTCACCTCTATTTGACAAGACAAGACGACCTTAAATTGAGAGTGAAAATTTCTTATAGTAATTACCAGGTTTCTTTTCACAGTATGCAGAGCCAGTATGTATAATGGGGTTTTGGGCTCATGGTCTGCAGTTCTGAATGAAAATGCTGAAAAGGAGCAACTGGAAATGCAAAAGGGCCCTTCTCTGTTAAATATCCTTGGTACACGAAGGGGCAGTGGGCAGTAGTGTGTGCCCAAAAATGTGACAGCTTGGTGTAAGCCATGTTCTTCTCCCCACATATCAGTATTGTGGAATCATATCACACCTGGTCATCATCATTTGACATCACTCACACTCATCTCCAAGCTCTATGATATATTTCTGAACACACAGTGACTCTTCAGGTGCTTTCTGCAGCCTCGGTAAGCTGTGTATCTGCAGTTGGCAACACATGTAAAGCTCCATGCTTCATTATCCAGAGTGAGCTCAGTACCCTTGCTGACTGCAAAAGCTATTAGGTTTTTTCGCAGGCTATAACTCATGGCTTTGCAGGATCATTCCTTCTGGCGTCTGTCTGTAATAACACACAACTACCACAGACCTGCAAGCTCAAATGTGCTAGTGGTGTTCAGGCCTCATCCTGCCATCTCGTGACAGCACTGAGTGACAGCCTGGGACAGTGCAAGCATCCTGCCCAGGCTACACCCTTTTGTGCAGTCAGATGAGATGACAGCCATAAGCCAAGCAGCACATCTTTTCCCTCTCTCTGCTCTGTGCTTTCTCTCTTTACCTTGAAAAATATATGGCTCCATTCCCACATGCCTCAGAGTGTTCAAACATGATCAAGACATTCTTTTGGAAGACTTGTAAACCTTACATTTCTGTAAATTACTGCTGGTTATATAATTTATCTCTTTTGGCTATTTTTTTTTTTTTTGAAAGGCACATGCTTGACTAAAGTTGGCTTGCAATTTAAATAATACTTACTTTAATTTAAATATCAGCAGACTCATGTGAGTTTATTTAATGTGTATGAAATGGTGATCAAGACAACATGTCAAGCAGCTTATCCCAGACAGTCAGTGTTCCCTGCTGTGGGTTTATCTGGTCAGCATTAATTCAAGTTTGTTTATTTCTTTTGTGTCAGAGAAATTTGTTGATCAGAAATGGTCATTTTCTTTGTCTTTATTTTCCCTCGTGCTCCAGAAGACTTTTGATTCAATGTAGGCGGATGTAAATGGAATTTTTAGTTTAACTGGAGAGAACCAGGGAAAATTATGAGTTGATGTATCTCTGCATTGCATAGTGCTGGTAAAACAAGCCTGAGTTTTCAATAGTAGTTCACAATTTTTAGATGTCCGACTCAGCACATCAAAGAGAGGCCTGATCCTTATCATAGGTGACCCTAAGTTTGGACTCTCTGAGTTTACATTCATTTTTAAGAATGCTATAATTCCTAATTCCTGTATGAATTAGGCACTTGCTTTTAAAATTAAGCATAAACCAAAAGTGACAGTTTTTGTTGCTTAAAGCAGATGCTACTTGCAGGCCAAGGACCCTAGTAATGCTGGTGAAGGTAGAGCAGAATGAGGGTCAAGAATGACAGGACCATAATAGGCTAAACTATAATCTAGTTTAGGGAAAAATCTTTTGGGGTTTTGGCTCTTCAGAAGTAGTCTGAGCTTCCTATAAAGTTTATATCTTTATTTACCTTTCTTCAGTCAGCAAATGCTGACCTACAGTGCCATGTAAACTAAGGAAGCAAGTGTGATTCTTTCTTGAAGCAGGGCAAGGAGCATAGGAGGTTCAAGGTGAATATCCGAAAAAATTTTTTTACTGTGAGAGTGACAGAGCACTGGAACAGGCTGCCCAGGGAGGTTGTGGAGTCTCCTTCACTGGAGACATTCAAAACCCACCCAGATGCATTCCTGTGTGATGTACTCTGGGTGACCCTGCTCTGGCAGGGGGGTTGGACTAGATGATCTTTCAAGGTCCCTTCCGACCCCTAAGATTCTATGATTCTATGAAAACAAATTCATTGACTCTGCATGTGATCTTCTGTATGAGAAGTTGTTGTCTATTTCAACACTTGGATGACATAAGAGCATAAAAACCTCAGGCTCAGAGTTTATTTAGGATGGGTTTCTGATACAGACATAAACAACCTAGAGATCTCACAAGTCACATACATTTTCCTGAAGAGATTTAGGATGAGCCCAAATGATGTCAGGGCTCTTGTGTGTCATGTGCACAAGGTATGTGATTAAAACTAAAGACAAGGCTGGTAAAGCTTGGAGATAAGTGCTGTGTCTGTCGCAGCAAGTGGAGGACTCTGAGAAATTCTCTTCCTTGGCAGCTGCAAGATACATGGATAGTTTACCATGCTTAAGGGATCTGTGAGCATAATGTTTCTTTTTGAGGTTTCAACAATGCCTGATGCTCATCA
>NW_009952533.1:12131208-12211362 GCF_000747805.2 Chaetura pelagica | reverse complement strand
AGCAGGAAAACCTCATTTTAAAAATGAGGAAACTATTTCAGGCTACTGGTTCTGACCTTTTGAGTTGGCGTGAATAAAAGCCAGGTTAATGAAATGCATTGCTCCACTAGCAAGTTGGAAACAAACCCCCAAATTGTCAGCTGCTCGGAAAAACAGTAAATGCCACAGAGATTCATGCAGAGCTCTGGTTTAATTCCAGAGTCATGTGAGTGCTTTATATGTAAAGCACTGGATTTGCATGGGGAAAATAAGTTACCACTTGGCTCTTGTGAAGCCCACAGCCCCTGATGTCTCAGGGTGACAGATACCAATAGTTATAACAATTGTGCCCTGCTTGCTAAGAGACACGGTCCATTTAGTGTTCTTGCCCTTATTGCTTGCTGGCTTTAAAGTCCTGAAGTGCAGTCAGGAAAATAGAATTTGACATGGCATGTTGAGGAATGGCACAAATTCTCCAATACAAAGAACTTAGATGTTTATTAGGGTGGACATTAGTCATCCAGCCATTTTCAGAGCACCCAGTTAATGTTAAGGTGTTAATGAAAACACCTTGGAGCTGGCACTGAACTGGGTCCCTGTTTGTTTTTCCTGGGATCAGGGAAGTGCTTGGACTTTAACAAAAAGGAGCAATTTTAAAGCTCAAAATATTAATGTAAAGTGGGTATAAAATTGGCTAGGCACTTCAAAGTTAGTGCTTGACAAAGAAAACTATTTGTTGCTAGTGAATTTTTATTCATTTGATTAGTTACTCTGCAGTAGTGCTGAAGTGTTGGCTCTGCTGACGTGCAAGCAGCTGGACATTGCTCTAAAAGGCAACAGGAGTTGCCTCTCCCAGAGCTCCTAGCCTGTGTCCATAAGGCTGCACCATGTGCCTTGCAACTGATGTGTGCTTTGCCTCAACAACGTCATGCAAATTGTGTGCAAATTATGCTCAAGGAGCCATTTATCACCAATGTGCAAACTAAAGGCTTTGTTGCTGTTGCAGGCATCTCTATGCCAACAACTGCAGCCCTCTGCTAGTGTGGGGACTTGGGACACTATACCTTTTTGCCCTTCCTATTGATTGTTTGGATTAAAATCCTCTTGGCGGATTTAATGCTCCAAGCAGACTGTAGCACTGGGGTGCAACACCAGCTATTTCCAAGGAGATGGAGCAGGTTCCTGCTTTTAATGCCTAGCAAGGTGTCCCAGTACTTTAGGATCAGTTGGTTCCTGGCCGGGACCTGGAATTAAAGAGATCTTTCTTGTCATGCTGTAGCTCTCAAGAGGCTTTCTTCAGTCCAACAACTGAAATTGGCTTTGTAGTTATTAAATGTACCACTATATGGGATGGAAGAAAGAACTCAGGGTGCATTTTCAGCCTTCTTTCCCAGTGTGACTCTCCATTGCCCTCCTAAACAGGGAGAAAAGAGTCATGGCAAGACTTTTAAAAAGCAAATCTGGTTCTTTTCTTTCTAACCTCACTTTCCCTGGAGTAAAGAAAAATACATTTCTTTGGGTCAATTCTGCCTAAAATAGACACAGTTAGAGATACCCTGAGGCTTCACTTCCTACCTCTACCTCTGTCCAGTAAAGCAAACCTCTCCCATAGCTCCTTTGTTGCCTCTATTGGCCCCACATGGAAGTTCTGGATCTGCTGCAGCATTTTGAATGACACTGGGTAACCAGACAGTGGCACTGATTCTAACCCCATGTCTCCCTCCAACCTCAGCTGCTCTGAGGAATCGTGGGAATGAATAAAGCCTATAGATAAAATTTCATAGTGGATGACTCCTTGGGGCCATCAGTGAGACTGAAAAATCAGACTTTATAATACAAAGCAATCTTCCACCTGAACTGTGGGACAGCTACTCTAGCTCCACACACTGTTATTTAAAGCCTGCTTTATAATAGAATTTGGTATTGCAGTATGTATAATTTATAATATATTAAAACTCATTTCATAATATATTTTAATCTCTCATGATTAATAGTTGGGACAGTTTTGCAGGTTCTATAATATCACTATGGCAACATAATTGAAAAAAAAAAGTAGGACAAATGAAAGATACCGAGGACTGGTCAAGGAAAGAATAATGACACTTGTCAATTTGCATTCTTTCCTATAGTTTATTTTTTTCTTGAAAATGGCATATGTTCTGATATTTTTGCATGTGTTTTCAAGAAATTGCTTGTGACATCACTGAAATGTTGCATCTCCTTTAACTTTTGGGGGCTCTACTTTGAAAATATTTGTTTTCCATTGCAGTGCTAAATGACTTAGCCCATCTATGAAGATGACTAGATCTCAGCAGCTATTGGTGGACTAGAAATATAGCACCTCTCTGATTTCCAGAGTTTCTCAAAAATCAAAATAGTGGTTTATGAGTACAACCTAACATGCTTAATTTAGAAAAATGGAATTTGTCTGTCATACTAAATGATTGACTGTACTTAAAAATCAGGCTGCTTGTTTTGAAGCCTACATTTTGACTAAGTGTCTAAATGGCAATTATTTTCCTGGGCAGTAGTCAGGAAAGCACATTCATCATTCATTACCAAAGAAAGAAAGAAGAAATCTCATTTCACTCTTTTTCAAGTGGTGGTGGTGCATTTCTAAAATGTTGCTGTAATATCTCTAGGAATTGGGATAAAAAGCCTGAAAATTTGTGGATCACTATTTGCTTATCAGGTGATAGGCAGTTTGCCCGTGGAAGCATATTCCCAGTCTCAGGCAGTCTCTTTCTGAAGAGCCAACATTTGAAGGCTTCAAAACTGAGGACCAAACACCAACAGTGCACCAGATAGCCTTTTTGAAAGATATTTCTGTTGGTGGATGTTTTTCCTAGTCTTGTGCTTTCAAGTATTGGAAAAATACTTTTTGAGGATGAAAAAGTTTATGGCTCTAATGATTTGGTTTCTCATTTATATTGTTCAGCCACTGAAGGCTCTTCTGTCAAAGAGCTCCAGGCCTGAGTTTCTGGTCAATGTGGAAGACAGTGCTGGAAATTGAGCTATGTAGAAGTTCACTTGCCCTCTATGCTTCCAACTTGGCTTTCTTAAATACCTCAGCCTCTGCTATTCCAATCAATTCAACAAATAATTCTGCTTTCTCTCTCTCATGCCTTGGCTCTAACCATCACAGGTTTTGGCACTCCCCAACCTTCTCCAGAGAGCAGACTCTGTGTTTGACTGCTCCTTCTCCTTCATAAGTTAAAGCTTCTCCAGTGCCTTTCAGCACCCAGTCATGTTTTGGCTGGTGGCAGGTCATGCAAACCAAGAGCAAGTATTTGCTAGCCCTAGTGATGGCAGCTGATATGACACTGAAGGTAAGAATATATCTAAAATGTCTGGGGACTTTCCAGGCATTCGTTTTCCCCCATTTGTCCCAAAGCAGAACACAGGTGTTGACCTTTACCTTACTAATCCGTCTGCTTACTCAGGCTTTTGCTTGAGGGGTGATGGCAAATGAATTTCTGCCTATAGGGTAAATTCCAGGATGTATCCATTACTGTGCCATTGACATTTGCCAGCCAGATTCTTGCTTTTTCAAGTAATTTTGTTCATGTGCCCAGGGAAATTAACAGTGAACTGTTAACCAGAGTTTAAAAAGCATTTCTGGAATAAGATTTCTTTAAACTCTTCCTACTTAAGCCATTGCTTGCATAAAACTACTGATTACAGAAGAGCAAGGATCCTCCTGAGAAACAGGAATAGTGAACTTGATGAGTTCCTATTGGGACTTTTTTATGTTCTCTGGTTATAGAAAGCCTTATGCCATGGGCACCTCATCCATAACATGGGATCACAGTCTACTAATAGGATTTTTTTTTCCAGTTCCATTGCTCTAGCAACATAGCTTTTAAATGTGCAGCTCAAATCACGTCACTAGATATGTGAACAGCAAGGAGACAGACTTAGTAATTTTTCTGGAGAAAGAAAAACTTCCATAACAATGGGATCCATGACATAAAAATCCAGCTTTTGCATCTAGGCCATGACCTATAACAAAAGACAACTATTTTAGGAAAGTGCATATCTCTTAGCAAGCAAGCTAATGCAGGCAGGTGTCTCAGTTTCGGATGGTAGTGTTGGGGCTGCTGGGGTTTCTTGAATGGGTGTCCTCTGTTCTCACACATACCCACATTAGAGAATTAAGACCAGGTCAGATCAGCATCACATAAATGCATTTTCTTGTTCTTTATGGAAGGTGAGTACTTTCTTATCCCAGGACCACTGGACCCATTCATAACAGAAACCTTTCAAGTTTATGAACTGTGAAATTAGGTGATGAGCAGACATGTGAATCATTAGGTAGAATGCCGCAAAGGCCACATTCAGAAACCTCTTTGTTCCTGTTTCTTGCATCTTCTGGTAGACAAACACATTTATTTTAGCACAGCATAAGAAAAACATAATAAAAAACTCTGCATGGCACTGAGATCCCATCTAATTACAGGGGAGTGAGATTTTCCCTGGGACTTAGTGGAGATCTCCTGTATCTACCTATTTACCTTCTCAGGGTGTCATGCAGTGTGCCACATTGAGGCTCCTCCATGGGCATGTAGGAGTTTGCACTGTTTGTTTTGTTTTGTTTTGTTTTGTTTTTATGTGGGAGAAAACCTTTGCAGCCTCTGTCTCTATCTGCTGGAGATGGGTTGTTTTTTTTTTGTTATTCCAGACTGTGTCTTGTGTGAAGGGGTCAAAACAAGTAGGGAGAAAGGAGCTGTTTTGTTTCAGGTCCTCCAGCCACAAGGATATTCTTGTAGTAAAATTCTTGCAGCTGTTTTAAAAAGCTTCAGCATTTCTTTGAGAAAGAAGAGTCTGACACAGTCCCAGGAACAAAACAAAACTCAAATCAGCCAAATCAATAGCACTTCATTTGCTTACTGGAATGAAAATTCCACAAGTGATTTTGGAGTGAAGACTTAGGAGACTTTATGTTGCAGTTTTGCACATGTCTGCTTTTAGATTTTATGTAGGACGTGATTCAGGAGCATGAAAGTGGTCCTCATCTTTATCAGAACTCCACTTCAGCTTACAGTTTCACCAGTTATTTATTGACACATGTGGAATAGGAGGTATGGCCAGGCTGTATATCTTAGTTAATTAAAAGGAACATCTGCTTAATATAATGCATAGTATAAATGGTATTTCCTTTGTATACCAGGCTGAACAAAATATATTGTCTATTGACTTAAGTTCCTGCATGCCTATTGAATAACCATCAAAGAGCAGACTTCTTGACATCATGCACGTCCCCTTGAGGCAACATAAAAAATAAATATTGTACACTTACATAGAAGCAGGTGAGTCCAGAAGAGCAGAAGGGGATCTGCAGAGTCCCAGAGTACAAACTAAACGGTAACAGATGAATCCAGACAGCAATTACAAAGCCCAGAGCTAGTTCATAAACTGCTCAGACTGCAATCTGTACAGTCTGAGTGCAAAACTGTCTGTGATAAGCTTGTTTTCCTGTCTTCATAGCAAGAATAACTTCATTTTTTTGTATAGTTAGGGAGGATGGATTAACAGATACTGCTTTTGTCAAGTTGTCTAAATCCTTAATAGCGGTGAAGTCAACGTTAACACACTTCAATGGTGAAACTGTAAATGAATTAGGTAAATTTTTCCAGCTTCACACAGCCAGAGCAGACCTGTCATATTCTCTGTTACTCTTGTTTGCACAGCTAATATTTTAGTACTTGTCTTTTCTTTAGAGACCCTACATTTCATGTGGGACTTTGCAGGAGGAAGAGTTGGATCCATAGTCAATAATCCAGGGGATTCTTGGCTGTTAACTTGCCTGTTCCTTGCTGGAGGTTATGGCTGGAGATGTTGGAGTGTTGGGTATGTGTTGGGGGCAGGAGGTCTGTTGGGTGCTTTCTGCTGTACTTTGGCACCTTGGGGCACAGCTTGCAGGCTGAGAAAAAGTCATTTTGCAAAGCTGTCACTTAGATACCTGATTCCTGTTGGCCAAGAATGGAAACAGGGTGAATCCCACCGTGCTGATTCCTAATCCAGCTTCACCGTCTCATTTCCTTGTCTTTTGCTTGAGCTTTGGCTGCCAAACAGGAGAAATACTAGAGCTAGTCCTGGTTAGTGGCAGGGCCTTGAGCAAGCTGTGCTGACAGCGTGAAAGCTTTTGGAGTGAAACAACAGGTCAGGACTACAGAGGAGTTTATTTGCAGGTCTCTCTGTCTATATGGTTCATAGAATTATTTTCTGTGCTTATCCTTCTTTCCTCAACACACAGCTGAGAAAAGTAGCTGAGCCATTTTAGAAGGTTTGTTGCCTCAGATGTAGGAGTGCAGGATGCTACTTCAGTAGGCTGTGCTGTGTTTGCTCTTCTGATGCTTGAAACAAAATCATCTTTGCTCTCGAAACAAAACATTTCCAACTGCCTGGCTTTGGGGTTCCACTTTAATCCTACGTGCTAATGTGCTGGTTTACCGTATTAATGCAGATTAGCTGAAAATAACTTGGCACATCAGGATTTCCTGCTCTTCTTGGGCATTATAATCTCTTTGCTTTGGATGATGTTTATTACATACTGAGATAATAGGTTTAGTGCTTTTATGACCTCGATAACATGTTATTTTTGTGCTTCCACTCAGAACTAGTCTTGCTTAGCTAACCTTTCAGCCAGTAATCAGTCCAGCACAATTACCCTGGGCACACTGGCAGCCATTTAGAGGACTCTCTTGGGTTGAGTCCCACTGCAAATCTGCCACAAACAAAACAGGCATTTGATCTTATTAATTTTGGCTTATCAGTGTCTTTCATTGCAGCTGCAAACAACTCTTCAGCCCTTACCCCTGGGCGCCTTCCCAGCTGCTTTGTTTAGGATGCAGCACATGATGTTTGAGGGCTCACCAGGCGAGGTTGACAGAGACCCTTCTTGGCTGCCAAAGCATTGAAGCCCACCTCAGAGGACTATTGAAGCAACTCTGTGATGTGAGGAGGATGGCCTGTATTTCTCTCAGTTGCTAACAGACTAGTTCTGCTGCATCCATACTGTGTTGCTGCTGAGTTTTGTGCTGCTTGATACTCTCTCTAATTCTCTGGCCAGATGTCCAATGGCATTGGGAGGCCAGGTGTTCAACTTCAGACATCCCCATAGAGTCCGCTTGTTTAAATGCCGTGTGCTCACAGATTCCTGGGGACTTTCTTCTGGTCACCATCTGTAGTCTTTCCAGCTTTTTGAGTCTGTTAATGCTGCTGTTTTCTTCTTCTTCCTTCCTTAATTCCCTCATTTCCCTATCTTCCCAATGATGTTTCTCACAGCCTGCCTTATCCCCTCTTCTGCAAGGGGATCTGAAGTTTTACAGTCACAGCTGGCACTTGTTTTTTTGGCAGGGCTTTGTCTGCCCTACATTTTGGGTGGCAGATGCTAAGAGGGAGCCTCACTAGGCAGCTGGGAAGGGTGAGCAGTGCTGCTGTGCCCTGTGTTGTGCCTGACTGTGGTTTAGGCCCCTTTTCCTGCTGCATGTGCAGCCCTAGCTGAGAGCAACTCCCTCGTCTCTTAGCAAAAGTGCTTTCAGAGAGGGAAGCTTGACATGTGTCTTTGATACAGAGCAAGAGTGAAGAGGAGGGAGTCAGTCTCACTAAGGGCAATTAATTCTGCTGCTGACAGCGAGCCCGTGTGCTCCTTGTTCTAACTTTCCTCTTTAGTTGACTTTTGCAAATGGATGGAAATTGTCAAAGCCTGTAGCTTCAGATACTATGCCACTTTTAACATCTCAGTAAAGAGGAGTTTCCACCATCTGTCATCGCTGGCAAAATAGCAACATTACCACTCCCTTTGTCTTTACAGGATTAAAACATGACATCAGAGGCAGTCTACATCCCTGTTTTTCTTGCAAGGATTTTTTCCCCCTCTTTTGCAGCTTGCTTCTGTTTGGGAGATAATGAGAGCTACCATCTTTCACGTGCCTTTTATCAGGGAACAGTGCTTTTCAGTAGACTCATTAAAATAATGGATGGCCTCAGATGGTTAATTATGTCTGAAACTTTCTTGCTGTCCAGCAGCAGGAAAGCTTTCCAACAGGAAAAGTGGATAGAGATACAGTCTTACCATGATAGTCCTTCTACCATATTTTTTAAGACATCAGACAGAAAAATGCTCTGTTGATACCATCAAACCCAGGTCAATGATCTGCTTTGTTTAGGTGGGTGGCAGAATCAGTTTTGCTGTTGGGGGTGGATGGATTTTGCACTGGGAGCACAGGAGCAATTCATGGGAGTTGCAGTGGAGTTTGCGAAGCACACTGTAAATGTGACTGATGGAAGAAAAAAGAAATCTCTCATGGAGGCCATCGTGATTGAGAGGAAAAGAACTTGGGCTCACCAAGCCCTTCAAGCTATGCTGTCAAGGAAATGCATGTTCTGGTTAATCCATCAATTCTGATGACAGGTTACATATGGCGAACTACTTGAAATGTGCTTCCTTTGTCCAAATTCTCATTCCCTAAAAGCTGGCTTTTAAAACTGCATTAGTGATAGAAGAGGCTTCTTCTGCTATTGAAAAAATGTCTAAAACACAAGTATATGAAATACATGTGTTTAGCTTAATGGACTTCAGCTCTACTCATATAATCTGTGTCAGAATTCAAGATAAATTTGGTGGTCTTGACGGGGTCTGGCCATTTGGGAGCTCAGCTCTCATTTTAGATACAGACCAGATATTGGGAGCTGCTGCCCTATTGGTCCTTTGGACTTCCCTGTGACACCACTGAGCAGATGTAAAAACTTAGCTATTTTGTTACCTTACTAAATGAGTACTTACTCAATCATGAAGTATACAGTGGCTGGCACCCAGATTATTATGTGATATCCAGTGTAATTAAATGCAGGACTTGTTTTCAAATAGACATTTAACGGAGAAGCACAGCCAGATGACATGTTAGGATGTGTGTGAACCAGGTTCTTGGAGAAATCCTATGCAGGGTCTCAAAAATGTGTTTCAAGGCTTTCCAGTTTTCACTATTCCAAGTGGCATTAGAGACAAGGTCCTCTGAACTTGTTTAGAATGGATGAGCCTGTGACATATGAGAGAAAGTCAATTTTTTTTTTTTTTTTTTTTTTTTTTTACAGGAACTGAAGGAAAAAAACTAACAGCTCTTGGTAGTCAGTCCATTTCGTGTGTGTGCGTAGCTGCCTTGTATGTACCTTAGTAGAGCTGAACCTTAATTCTTACCTGGAATCTGCATGTGCTGCTCTAATTCAAATAACAACAGGTGTCTGTTTATAGGCTGTATTATAAGTAACTGCAATTACTCACATGGGTAACATTAGAGATCAAAGATATAAGGAAGTGTGTGTACGGCCAAGGACTTAGTGTTTGATGGGTGCTTATGAACTGTAAGGAACATCTGCTTTTGGTGGCTAGCAATTTCTTTTATATATTGAATATTGAAGTGGGTTATCATACCGTGGAATGGGTTTCCTTCTTCCTTTCATCTCTGTGGCATTTTTCCCTTCCCATTCCAATTTCTAACGGATTGAACAGTCATGATGAAAGAGCTGTAGGCAAATCTGTACAGAAACAATTTAGCTTTGTATGGTGTCAGATGCTGTTATGAGAAATAAAGTTTTGCAGGTTTCTACTTAAAATCATAACTAAAGAACTCTGATGTGCCAAGTCTGGGCAGCTGCATAAAGTCCTCTGTCAGAAATGTCAATCAGCTGTCCTCCCACATGGCTTGTTTGATGTGCTGATGTGGCCAGCATGAAAAATTCCAATTTTTCAGAAATGGGCCTTAACATTTTTTTATTATCAAGGAGAATAAGTTCCTGGGCCTCATGGTTGTAAGGAGTGTCTTTCAGATGTGAACCAAGAGTAAAGGATGTCTCTCAAAGCAAGTCCTCTGTTCTGCTCCTTGGAGGGCCCAAAGCTGATGATTATACTTTAAACCGAATTTTTAAAATCTGCAAGATTTGTATGCCTGTCTCATTGCAGCATTAGTACTAACTCTCTTTGTTGGTTAAGGAACTTAGGAAGGCTGTGTATGCCAGGGATGGAGGTGCTGTTGGGCCTCGCAGCCATGAACGTGTAGCAGAGAGTGTTCATTGTGTCCTTTTCTCCTCTTTGTCTTTCATTTTTAGATATATTTTCTTATTGAGGTGGCATTATTCTTTGTGTACCATTGTGGGGCAGTGAGGGGACCTGAGTCCATCTTCAGCCACACATATGGTAGCTGAAGGCAGCAATCCCCCATGATGCTTCTTGGCCTCAAACTACATGAAACCTATCTCCAGGTCACCAATGGCCTTGGTGGCCCTGTGATGGGCTTGTGCTCTCACATCTCTGCAGTAGCCCCAGGGAAGTGAGGCTCTTTACTCCTCTCTCCCTTGGGACTCTGCAGAAGGGAAACCACCTCTGGAAGCTCCAGGGCTAGGGAGGGGAACATTGAAATACTGGGAAGAAGGACTCAGGCAACACTTAGAACTCCACAGTTGTTTTATTGATGGAAAGGAGGCATGTGCAGGCTTGCTGTGCTAATACCTATCTTGTATGCCCTGCTCCTTTGTTGAAAGTCAGTCAATCTCCATAGGTTCAAACTCATCTCTGGAGGGTCTATCTCCATCAATTTCTTGTCATCTTTCAAAGGACAACTGCCACATCATTTAGCCCATTCTTCAGACTTTATGACACATCATCTGGTGTCTGAGCACACCTGATGCACCATCCCTGCCTACGCTTCCCTGCACTGGGCCTGCAAGAGACCTTTGAGTTGCAGGTGAGCCCACAAAAAAATTGCAGAAAATGAGGCAGAAAACATTGCTTTGAATCAGCAGGTGACTTGCCCTCTGTTTTGTGAACCTAATTATTTCAGTGTCTAGTAAGTAAGACTTGAGTATAGGCAAAGCCTGTCTTTTGCCCTGATTCTCCCCCCAGCAAAAGCAACTGCAATGCAGGAAGGGATCTAGGTAATTGCTGGAAGGATCTGGTGGGAAATACCCAACTGTTCTTCCAGGAGAGAGGGTGCATGGGGGACTGAGTAAAGCAAGGAGAATGAAGCACTTAGTCCGACAACTGCATTTAGTTCCCATCCTGCATGGTCCCAAGTGCAAAGATGATAAACCACTTTTTTTTCAAGACATTACTGACAGCTCTTGCCAGGAAGATCTGGATTGACTTTTTACTGGCACCTTAGTGTTTTTGATCAATAGCTTCACAAATGGAAGGGAGTTAATACTTTGCCATCCCTTCCCTTCAAAAAAAGTATAAATGTTCAAGGACTAAAGTAACTTTCTCAGCCTAACAATTTGGATTTATGAAACTTCAAAAGCAGTTTCCTTTGAGGAACATGAGCACTGGATTAAAGCTTTATTCCAGACTGGTAATTAAAAGGCTAAATCCCATATACAGCATTACAAATCTAATGTGACTGGAAGAGGATTGCTCATTGGAGCCCATAGGGATTTCTATTATGGATTTGGGGACTGATAGCCACCCATCTCGTTGTGACTCCTGTTATTGCTGACAGCAAACCACACAGCATTGTGTTAGAGCTCTCCATTGGCATGATTTTGAACAGCCATCATCTTGCACAGAGGAACTGTGGATTCACGTTTTTCCCTTGCCAGACAAATGCCTGTGTGGATGCCCAAAATACATACTCATATGCCACAGAGACATTATTCATGCTTGTAAATCAGATTAATTGCATTAAATTTAGTGGAGAAAAACCAAACCATGTTTCATGACAGCCCCTGGAGTGGGGTTGAATTACCCAAATCTTCATTTCCCAGCACAGGCCACCAAGGAAAACTAACTACCAATGGGATCTTGCAGAAGGCAAGGACAAGCTGCTGCTCTTTCATTTGCTTGCCTAAACATCTCAGGAGTTCACTAGGTGTCATTTATGAGGCTAGGTCTCCTGTGGTTTGCAGAAATACAGTACTAGAGGCTCTATCATCTCTAGTTTGTAATATTCACATTAAAGCGATAGAAACCTTACATACATATCTAGGCTTGCCTAGATATCGACAGTTCTGCTAGAAACTATCCATGTCACACAAGATCCAGTTTCAGGGCACAGATACAACTTGGCCCTGAGAGATGGGACCATCTGGTGTGTTTACTGCACCTTCACCTAAAGTGGCAAGGCACCTTCGTAGGAAAGAAAAAAAATAACCAACATACCAGAAAAAAAACTGACAACAAAAATGTTGTAAGCCTGGGTAAATGCCTTCTGTCACAGTTTTACCACCCTTTAGAGAACAAGTAATTTTTTTCCTATTCTCTTTTGAATGGACTTGGGCCCAAATCTTCCTGCCTTGTGCTGCTTCAATAATTGCAGCATAGTTGCCCCATGTGCCTCTGTGGGCTAACTATCAGCAAAGGCTAGCTGACATCCCCCACAAGGGCAACAGAGGCAGGCTTTGTCTAAACCAAAATTTTGTTTACTCAACATGGAAATAACTAGTTGCACAAAAAGGGGCATGTCATCCACTGACTCAAAGCATTTTTTTAAAAATCAAGGCATGCATTTTGACCTGCTACATTGGTGCAACACATCACTGTAGTAGATGAGTATGGATGTTCTTAAGTGGATTTTTCTAGTTTAACTCTACTTTTTTTCAGCTCCAGTGTTGAGAATTTGATGGTTTTGGCATGTCTGTAGGCACTGGATTTTCAAGGCAGCTTGACTTCAGTGATTATAGTTGACAACATTTTCAAATAATCTGAATAATCTTTTTTACAGCAAGTACAGTTGCCTTTGGACT
Source organism: Chaetura pelagica (assembly GCF_000747805.2). Classification (NCBI taxonomy): domain Eukaryota; kingdom Metazoa; phylum Chordata; class Aves; order Apodiformes; family Apodidae; genus Chaetura; species Chaetura pelagica. The sequence continues at coordinate 12,198,648 of NW_009952533.1, read as the reverse complement.
TGCATTGCATCACCCCCACTAGAGCAGTGTACGCCAGGAGGAGCCCAGCATCCTGTTTGGCTCTTGTACACAGAAAGTGACTTTTCAGTGCTGGTCATCTTGGGTCTGAAAACGTTCTTGGGAACTTGCCATGACTGTGAAAAGGTCATGTCAGACTGACTGAGTGACTCTCTCTCTTCTTGTCTTCTTCCTGTGTTTATCAGGTCATTTGAAGCCATTTGTCTACTTAGTTGTCACAGCATTGACTCTCTGCTATTAAGGACCATTAATATTTTAAGAGTCATATGTTCTCTGTGTAGCCTGGCTAATTATAAAGGACAAAAAAGGTAACTCTCAAAAGTCATGCACTTTTGGGGGAATGAGGCCAGAAGATCTCTGTCAATGCTGTAATTTGTCAAGCAGTGGAGCGAAGCACTCATTTGACTGTTGAGGTTGTGAGCTAAATCACTCCCAAAAAGGGCTATTAAGTCAAAAGTGAAAATTCTTCACAGCCAGCTTTGACTCTGTTTTCTCTAAAACCTCTTTGTACCCTTCTAGAAATACACAGACCTGAAAATGAAGTCTGATTGCAGTTTTATACTCCTTTTTCTGCTCCCTAAGGATTTAGAAAGACTGGAGACTGTTGAGTCCAGTGGAACCTGCTGGACTCCAGCTACTACATGGTCCTGCTGGATAGGTATCCTTTGCCTTCTGATGGGCTACTTTGAGGCTCTCAGAGATGAAGAAGCTCTGCACTGTCCCAAAGATGGGCGGCAGAAGTCACCACTGTTCATCTGGCTTCCAAGAAGCCAGCTGTGCCCTTCAGGCGGGAAGTCAAGGACTGCGGGAAGTGTTGACTGTTTGGTCTGTAATTAAAAGAAAGGTACTTACAAGAACCTATTCATATCCTTTATGATCTCCCCCAGGATCGTTTAACTGACTAATTTGGACAGCCCAGACAACAAATGACAATTCGGTCTCCTCTCTTTCTACAACTCTGTAAACATAATCCTTGATTGATTGGCCTCTAATACATCAGACCTAAATGAAAAATTAATTAGATTGGCTACAGCCCTGAAGTGAGCACTTTACCACTTTGTTGTTTTGTCCATTTGATCCTTTCTTCTTTGATTTATGGACAAAAGAGAAAGGGGAGAGAAAAAAGAGGAGGAAAAAGAGGTTTGTACTGGATGTCACTTGGAGTCAGATGGGTTTATTGAAAGCTGAGCTTTGCTCAGCCAAGAAACAAAATGAGCAGCAGTATCAGCAGTGTCTCCATGGGCTGTGCCTTAGAGGTGGGAAGGTATAGAGGGAGAAGCTCATTTCCCCAAAAAGCATACCCAAAGCAAAGCCCCCACTTTGGTTTGGCAATCTGAATTTCTCCCAGTGGTGTCCATGACTCCATTCTCCTGGTTTGCATGCCCCTTTCTTTAGGTTAATTTTTTCTTCCTGAAATTATAGGGCTGCTGCTAGGGATCTGCCTTTGAAATGACTGAGAGAGATATGTTTCATTGGAGGTGGCAAGGATCTCCATTGCTGATTTTTGCAAAAAGTGCCTGAGACTGTGAAAGTTGGCCAATATTATTTCAGTTTATCTTGGAAAAATCTTCTGACTTTGTAGAATACCGCATCCTCTAAACACTAGCTAAGCACTTGACAGCCACTGTGCTTAATAATCTCAAAGGGTGAAGTGTACCTCACAATGAAAAATAAACCGACTGCTTTCTAGGTTTGTAGAGTATTGTAGCATTCAGAGCAGTTAGACCATTTATAAATACATTTTTAAAAAAAACCAAAACAAAACAAACAAGCTAACAAAACAACAAAAAGAAACAAAACCCAAAACCCCAGTGAACAGTGGAAAGAAAAAAATCTGAGCTTGACACATCCAAAGGTGCAGGGCAAGTGAACAACACATTGTTAATCACAGCCAAGTTTTGCCAAAGCCCAAGGCCCAGAAAGGCAGCTGAAAAGTTGCAGTATATTAAAAACAAACCAGTCTTATGGCCAGGAGGAAGTAGTATGACTCTAAAGTGAGGCACAGTTGAAATGAGAAACTCCTTCTGTTATCTAAAAAGTTATTAAAAGTGAGGCCAGAAATTAAATTGAATTCCAGAAAGCACTTATATCGGCAGATATATATACATGATTGCCTTCATCTGGCTTTATCCCGAAACAGAAAACGTTCAAGCCAGGTCTACAACAAAAAGAAACAAAACCCAAAACCCCAGTGAACAGTGGAAAGAAAAAAATCTGAGCTTGACACATCCAAAGGTGCAGGGCAAGTGAACAACACATTGTTAATCACAGCCAAGTTTTGCCAAAGCCCAAGGCCCAGAAAGGCAGCTGAAAAGTTGCAGTATATTAAAAACAAACCAGTCTTATGGCCAGGAGGAAGTAGTATGACTCTAAAGTGAGGCACAGTTGAAATGAGAAACTCCTTCTGTTATCTAAAAAGTTATTAAAAGTGAGGCCAGAAATTAAATTGAATTCCAGAAAGCACTTATATCGGCAGATATATATACATGATTGCCTTCATCTGGCTTTATCCCGAAACAGAAAACGTTCAAGCCAGGTCTGAAAAAGACTTTTTTTTTTTTTTTTTTTTTTTTTTTTTTTTTTTTTGCCTCCAAGGAGCATGAGAAATTCAGAAGAAAATTCCCATTGGAAAGAAATTACTTTGATATAAACAATGACAGCCTATTTCAGGAAAAGTTTTAAATACAAAATTAAAGTTTTGCATGCAGATGATTCTTCAAGGCTCTGCTACTTCCAGAAAGCTCTTAATCAGCTGCCCAGACACAGAAGAGCAATAATCAACAAACCCAGGCTGGAGTCTTGATTTTCTGCTCAGAAAACGCTTTCTTTACAAGCCATCCTTTCTGCTTTCTTTCTCTTTCCTCTCTTGATTTTACTGGATCCAGCCCCAGAGTACTAGCCTGAAAACTGGTCTGTGTGGTTTTGAGTTGAAGATCTTATTGCGTGCATGTCTGCACGCATGGTTTGTGTGGAATATTTTAAAATACACTTTAAAAAAGGTTTGGTTATTCTTTGTTCACCTGACTGGAGGGGAAACCAACCAAATTCAGATTTTTTCCATTTCCAGGTCAAAACCTCCAGGGATAAGCCAGGCAGAGGGTGACTTCTGCCAGGATTTCCACAATCCTTAGACCAATTAATTAGGAGGCTGGTACCAGGTCAGGGAGCTCTACCTTATATCTTGTAATCAAAACTTTCAAAAGTAGTCTTCTTTTTTTTGACTGCCACAAAAGCAAATTTCACAACCATGGTATTTTTTCCCTAAAAGATAGCACAGGTTTTTCTCCAGCTGGAGTGCTGTGCGAGCCAGCCTCACTCACAAGACAAGCTGGAAAATGTTCAGACTTCAAGCTGTGGTAACATGTATGGGGCAGGTCTGCACCCACAGAAAGGGGGGCTACTGTAACATGCACAGGTTGAGCACTTGCATATCTCCTAGTTTGCTTCAAGTATTTTCTTCTCATTTTGGAACTGTATTGCTGGTTTTGAATGGGAAAGGGTCATGATGTGGTTTGGAGGGAAAATAATGAGATTTCCAGTCCTAAAAGGAATCTTTTCTGACCCCAGTGCAGTGTTTCATGTATAACATACAGTTTTACCTATATTTCAGCCAGTTTAGTTAGCTCTGAAAGGATATTTTCTATTCCTGTTATCTGGTGAGATTCTTTCTTCACTTCTGGTAAAAATAATGTGTCACAGCCATGCTCCTGGTCCAATTTTAGTGCACCTTCTCACCTGGGAATTTTCTGCCCTATGGTGCTGCGGTGGATTTTGTTGAGACTATTTCCAGGTTTTCTATGGGCTCCCCCACTTGAATATCCCTAAGGAGATTTTTCAGAGTTATGAATGAGACTGGAGAGGGAAAAGAGAATTGGTTTGCCCAAAGCCTTTTTAATGTTTGGCAAAGATGATGCTTTACCTAAAATGGCACAGTATGAAGGTACTCCAGCTAGTCACAAGACCAAAAGAAGAACAGGTATGGGCTTTACTGCGTATTTTCTCAATACAGGTTTCAAAGTCCTATCCCCTTGACTTTTCTCAAAAATTCTATTTCCAGGGACGCAGTATCTGAACACATCTGTGAAATGAATGATAGCAGCCCCCTCTGTGGACAGGAAAGGCTTGCCTGTGGTAAGAATAACAAATCCATACCACAGCTGGATCGGGGAACCCAAATCTGTGAAGGGCATTTGGCACTAAAGATTTGGTGCCTGTGTGCTTGTACCTACAACTGCTGTTGCACCAGCTGGCATTTTCCAAAGAGCTTAGGAGTCGTGTATCTATGACATCTGGCTACTGAATGCCATTAAGTTATACAGTATAGCCCTTAATCCTCCCTATGGTTGAAGTAACACTTCCAAAATTCGGCTGTATCACAAGCAAGTGGAGGCAAGAGGCTTAACAGGGTGTACATAAACCAGTATGGTTTTCTTCCTTTGTATCTCTAGTCAATTTTCCTCCTAAGACTCTCATTGGTTCCTGCCTCAACTATTCAGACTTCATTTGTCTGGCTCATGTCGAGCTTCTCATCAACCAGCATCCCCAAATCCTTCTCCTCAGGGTTGTTCTCAATCCATTTTCTGCCCAGCCTGTACTTGTGCTTGGCATTGCTCTGACCCATGTGCAGGACCTTCCCCTTGGTCTTCCTGAATTTCAGTATTCATGGGCCCACCTTTCAAAGTTATCAATGTCCTTCTGGAAGGCATCCAGTATATTTAATTTAGTAATTTTGGTATTTTTTTCATAAGTAAATAACATGGGAAATACTTTTAGGAGCAGTGCAGAGAGCTCACTTAGCAGTTGGCATGATTGCTGCTCCTCTGTTGTAAACTATTACCACTGCACTGCTGTCTGAGACAGGGCAAGCTACTACTAAAAAAACCTCACTGAATGAATAGTTTAACATTTTCAATTCTCAGTGAAAACCACCATCATTTTATTTTTTTTGGTAAATGCTCATTTTCCTTAAGCTTTCATTTTCTGCAGATTTTCTTGGGGTAAAAATATTTTTTAATCATCTCTTTTTTCTGCTTTTGGGTGCTTGGCCCTATCTGTGGAGCAAGTGCAGGTAGGGGTGAGAAATTACGATGGAACTTTTAATTAAATACATTGAAGAACCTACCAGCAAAGCTTCTTTTATAAGTTTTTGGACATTATCAAATGAAGCCATTAGCTTCTGAAAAGGATTAAAATGAAAAATCTTTGAAGTTGGAAAATTGTTTTAGAGAGTTAGATCTGTGAGAATGGAACAGCTTGGGGTTTTTAATTTTTTTTTTCTTTTTTTTTTTTTTTTTTTTTCTTTTTACAAACAGGAAAATGACATGTTGAAGCTTTAACTTGATCAGATTGGCACCTGAGAACTCAGGGTGAAACATCATCCCTCGTAAAGTCAAGGTCAAAGTCCCTGTTGATTTCAGTGGAGTTATGAGAAATCATTTTGGAAAGTGACATATTGCATTAAACTATCCTAAACGTTTCTCCCGCACCACCCTTTTTTTTTTTTTTCCCCCAAGTAATATATTTTATGAGCTGTGTACCCTGTTCTTCCTCTCTTCTCAAAAAATACATCTTTCTTTGAGAAAACCAGGTCTGCTGATCCTGTTTACATTATGTAACTGAAAGCTTTTCTGGTACTGTATTGAATCAGGTACTTTGAATGAAGTGCATGCTTAACTTTTGGGGTGATGGGGACCACATAGCAGTCCAATGAATCCTCTGTCTTGCAAGTACTTCTATACTTAGAATAAGTACTAAACTCTATGAGGTGTAGGCACAGTTTCTTCACTGCCATCTCAGAAATACATTGGCATCAGGAACGTGTATTCAAGTAATAATAATCAAAGGGTTGGTTATTTAGGTGATATTCCTGTTAATGTTATTAAACCCATTCTGAGCTGGTGGTTTATTGCTTGCTGGGTGGAGCAAATGAAGCTGCTGCTTCAGCCTTAGAAAGGACAGATAAAATAGTGCATAGATTTGGGTTAGGGGAACAAATGGAGAGAGGGTTGCATTAGCTGTGACAGCCTTCAACAGGAATGTTACTCTTTCCTATTAGCCTCAACATAGGCCAATATGCCTGCCTTCCTGCCACACAGGGCAATACTGTACCTGAAGGATAGAGGAGAAATAATTAGTAGACTGCCATTTCAGACCCATTCAGGTCTTTAGAAGTGCTCAGCATCAAGCAGCCACCATGCTGAGCACCAGGAACTGCAGAGACCCTGCTACATGCAGCTCATGTAGCTTGATGCTGTGTTGAGCTAGTTTAGAAATCTGTGCCTTTAACTGCAAAACTTTTTTAGTTACACGTTGATCTGATTATTTCAAGTCTGTGAATAGATTTTATAATGTAGCTTGGTTACATTACTTATTCCACATTGCCATTTTACTTCTATCTTAGTTTATTTTATCACAGTGAATAATACAGCCCAAAGGATTTTCTTCATATCAAAGTTGCCAATACTTTCCTTGTAAAATGTCATCTATATCTGATGGATATGAGCGCAGCCTACAAGGGAAATATTTTGAAGGCAGTATCAGCATTTTGACTGTCATTGGTCTGCAAGTGTGTAGGTCCCAATCCTGCAAATATTTCATTTATAGTTTACCTCAAGTTACAAAATTCCTCTCAATTTCAATAAAGCTGTTTTAATGTAACTTGCCTAAGAGTTTACAAGATGGGATTTTAGGTTTTTATTTAGTATATAGCACCTGAGCATGTGCTTAAAATTAGGAATAAGCTTCCCATTCCTATATTCCAGGTGAAACACATGCTTTTTGTTGCCAAACCAGTTCCTTTCCTATATCAGTGGTCTCATGCTCTATTCAAACCAAGTAGCTGGGTTCCTCTTCCTACCTAGAGGCTGTATAATTTAATGAGACTGCTGGTGAGTGGGGCTTTAAGCTGAAATTGTAAAAATCAGAATTGCAGTTCATAATTTGCAATTAACAATCAATGATAGTTATGACAATGGAGCAAAGAAGTGCATTAACTTATTAATAGCTCATTTCATGAGTTTCAGGTCACTTTGTGTGATGCTACTAAGGGTTGTCTTTGACAACCCATGTTTCTGTTCAGTGCCCAATGTGCTGCTTAAAATGGATTATGTTTCTCTATCCTGACTTTCCTGACCCTGTTAGCAGAGTGAGGCTTTTTTGGGCCTTATTGTTGTTGAGGATAATTTCTGAAAGCTTGGGGAAAGGAAGAGTTGAATTAGTAACCTGACCTGAATTAGTAGTCAGATACCCTGTGCTTCTTGCAGACTAGTAATTTAACTCGCTTTTCCTTTACTTGAAAATAAGAAGTTGGAGGTGCCAGTTTTGTAAAGTGTAGTAATTTTGCCTTCTAAAGAAGCCAGTAATGAGGGGAGGGAAAGTAATAACCAAGGGTCTGTGAAGGCGTAATCTGCAAAATATTCTGCTTCATTTTGATATCTTACCTGTTTTAAAAATGCTTAAATAATATCCCAAGTCATTTTCAGACAGCATTTTTTAAGTTGCAAATAAGTCAATTACCTTGACATGCCATTGCTGTTGCTCTTTGCCTGCAATTCTTACAGGAATCTCACCTAGATAATTTTTGAAATTGTTGCCAAGATGCCAAGAAATGAATGTTGAATGATTTAATACCCTGATTGCTTGCCCTGTTCTGATAACTTCTGTTCCTCATTCAGAACAACTCTCTCATGTTACATTTGAAGAAATTTGATTTTTATTTCTAGGCAGGAAACAGTTTTGGGGTGTAAAATTTGTCATCTAGATTTTGCAGTGGGAGTGGCGCAGAAACGGGGAGCACGTCCTTTGAGGGATGGCTAGCAGATTGTTTCTCTCCAGCAAGCTGCTTTGTGGCCTGCATGCCAGAAAACAATGCCATCAGTAATACCAGCCTTGTCCTATCACCTGTTTTGACTATGATTTGTTGCAGGCAGCCATCACACTTGGTGTCCCCCAACTCTTGATCCTGTCTTTTTGGGCTTGGATTAAAATAGTATAGCCATTTTGCTGGGTTTTGTCCCAGATCCTTGTTCCATGTCACAGCCAGAGATGATCTGATGCATCTGAAAGAAGGAATGGAAACTCTGGGCTTGCCCAGTGCCCTGCTTGCTGAGTGTGCTGGCAGGGTGGCAAAGCTGGGGCTTCCTTTCTGTGGGTCACTTCTGAATCTGCTGTCTGCTGTGCTCAGCCCGCGTTGAGTGGGAAGATGGAGAAGGGAGCACGTGGCACCTTGCACAGCCACAAGTCCACTCAAATTAAGGCAGGAGCAGTGCCAGCCAGTTCTGGCACCCAAAATATGGGCGAGAGGAAAGCAACCAGTGTGGGCTGAGCTCCATTTTACCTAGAAGGACTAACAAATCAAAATAAATGCGAATCCTGAGTGTAATCACTGACCCAATATGTCATGCTTACTTAGTGGATAGGAAGAGGAGAATATAGCACTAACGACAACTGTGATAGAGTCATTGAGTACTTCAGTTTGAGAGATTTTTCCAGTGGTAATTAACATATTTGACTTATTTCTAAAGATTTACAAACATTAAATGCCACTAAGCATTCCATGCCACGAATGTCAAAGAAGCTGATATAACTTTGGAAGCGTATATTTCATCCATCATAGCACTCTTGTCACTTAAATGGCACTCAATCCACTCAAAATTACAGTGATTATGGAAGAACATCAAGTTTCATCAGCAGTGATTACGCTGTGATTATCATACATGCACTGCTCAGTGCTCCTTTTGCTCTTATGCAACTGCCAGTTTGCAAATACATGTTGAGGAAGTGTTTGTGCTCAGTAGATAAACCTGGTGTTTCCATCCCATCAGAGTCAGTCTTTTCAGAATGTTAATTTGTACTTTGGGCAGAGAAATTTAACTCTTAAGAGTGATTTGGAGCAGAAAGGAAGTTGAAGTCTCAGGGAAGACCTGGTCCTCCATCTGCAGAGGACCACACTGGTTAAACTAACTGTAGGGAGGTGGTCAGCCACCTTGGGGTCTCTTCCTGACTTTCCCTCATCAATCCATTGAGACCTGTTACAGGCAGTGGAATACCTTTGCCAGGCAAGTGGATGGACATCTATGTAATCTTCTCTCGTTAGAAAAGTGGGGGCGAGAAGTGTTCATTCCCTTGTTTACATCCTTGCTTGTATGTCTGACTTAACTGAAAATTTGAGGCTTTTTATTTCACCAGAAATAGAATAGCAGAGAGAGATGAAAACAGAAAGCTCAGTCCAGACTCAAGTTGCCATGAATGGAAAAAATTCTGCTGGTGTCACAAATCTTTAGATGGCAAGAGAAAGTTTAGAAATTGGTGTGTGTGGGGAAACGTCCAAATTGGCCTAAGTGTGTTTCCCATGAAGTCAGTAATAAAACTAAACCTTGGGAGGAAATTATATATATATATTACTGTGGCTTTAGGATCCAAATTTCTAAAAGGACTCAGCTCCCTTCAATTCCTCCTGAGAAGAACAGCCAAGCTCTTTTTGAAAGCATGAATTTCACATAGCATCCATGTCAGACATATACTCACTTTCCTTCTCATCTGTTCTTTGTGGTTTCCTTCCATGCTCAAGCAAGTACTTTGAGTAGCAGGAATTTTCTCTGAAAGAGTGGGAAGTAAGGAAATACAAAAGCACATTTGCAAAAGCCTCACTTCTAAATCCTAATAGTGAACACAGAGCCCAAGGGTTTGGGTGCATGATATTCTGGCTGCATAGACGCTTCCTAAGCCCTCTATTTTTCCCCCTTATTTTTGAGAATCACAAGTAAGTCCTGTGAATTGCAGCCTGGTTGCACAAAGAGTTTTATTGGCAGCAATGTGGGTTTTTGGAGCAGGTTTTGCCACTTGGTTCAGCTTTGTGGGGGACAGGAGTCTGCATTAGTTGTCAAATAAGATAAGTTATAAGTTGGCAATCCATGTGCAATGAACACCTACTGATCTGCCTTGCTTTGATTATTTTTGGTATCTGATACCTTCATCTGCTTGCAGACAATCTGTGCACGCAAACTGAGCTAACAAAACCTTTCAAAATTTAAATATATTTACACTTGCATAATAAACTTAAGAAAAGGGCATTAAATTTTCTAGAAAAAGTATTTTCTATGAAAATATTTACTTGAACTAATATGGTATTTTGGAGAAATGCTGTGGTTTACTAATTCTACCCATCTTGAAAATATCCACTGGTTGTATTCATTGCTGTTTATGTGTTTACATGAAGATGTAGGTATTAATAGCTGTGGTTTACATATGTTCACATATAGGCTGTATCCTTGAATGCATTTCTTTTCCTTAATGGAAAGAAGGAAACCACTGCTCAAAGTGCCAGATTTTCCAATACAAGCTTTGGTCACTGCAGATGAGTGCACTGAGGCAGGTAGTAAACCCTCTTAGTACTGATCCCAGGTTTACCCAGTGTGTGACTGAGCATGTTTTGAAACATCATACTTGGAAATGATGTGTCACAAAATCCTAACCTATGCCATGAAGAAAGCAGATTTCCTACAGCCACACCCAGAACCAGCAGGCACCTCTGCCCTGTCTGTTGCCAGGAAGTACGTACATGAACCTTCTGGGGACCAACTGGATTGTAGTGTTTTAAACTAAGCCAGGACAAGTGGACTATGTTGTAGCTTAACATCCACATTTACTGCTGCACTTTCAGATTAATTTTATTTAAATATGTATGAATGTGTATGCAGAAAGAGAAAGGAGAAATTGAGGGACTGAAGTTTTCCCTCTAGACAGACACCTCATTCATGTCATCTTCTGTGTCCTTGCATTTTTGCATCTTCTCTTCCATCTTTGTTGTTACTGAAATGAATAGACATTCCTAGGTGTCTTTTGTTTTGCTGCTTACCTTTTTACACACCTTTTCAATACTTGGAAAATGAACAGCATAATAAGTGGCATGCATTCAGTTCTGTGACTTCATAGTTTTTAATGGTGGAAATTTCAGTGTTACAAGTTACTGATAATTAATTTTCTTCCTCTAGCTCCTGTCAAGAATACCTTAAAACACAGTATGAGAGAAGGAAAGAATTAGTCTGTGCTTCCATTTCCCCTCTTGGCCTTCCTCAATTCTCAGTGGATACATGTGTGTAAAGGGGAGGCACCCCCAAATTTCTCTTTTTCAAGGTATGTTCTTAGACAGAAAATCCCCCAAATTTATTTAGAAGTATTTTTTCATTAATCAACAGAAAATCTGACCATCCTGTCAAAAGTGACATTTTCTTGGATGGCATTGCATTTATTTATTTATTTTGAAACTACATTTTTCATGAGGATGATTTGTTGAGTCAAAACACTTTTACCAGCTCCTCTGAAGACTTTGTCATGATGAATCTGTCAAAATGTACAGGGGGACATTTCATAAATAGCAAGAAATGAAGCAACTCTGCCATGAAGCAGGAAATGAGTGCTGGCATCCAAAGTTTCTGCTGTGCCTTACTCATCCTAGGAGAATTATTAGTGTGTTTTATTCCTGTAAATTGGAAAGCAACCCAAACGTCTCCCAAGAGATGAAGTTCAAACCGCTAGATTTAAGATTTGTTGTTAGCTGTCTAACTTGCTTTTGGTTTATTTTAAATTCTGTTTATGTGAACAGCATTAGAGGAGTTACTGTGCTCTGTAACGGGAAGACACAGTTTTTGCTGTGAAAGTCTACCTGAACTGCTGGAAAACTGATGATTAGAGCTTCAAAACTTCTCCACTGAGAAGATGTGCTTTTTTTTTTTTAGAAATTAGGAAACTCCAGCAATATTCTGCATCTTTGCCTGAATGACCCTACAACTTTTTCAGTTTGCATATCTGAAGAGATTGTCTTCTGAAGCCTGAAATACTTGTTGGTGGTCCTGTCTGATGGTCAAAGGATGCTGGCAACAGTAGCATCTTTTGTTTAGCCAGCTAATATAGTTGAAAAATGGTATTTTTCTGCTTGCAAAAGCCATTTGCAAAGTTAGATGCAAGCTAAAAGCATTTTCTGAAAGTTCAATTAGATATGTACCAGTTAAAGTATCTTTGAAAGAAAATATCAGACAAAAGCATCCTTGTAGGTAAGTTGATCAAGTATGGGTTTGGTGATCAGGTAGTGAGGTGGATCAAGAACTAGTTGAAAGGAAGAAATCAGAGAGTTGTAGTCAATGGGGCAGAATCTAGTTGGAGGTGTGTGACTAGTGGAGTCCCTCAGGGGTCGGTACTGGGACTGGTGTCGTTCAACATCTTCATCAACGACCTGGATGAGGGTATAGAATGTACCCTCAGCAAGTTTGCTGATGACACTAAGCTGGGAGGAGTGGCTGACACACCAGAAGGCTGTGCTACCATTCAGAGAGACTTAGACAGGCTGGAGAGTTGTGCGGGGAGAAACATGATGAAATTCAACAAGAGCAAGTGTAGAGTTTTGCATTTGGGGAAGAAAAACACCATGTAGCAGTACAGGTTGGGGGCTGACCTGCTGGAGAGTAGTGTAGGTGAAAGGGACCTGGGGGTCCTAGTAGACAGGAGGATGACCATGAGCCAGCAATGTGCCCTTGTGGCCAAGAAGGCCAATGACATCGTGGGGTGTATTAGAAAGGGTGTGGTTAGTAGGTCAAGGGAGGTTCTCCTCCCCCTCTATTCTGCCTTGGTGAGGCCTCATCTGGAGTATTGTGTCCAGTTCTGGGCCCCTCAGTTCAAGAAGGACAGGGAACTGCTTGAGAGAGTCCAGCGCAGAGCTACGAAGATGATTAAGGGAGTGGAACATCTCCCTTATGAGGAAAGGCTGAGGGAGCTGGGTCTCTTTAGCTTGGAGAAAAGGAGACTGAGGGGTGACCTCATCAATGTTTACAAATATGTAAGGGGTGAGTGTCAGGAAGATGGAGTTAAGCTTTTTTCAGTGATGACTACTGATAGGACAAGGGGTAATGGGTGCAAATTGGAGCATAGGAGGTTCAATGTGAATATCAGAAAAAACTTTTTTACTGTGAGAGTGACAGAGCACTGGAACAGGCTGCCCAGGGAGGTTGTGGAGTCTCCTTCACTGGAGACATTCAAAACCTGCCTGGCCAAGTTCCTGTGTGATGTGCTCTGGGTGACCCTGCTCTGGCAGGGGGGTTGGACTAGATGATTTTTTGAGGTCCCTTCCAACCCCTAGGATTCTGTGATTCTGTGAAAAGACTGGTGCCTATAGCACAGCGAGAGCATTGGCAAAGGGATAGACAGGTGGGAAGCATATTATCTCCTGGAGGAAAACAGAGGTCCTTTATAGCTTCTGAGACACAACGAGGTTAGAGAGGGTTGAGATTATATTGTTCTACAAGACTAATACTTGTATTCAGTTTTCCAGTTCTTAGGACAGCTATCAGTTCTAATGTTTGCCATTGGATGCTATTTTGCAGGACTTCCAGGTGGCTCAGGACTGAGGGGTCAGTGAGGGAGTTCTGCTTTTCTCTTTTCCCCCTTGAGCAGCAGTGTGTTCCTCATCTTTGAGTGGTTGTGCAAGCAATTTCTAGTGCAGGTTGCCTCAGTTTTAATTGTATCAATATGGTCATTTTTATTGAAGCATAAGAGAGTGACTTCACACTGATACTTTTTTTTTTCTTTGACTTGAATATCCAAGTTTAATTACAGGAGGAAGGCCTTCTTAGTGTTCAAGAGCATGCACTTAAAATAGGCAACAATTTCTGAGTTTAAAAATATTTTGAGAAAATCATGTCACAACTTTCCTATAATGCAGAAATACGAAGCAGCGCTGCTGGTTCCACAGCTTAAGGAAAAAGAGGCATTGCAGTGGGGAAAAGAAGATGGAATCTTTGCTTTCCCAGTCTGCCTTTATTATGCCCCCATTTATTCTTATTGCAAGGGTCTGCTGTCTTTCCTATTGAAACTGTCATACTTTCAGGCTAAATGTATTTATGGTGGAGACAGATCTAGCCATGCTTATGTTAGCACTGATTTAAATACACATCTGGATTTTTTCTGAGAGATGAGGAGAAGCTGTGTGACCTCTCAGCTTTTGTTTTGCTACAGAAAACATAGCAAATTATTTTAGTAGTAGGCCACTAGCCTTATTCAAATAGCTGTATTTCCTACTGTCTTTTCTCATGACCACAGGAGACTGCAGTGGCACTTGAGCTCCTTCCTGCTTTCTGGGCTTTGCCCATCCCATGGGAGTCTGGTCCATCATTCTCCATCAGCTCTGCAGGTTTGACTTTCTCACAGCACCTTCAGACAGGTGATTCAGAATAATTTTATAACCAGCCTGTCCTCCCAAGTGTTTTCCTGACATCATTTCAAGCACCAAACTCACAGCACTTTTTTCATCAGTAATCCCAAATTTCCACTCAGAACTTTGCTCTGCTCCATCCCCTGGGCCTCCGCCCAGCAAATTTTGGTTGCAAAATGTGCCAACTTGGCCATGGGATCATATAATGAGCAAATCACATTGATATGCTCCAGAAGTCATGCACAGGCTATTAATTTAGATAATACAGAAATTTATTCCCCAAACAAATTTTTACCTTCCATGCTGATTCATCCCTCCCCAGTACAATCTGTTGTCTCTTAGTTGGTTTCATAGCTGGTTTCTATCCCTCTGCTAATCCCCATTTTATGACATTAAAACCAATGCTTTATTGAAGTTTGAATAGTCTCCATTCTTGTGTGTCATTTATCTAGAAAATTGCTTGTCTTTTTGGAGAAAGCTACCAAGTAAGTCCTGCATGATTTCTCTTTGGTAAGCTCATGCTGTGCTTTTTCTTCTTTTTCTTTTTGCCTGCTTTATATTGTTCTTTCCTTAAAAAGTTGTGCCTTTGCTGTCAAATTAACATTTTGTAATTGCCTCTAACTCACCTTTCTTCCTCACTTCAATGTTCGGTAGATTGATATTTTTCACTTTTATGACACTACTAAGACTTGTCAGATTTAATAAAAATCCTTTCTATTAGGCTAGTGATCTCATGAGATTTGTTTAAAAAAGTAAAAAGACACTGAAGGTAGAGGGCAAGCTTGTAGCAGCAAAGGAGAGAGAGCCAAAAGAGGTCAAGAAAGTGGATTTACACTCCTTCATCTTAGAAACAAATCCCTCCCCCCTGCATCTACCACTTGCAGATCTTCTTTCTTGCTCTTTAGTGTTTGGAAATCCTCAGGTGAGGACTGGTTGATCCAGGCTCCTTTCCTTCTGGGGGCTGGAAGGCCATTAATTTGCCAAGAATAGATATAAGGTGCCCACTTTTGGGGGAGAAAAGCCAGTATCTTCCATGGTAAAGACCATGGTAAAGTGTCTTTACACTGTGATAAGCCCTGTTCCACTCTGGACAAGGTTACCCTCAAGGTTTTCACACTGGGGCAAATGCCTCCTAGCAGCTGGGTTGGCAAGGTTCAGTGGGATGCAGACTTAGAAACTGCAGCTATTTCCTGCCCTTAAATACTTTGTGCTGGAAATCATGCTTTTACAAAAAAATCTTGGGGTGTTTTTCTTTACATTTGTTGAAAACCACACTGCATCTCCCCCATTAACTGATCAGCCATGCCCCTGAGACAACCCTAGAGTCAGCCTTAGTTTGGTAACAGATAATTTCAGGATATTTTGTATTTTCTTCACCCTGCTCTTAAAAATAATAGAATATTTTTGTTTGGATTGTGTGCTAATTTATTTAGAAGTTTTTGCCAGGCTTGGCTGGAACAGAAAAAGTGTAACATCAAACATTTTGTATCATTTTCAAGTCCTGAGTAGCTAGCTTTTGCTAACCATGCTTAGATAAGAGCTGTTTGGGAAACTTTTCTAAATGGTGGTATTTTTCCACTGCAAAGTAGAGACCTGTGAAAGGAATTATTTTTGCTGAAATGTATTGGTTTGATATAACGTTCATTGTTAAGGTACCTCCAGATGTCAGATGAAATGGAAGCATGTGACCCCAAGCATGATTACACCCCAGCGCAGTCACCAGCCCTGTCTTTAGGCCAAGCAGTGTTTAGTCTTTCCTACAAAAACCAGTCTTTCCTACATTTAGGCTGCCTCTCTTTCTCTTTTTGTTTTGTTCTGGTTTGTCCTTTCCTCAAACTGTGTCTCTTTCAATTCAGGGTGGCCTAGGATATTGGCTCAGACTCTTCTAAAAAATTCTTCCAAATGCTCCAGTGACCTGTTATCTGTTCAGTGGAAACAAGATTTTGAGACAAGCCATCTCTCCTAGTGGTGAAAGAAGGTGGCTGGTATCCAGTTGTTTTTACTAAAAAGTCCTGTTCTTTGCAAAAGTCAGTAGGGCTCTTCATCAATCCCCTTGGATGCAGGGCACCAGGTGTGCTGAGAATTTAAACCAGTAAGAGAAAGGTAAAAGGCAGCATGATACTGGGATGTGTCTACCTTCTATACAGTTCACTGAAGGAGAAGCAACCCAATACTAGAAGGTTTTTTAATTGCCAGGAACGATGTGACAAGAGTTTGTTTTTAAAACCACATTAATTATCAGAATAGTTTCCTAGAAAATGTGCTGGATATTTATGAACTTAAAATCTTCAAATTGAGGCGACTTTGTACTTTGAAAATAATTGGTCAGGGTCCATACAAGTTCTTAGGCCAGGTGAGAGAATAATTTTGTGACTTGTGGCCATGATAGAGCTGAAGTTTGTTCCTAAGTGCTGCTTTAGCCCTAAACTTTGAGTTCTTAAATTTCCTGTTAGTATTCAAGTACAACTCATGAAGTGTTATCGATGCCTTTTATATTGATCAAGTACATATTTATTCTTCATGCTGTGCTGAAGAGTCTAACTGACCTTTCTTAGAGTCTCTCCATATTAATTAAAGTAAAATGCAGCCCTGTGAGTAAATGTACTTTGTATGGTCAATTTGCTTTAACTTGTTTGTCTGATTTTTGGTTTGTTTGCTATTTGTTTAGCTTGGATCTGGTTTAAATGCCCAGTGTTAGGCGTGTAATTTAAATATTTTGTTCTCATTATGTTTTAACGTGGCTGTCCTCTGCTGTTCCCTGTATTTCCTTGCTCACAGAGATGTCGTGCTGCTTTCTAACGTTGTGCTGTGCAACACAAAACACACCCATGCTGCAATCCCCCATTGCTTTGACTGTGATGGGGCAGCACCCAGAGACTCTTCCCCAAGTCAAGGGAAACAAGTGCCCTGTCCTTGGGAAGCAAGGTAATTGAGCTTCTCCATAGCACTGGTGCTCAGATAGGAAATGCTGAGCTGGATGTGAGTAGGTGGGAGAGGAGCCCTTGCTACCCATCCAGAGGTGCATGCATGGGCTTCCCTTGCTGGTCATGGATCTGTGACTTGGCACAGTGATGCCATCAATGCACCCTCCTTGCTGCATCAGGTGTGGCCCTTTTGGGAATGTAGGAATCAGATCCCAAGCTCTCTTAAAGGGTGTGTATTAACTTCAATGTCCTGAAGATCAACTTCTGATAGAACATCTTTCTCGTGTGTCTGCTACTTCCTGTGAAACTGCCTGCCCTTGGTACCCACCTGAATCAGGCAAGGGGGCTTTTTCTGGTCAATCCCTTCCTGGTCTCCCAGGACCTGCACACCCATCCTGAATGCTTAGTGTTTCTCACCAAGACTTGCTTGGTTTGTGATGAGTTAGTCAGCATTTGTGTTTCCATGCAGCATCCAGTCTCCCCGTGCTTCCTCAGCTACTTGCAGCACATAAACCGTGACGTTAGGTCTCCATTCATCTAGATGGCAGGTGAGCTTTAAAGATGAAGCTAATCAGCAATAAACTGTGTAATTACTGGAGATCTCTGCATAGAGGAGATGACAGTTTGCAAAGGGAGGAGTTGCATTAAGTGGAAGCTTTGTGTTTGCAGCAGAAGGACTTAGATCTCTTTTGGTCAGGTCCTCTTTGTATCTAGCAGGGATACAAAAGATGTATCCCCTGCCACAATTAAGAAAAAAAGGAAACTGTCAAAGATTGATCTAAAAATTTTTGAGCTGCTTCTTAAGGGAAAACAAATTTGTGTGTCATGTCTTTTTGGTTTTTTCCTGTCAAAAATACAAGCTGAAGTTAGCATAATGATGCAGTCAGCTTCACAGGGGACTTGGAAGTTCCCCCCTCTGCCTCCAGGGTTTGGAAAGAGACTTTTCTTTCTATTTGTGCTTAGTGAGCAAACTAGCACCAGGGAGATGCAAAACCACCCTGGTGCTTCACTCATAAGTTAAGTCGTGGTAGCATGATGTGAACCCCAGTTTGGACTTTGTGCCTCATTCATTTGTGACGTTCCTTCTCCTCTCTCAAGGTAATGTAGTCACTGATGACAATATGCTCCTACACCTGCTCATGGTTTGTGGATTGTAAATATTAGAAGGAGAGACATATTGAATAAATCCCAGCGACAAAAGCAGCAATGAATATTCCACTGTCATAGGACAATAACCATCTTTGCTTCTTGGCACTTGTTCAACTTCTCTCTCCGTCTCCCACTTACTCTCCTGGCTTCGACCTGAAGCCAACAAGTGAACATTCCCAACTGCTCTTTAAGCTGCCTTATGAGTGTCAGCTCTCACGACAGTTGTCCAGCAGGGTGGACTTGCAGGGAACCGACTTTGCTGGGACATTTCAGACACATGGCTGAGTCAAGAGGCAGGTTGCTTTCCTACTTAGTTGTGATACAAGAAAAGGGGGACAAGAGCCAGCTCAGCATAAGCCCAGACCTAGCAGTAGGTGTAATGGGTGAAGCAACATGTTAATGTGCAGTTTGCACCTTTCTTGGTGCTTTGGAGACCCTCACAGCCATAGGAAATCACAGCTGCAGGGCTCAGTTTCAATAGTGAAGGACAGAGAATTGGAGCAGTGAGAGGAAATTGAAGGAAGCTGGAGCAGTGCTGTCTGCACAGCATTTTTTCATAAATCTGAAATTCTGAATTTCCTGAGAGGTAGCATCTTTGCAAATGGAGATAAACTGACTGCTTCATGATAATTAAAACCACCAACCATCTCGTACTAGGTACCATTTTTCTGTATCCAGAATTAATTTTGTGAGGCGAGAGTTTTTAAATAAAGTTATCCAAAACTAACTTAAATGCTCTGCTATAAGAACTACTGCTAAATTCAATGACAGCAAGCTGATAATCTGCACCTTTGCGTGTTAAACCACTAGGACAAAAGAAATTGGGGAATAGTTGCGTAATATCAGAAAACTGACTTTGAAGAGTTTGTCCTGTCTGTGTGATGTATAGATTGTTGTTTATTTTAAGCAATTTATAAGAATTTATTATATGGTGGAGCAGCATGACTTGATACCACTGTTTAGATGAAGTGTTCAGCTGAACTGTTATATGTAAGATATGGAAGAAACAAGATTTTCCCTTATACATTTTCATTAATAAGTTATGATGGAAGGATAAATTCAGACACTGCAGTTAAGACTTTAAGGGGAAAAGAAAAGCAATAACTGTATTATTTACACTAGCTAGTGCAGTAGGAAGCTAGGATAGTGAGGAACTGGTTGAAGAGATGTTCAGTGGTATGCTGGAAGGAGCTTTTATCCATTGTGCTGAGCTGGTAGTCTTTGGTTTCACTTGTCCATGCATTGGAAGTCTTTGTCAGTTAAGTATGAGCAGAAGTTAAATTTGTTTGTGTTCTTGTAGCTTGAAATAGTTATTTTGGTATTGTTTGTGATGCTATTGGCAGTGTGCTTCTTTGAATAGGGTTAATACTTATATTTACATTTCATTTTGGTCTAAAAATACCCCATATTCTGAAGACAAGCTGGCTTGTAGCATTACAAGGAACCCAGACTGCAAAGTTCTAATTTATCTCATTTCTGCACTTCATGGTTTTTTTCCCATGTATCCACATGGGTCTCAGTCAGTACTAGTCTGCTCTCAGCTCTGCTGAAGCTTAGCTTCACTTCGGCCTACCTGCTTAGTATTTGCTTCTTGAACTTTGTCCAGAATTTCTTCCAGAAGAGATTAATGAATGAGAGATCACTTGGGGGCCACTGAATAGCCAGAAACATGAACTGTTTCAGGAGATCCATTTGGCTGAAAATTGTGGAATGGAGGGTAACTAGGGAGGCTTTCTTACACACTCATCCTATTTGTAGTGTTTTCTGGGTGTTGGCTCATGGCTGCCATTCAAGACAGGTTGGAGGGTCATGTGGACCCTTGGTCTATTTTATGTTCCTACAGTAATATTTAAGCTTAAGTACCACAATATACAAGTCTGCATAAAGCTGTGCAACAGGTTTATCTGTCCTGCAGCAGTTGTAGCCATCCATTGCAGTATAGTCATGTTGAGTGTGTGGTGAGGTTGACATGCTTGAGGGAAGGGAGGCCATCCAGAGGGACCTTAAGAGGCTTGAGAAGTGGGCTCATGCAAACTGCATGAAGTTCAACCAGGCCAAGTGCAGAGTCCCGTACCTGGCGCAGGGCAATCCCAAGCACAAACACAGGCTGGGTGGAAAATGGATCGCGAACAGTTTGGAGGAAGACTTGGGAGTGGTGGTGGATGAGAAGCTTGGCATGAGCGGCGATGTGTGCTTGCAGCCCAGGCAGCCAACTGTGTCCTGGACTGCATCAAGAGGAGAGTGTTTAGTAGGGCAAGGGAGGTGATTCTCCCTCTTCACTGGGCTTTCACAAGACCCCACCTGGAGTTCTGTGTCCAATTCTGGATCCCTCAACATAAGAAGAACATGGAGCTCATGGAGAAAGTCCAAAGAAGGGCCACAAAGACGATCTGAGGGCTAGGGCACCTCTCCTATGAGGACAGGCTGAGAAAGTTGGGGCTGTTCAGCCTGGAGAAGAGAGAGACCTTATGGCAATCTTCCAGTGCCTGAAGGGGACCTACAGAAAAGCTGGGGATGGACTTTTTATAAGAGCTTGTAGTAACAGGACAAGAGGTAATGGACTAAAACTGGAAGAAGGGAGACATTTAGGTTAGAGATTAGGAGGAAAATCTTTAGTATGAAGGTGGTAAGACATTGGAACAGGTTGCCCAAGGAAGTTGTGGAAGCCCTAGCCCTGAAAGTGTTCAAGGCCAGGTTGGATGGGGCCCTGAGCAACCTGATCTAGTGGGAGGTGTCCCTGCCCATGCAGGGAGGTTGAAACCAGAGGATTTTTAAGGTCCCTTCCAACTCAAACCAGTCTATGATTTTACAAAACGTGACCCAAGGAGGTTGTGGAATGCTGCTAGTGGTGCCACCATGAAATTACCTGGCTCCCTTGCCAGAGCATTGGTCATCTCAGCCCTGCCCTGTGCACTAGCACCAAAAGGGGCTTGTACAGTGCTGGTGCTGTGTGGGAAGGAGATGGGCAGCCCCTGTCCTGGTGCTATGTCATCCTCAGGAACCTCAGTGTAGCTCTGTGTGACAGGTTAGGGTGGGGTGGGATTCAAGAGAGCAGCCATCACATCAGACAATGGTGACTGGAAGTGCTGGTTTAATGAGCATCTCATGGTTTGTGCTCAAAACATTTTGGTCTGGAATTTTATTTTCTGCATACAAAGAAAACCAGGGATATTTGAATATTCAGATGGCTCCATTTGCTGTATAAGACAGTTGGCAAGTGTACATGCCAAACACCATTTGGATTTTATTTTCTTTTTGATTTTAAAATGTCTATTAAGTCAGCAGTATTGTACAAAAAAAAGGATAGGTTTTACTCATTATAAAACCTTCCTGCATTGTCTGTGCTCAGAGAGGGAGAAAGAGTTACTATTTTCACCAGAAAATCTGGATTTAGGGTGTGCATTTGCTACTTCTGTGCTGCTAGGTGTTACTAGACTATTGCATTCACTGCAATTATCCAAGCAGCCCTCAGGTCTGAAATAAGATCTCAGGTTATGCTGATGCTCAGGACAGTTTGGCCATTTTTAGTTTTAACTATCAAATATGCACTTTAACCTTAAAAAGTATTTCAGTTGCCATTGCTGTATTGGAGTCAATAGTACCATTAAAATAATATTTCTAATAAGAAAATAACTACATTTTTCTTCTTGCTATTGATGTCTATATGGGTAGTCACATGAGGATGATAAAATGTCCTTCCTTGAGGGACATTTTCAATGTGTAGTAGATCTGAAGAGCTGGACTTTTATGGGAGCTCAGACACCACTAACTATGTTTAATCTCATTAAACACCTTCTAGTAAGAAACACTGTCTCATTTAATACAACAAATGTTTAGATGGTTGAAATCAGAAGAAATGACCCACAAGGCTGCTATCTAGGCTATGGTATTGCATTCTTTTAGTATTTGTATGTTGCATGTCTGGTTTTCACATGGTTACCCAAGGAACTTCTGCACAGGCTTCCACTGAGCTAATCCTGAAATCTTCCAAAATAGAGATATTTTCTTTCTTTCATCTGAAATTACTTGGTTTTTCTGTCCATCTTTTCTTGCTATGTAAAAACTCACATGTTGCCAGGAGGTCTTAAATTAGGACTAGCCAATCCTAATTTTATTGGGAAATAGGAGAGAAATTAAATCAGAATGCCTGTCATGAAGAGATCCTGGACAGAAATGGCCTTGGTACATCTGTGTGAGTATCATCACTGTGGTGCTCTATGCTGTCTCAAAATGGGGTGTACTTTTTCATGGCTATTCACTACAAATTATTCCTGTGCTCTTCTAATATCATTATTACTTTCTTCACTGTAAATCTTGGAGGTATGTTTGGATTTTAAAAGAGAGCAGCATTTTCACAAGACACCTGATTTTTTCTGATTGTGCGAGCCTAGTGTCATACCATAAATTATCCTTCCCCATCTATCAATGGCAAACATTGATTCCAACTGTGAGGGCATGTGCTGCTTACACAAATGTCTGACACTGGATACAAGCCACCTTTTTACCATGTTAATTGAAGATGGATAGTGAGAACTTGAGATCAACAAATGGGCCTGTTTCTCATGTTGTTAAAACTCAATCTGTCTGACACTGGAAATGTTTTTCAGCTCCTGAAAATGGAAGGGAAACTGTCAGCTTGAAAATCACATGTCTAACAGAGTTGTCATCTTTTCCTTTTCACAATCCTCCTTAAGTAAGAGCTCAAACACTGCAGCTGAAAAAAAAGGCTAGTAAATGCAACCTTGCCTTTTATGGACACATAGAAAACATTGCCCAAGTTGGAGCTGCAGTGGGACAGATCCGTAAGGATTGGTCCAGGTCTGCCGCAGGGTGACCCTACTCAGGGGTAGGTAAGTCCCGATGTCATTGTGACACTGCAAGTCACAGCAATGCCTTTGGGAAGGGCAAAGGCTGGATTTCGGGGAGACTTGGGACAACAGAGGGACAAGTGTGGACAGAGCTGCTTTCCCCGGCTGTAAGCATTACCCCCCCTGAAGTCTCAGAAAAATGCCTCAACTTTCATTAGTGCTGATGAGGCAATGTCATTTCACATCAGTCTGTTTTCTGCTGGCAATGGTCCCACACAATGCTCCTTTTCATCCTGGACATTTTATTGTGTTAAGTGCTATAAAAATGTCCCTGAGGTGATGGCTCTTTCCTCCACAGGGCAGATGCTGCATTCATTCCTGAATTTAAGCTTGGGATCCAGGTTGTTGGACACTTGTTATTCTGCTACAAGTAGTATTTATTTGTGTGGCCATGAATGTTTGGAAGTTGTTGCTGGGTTGCATCTCCTTGCAATGCTACAGAGAAAGCTTCTGTTTTCCATTTATAAAAGCTTCTGAATGAACTAGAAAGTCTCTATGATGAGTCCTCCAATGGATGTAAGCTAATTGAGCACCTCTCATACAAAGACAGGCTGAGAGAGTTGGGGCTGTTCAGCCTGGAGAAGAGAAAGCTCCAGGGAGACCTTATAGCAGGCTTCCAGTACCTGAAGGGGACCTACAGGAAAGCTGGGAGGGACTTTTTGAAAGGGCATGTAGTGATAAGATGAGGAGTGATGGTTTTAAACTTTAAGAGGGGAGATTTAGGTTAGACATTAGGAGGAAAGTCTTTAGTATGAGGGTAGTAAGACATTGGAACAGGTTGCTCAGGGAAGTTGTAGAAGCCCTATCCCTGAAGTGTTCAAGGCCAGGTTGGATGGGGCCCTGAGTAACCTGATCTGGTGAGAGGTGTCCCTGCCCTTGGTAGTGTGTTGGAACTAGATTATTTTTAAGGGCACTTCCCACCCAAACCAGTCTATGATTAATTTTAACACTGTTCAGTGAAAGACTAAGACATTTCCAGTTCACACAAGTGCTGCACTCTCGCTGTGTTTTGCTGAGACGTGGAGGAAGAGATGTCAAGAGATGTGCATGAGCCTGTATAAGTTGCTGTAGGTCTGGTGACTTTGAGAAGGTACACTGATTTACACTGGTCACGGGTCTGCCCTTGCCTCCCATTTATGTTAATGGAATTTGTGCAGCCAGCTTCTCCAATGTACCATGAGGAAAATTGGTTGTAGGAAGATTAACACTGGTGCAATCATAATATCCACTGGTTGTTACAATAGATCTGTTTATCAATACACTCTAGACACATTCAATATTGTTGCATTTCATAAAGAATTACTGTAAGTTGCCGTTCTGTTTTATTCCCTTATTGCTTTTTCACAGCACATTATAGGAATGATAAAATTCCACGAGCCATAACTCCTAATGGCAGAGATAATCAATTTGGACTTCTAATTTGGAAGTAAAAGCACATACACAGTATATGCTCTGCCCTAGTGCAAAATAATAGTCCTGCTCGTCTTTGTGGCAAGACTGGGACATTAGCGATAATGATTTGCAGTAATGGCTTTTAAAAATAATTTATTTCTAGGTATGTAAATGTATCCGATTCATTGGTCTCACAGCTGATGCCAACAATATCATATGAGCATGTAAGAATGTGCATTTTTCAAAACGTCTATAATTCAGAGCATCCCTGACATCTCTTGAAGGTGTAGGAAGTTGAGCACAAAAAGGTGAACTTGCCCACGGTTTGCTCTGCTGGTGCTCAATGAACCACGGCAGCCTGTGTGGTGACCACCTGCAGAACAAAAGAATGAAGTCATGTTCACAGTTGAGCTTTGCTTTTAGTGAGGCTGCTTGCACTGCTCACAACATTGCTGCGGTTCAGGATTGATAGGAGGGATTTTTAAATTTGTAATCTTCCTTAAAATTTTCATTGAGAAGCTGTTGGAAGGCTGATGGGCCACTGGTGAGCTGGAATCTCTCTGGAGAAAAGGTAGGAAGGTTTGAATGGTTTCCTTTTTGCCAACAAACCAAGGCAGATGGTACTCTGAGGCCTTCTAGTAACTCCTCAATAGCACTTAAATCTAACATTTGTAATCTATTGTCTACTTAAACCTATTTAATTTACAATTAACAAGACACCTTTTGCTCTCTCAACTTAATTAAAGAGCTACTGACTCTTAGAAGGATTGAAATGCTATAAAGAAGATAATCTAGTTAGGGTATAATTAAGGGAATTTATGTAAATAACAAGCATGGTATTGCTGCCTTCTAAAAAAATACAATAAATTTGTGTTAACTTTTAAAAAAACTTGCATTAAAATAAGTATTCAGACATTTAATTAGCATAAAGCAACATAGCTATGGTGAATTAATGATATATAATTTCCTTTAAGTAACCATTGAAAGCATGACACCCCAAATGACCTTTGTGTGATCTGTCAGCAAGCCAGGTTTTAACCTCTGCATCTTGGATTAACTCATCCTGGGCTGCTGCTGATCTTAAGTGAATCCTACAGATGCATACGTTATATCCTCCAGAGAGGCAAGTTGAAAGGTGACTAGAAGTATGAAATAAAAATTATCTCCTTGTTTAAACATTCACTTGACCTTGGTTTAAAAACAAAATGTTGATTTTTCTAGAATTCTGGCAGGAAATAAGGGGAAAAGCATTGTTGCTGTACACTCATGGCAGGTACTTACTTTGTCCTGAATGTTACAATGTTTATAATAAAATAGAAAATATTAAGTAATAGGATTTTGATGTGAGTCCTATCAGGTGCACCTACCATGTGTTAAGATGCAGTCTACAATTTACTTTTGAAATGTTTTTTTGAGGAAAAGAGTCCAAGAATTGACAGAGGAACACTGGGTGCAAAGGTGAGCCTGCAAGGTGTTTGCTTGTGCTGCAGGAGAGCATGGTGCCTTCTTATGGGCTTTTGGTCATGGCTTGTGCTGCACAAATCCCTTAAGCACCACAGCTGGCTTTCTTGTAGCTCAGCTTCTCTTCATGCCAGTGGGTTTCTAGATGGCTGCTTGGTCAGTGGTGTGTGAAAGTATGTTCCTTAAGCTGCTTCACCACCACGAATAGTAATTCATTCCTCAATTGCTTAAGTACTTTGCTGGGTATAGAGTACGCACCATTTATTGTGCATAGGAACAAGAAAGAGAGATATTTCAGAGTGAAGTAACAAGTGGTGCTGAAGGGCAAACTTTCTGGGTGTGTTGTTGTCGTGAAGAAAAGGATTGTGTCTGGGTGAAAAACATGTCCTTGTGTGTACCCAAAAGAGATACTTTGACGACGTTTTCCTTTCTGAAGAAGAAATGAGATCACTGTTATTAGAAGTATTTAAAAGCTGCTTATATAGAACATGAATATCCATCTATATTTCAGGTCTGTCTAGTGGTCCATTAGAAAAGTCAAAGTTTCTTAGGGCACATGGGCTTGATATGGCCCAACTCGTGAGACTCTGAATCTGTCAGGCTTTTCTCTTCAGTTTTCCACCTCCAAAAAGAAACTTGTCCTTTCACATGCTCTTTTTCAAAGGGACAAATTTTCTACCTGTCTAGCTTCAGGTAAAGAGTTTGAAACAGAAGCAAGTACATCTAAACCCCACTCTTTTGGTTCCCCTATCACTAGACTGGAGATGAAGGTAGCACAACTAGACATTTAAACGACATGACCACGGCAACCAGGGCCGTTAGTGATGGTGACAGAATGGCACATACTTTCTGATTTAAAAAAAACAAACAGTAAACCTCCCCCAGAAATTACATTAAGCCCTTCTTTGCATTTTGAAAAGCAATATCTGCTTTTTCATTTGCGACAACTGTCAGCTAAATGTGCTGTCTCTAACCAAGCTGACATCTGCAAACTCACTTTCTGTTACCACTGCTTCCACACTGAGCATCATAGCCCACAAGCCCTTTCCCTTCTCCAAAAAGCTCTTGCCTTCTTTGCTGACCACACTGCATGCAGGCTCAGCCTGTGGGGGGAAATAAAGACTTTCCCCAGAAAGTTCATACTCTGCATCTGCTATTACGGACTTTAGAGATACTCCATTTTACTCCAGTTTTGGGGTTTGTTTGTTTGTTTGTTTGTTTTTTCAAGAGTGCTGTTATAGCTACTTACTTTCGAACTAGGTCCAAAATGTCTCTATTTCTACTCTAAACTACAGTCAGATGGTACTTCACCCATTTCTGTGCATCACCACCTAAAAAACCCCGACAAACAAATTCTGAATTGCTGTATTCAAACTAATACTCTTGGCTGGCCTCCCATTTTAATTGGAGGCTGAAGTGCCTTTAAATCAAAATAGATATTTAGAGAACATCAGGACCAAACCTCCAAAGCAGTGACATTGTTTCATTAGATGTGGGACTTGGAATATATTTACATGCCTTGTAGCAACGTAAGGAAAGATGACAGATTAATTAACTGTTGGAGCTGGGCCAAGCAGGGGACACAGTGGCCTAGCAGGTGCCCTGTCCCCGGTGTGATAGATCATGTTTGTTCATGCACTCACAAACTCATTAGGCTCAACCTGAGCTATTTGGTATGAAGCATTATTTGGGTAGTTGCTGTTGCGTTGTTTGAGTGAACCTGTATACAAAAGATATTTGCAGGGGTGGCACTGGGGTCTGGCAGGCCAGGAGGCTGCAGAAGTTTTTTGGTTGAAGGAAATTAATCCAACCAGGAGCCTAATAGAGACAAAATGCAAGGAGAGGTGTCTGTTGTTTGTGTTTCTCTGCATAGCCATGACAATTTGGTACAGAGCTGCCTCGAGCAAGGATACACAGGGAGTTTTCCTTCATGCTGTAGCATGGTGGAAATGTCTTTTTTCAGTGGAATAAAAGGGTAGGAGTTGCTGCTCAGACCTGCTTTCACCTTTATGCTGTGATCTTGAAGGATTTTAGTATTTCTAACTAGGGCTCAGATGCTTGATCTGCTTTTCAACCTGCTCCAACTTTATTGTAGAGACTGCCTGCTGCAATGGTGTCACTGGTAGGAAATGTTTACAGAGAGGAGAATTTTTTTATTTTTTTTTTTTAAGAGATAACATTGTTCATCCAGTCAGATGTTT
Source organism: Chaetura pelagica (assembly GCF_000747805.2). Classification (NCBI taxonomy): domain Eukaryota; kingdom Metazoa; phylum Chordata; class Aves; order Apodiformes; family Apodidae; genus Chaetura; species Chaetura pelagica. The sequence goes on along the minus strand of NW_009952533.1, from coordinate 12,170,435 downwards.
ATTTAGTGGCTGCATATCAATTATCTGTTTGAACAGGTTTCATTACAGAAAGTGCAAAACCCCATAGTGCATTTTAAAATATGCTAATCCTTACTTAGGCAGGAAATGGAAAAGGCTCATTTACAGTTTAATTTCTAATCCATGTGGATTGCTGTGTTGTACACTGGGACATAAATAGAAAAGCTGAAGTGGAGAGGACAACTCACAATAAACAGGTGCTGCTGCTTTGTTTTTCTTGCTTACCCATTCTGATCATATGTCAAAGCACGAGCTGCAAAGCATCGAGTGGAAGCTCCACTGAAACCATTTATTCTGTGCTTTTCCTTTTGTGGGATAATATATGGGCAAGAGCTCGTAAATCAACGCTGATAAGGAGGGAACAAACAGGCTCTTTTCTGATGTGGTGAGCACCCACACAGAGCTGTTGCAGACCTTTTCTTCGGCTGCAATGTCAATCAAACAGGCTCAGCAGGCAGCCCCACAAAACACCCCAAAACCAGCAAAAACACATGCCCCACTCAGGTCCCTTCTGCTGCTGTAAATGCACTGGGATAAACAAAGCTCTTCCTTTCTCTTTCTTCTTGGTTATTATTTTCTTTCTCTAAAAAAGCAGAGTTGTACAAATGAGCTTCCTCCTCCAACTTTTTCCCTTTTAGTAGTTTGTAACATTAATAGAACCGATGAACCCCTCTGGTTAAATATTGACTTGGGTAAGGCTACTAATTCTGCTGTCAGGCCTTCTACATTGGTGTTCATTCAGTTGCCTGATGATGTTTCAGATCCAGGCTGTGGGCTCCTCCCCTTTGACATTGCTGGAAAGAGGGTGGAGTCGACAAACTTACAAGTGCAAATCCTTCTTAAAGTACTTGGTTCTGCATGCTCTTGAAAATCGGGAGGGGAAGATGTGTTGGAAGCCTGGGAAGGAAAATCCAGCTGTGACAGGATCCATAGTGGCAGCCCTGGGCCCAAGGAGTGCCCAAAAGGGAGCATTCTTTTTGCAGGACTGTTGCCAACACAGCCCTAGCTGGGCAGTGACAAATACTTGAAATTATGATACAGGCTATATTTTGATATAGGGCAGTAGAATTTAATTATGGACAAGAATCAAATTGATATTCATAGGGTGATAAATAAATAATGTGTATGCGCTTGTGGAGAAGGACAAGAACGTTCTTCTGAAGCAAAAGAAATAAAATCAGCAAAACAAATTAAAAATGGATCTATTTAGCAGAGCCTCTGGTTACATGATGAATGCATGAGCTTCATGGGCTCGATACTTCTGTTTCTCAAGGAGTCATTGATACCTGGGCTAAAAGGCTATGAAACAGGCTGGGGTCACATTTCTCATCCACTGATCTCTGCTCTGAGATTTTCAGCAAACATTGTCTCTCCTCAGGGGGTGAATTGAATCTTTGGAGGCTCAGAAGCAGCCAAGAGCTAAAAGAGGGAAACCCAAAGAGTTGATTTGATGGTGATGAAGACAGAAAGGGGCAGTACTTTCCCTGGTTGGCTGAGCCAGGAGCACAAACCAGCACACACCTATATGATACGAGGCTTTTTATTATGGGATAGTTTTAGTTAGATCTTCTCAAAAAAAGCAAGGCAGTTCACATAGAAGGAGCAAAGCATCAGGACAATAGCTGTTTTTTTTAATTTTCCTAATTTCAGCAAATGTCTCCTGAATAGTTGGTGCTTCTTACAAAGCTTCCCTCAAAAATATTCCATCAAGGTAAGTCTCACATATACGTGCAGGTATGGCCATAATCTTGAAAATGGGAAACAAATTATATTAAATAAGAGGATGAGTGAATGAATGAGAAAACGAGCATGTTATACTTTCAACTAAATACTTTAAGTTTTACTCTTGGATTTGGGGGGTGGATTCAGGGCTTTGCCTTAATTTATTTAATACATGGTGCTGTCAATGTGGTGTCTCTCAATGTGAGAGAAGTGGCAAAGGCTGACGGAAAACGGCAGCTTGGATGCCTCAGAGACCTGGGTGACCCCTGTTTTGTCCTCTGAGCACATCTGCATGTTTCAAAATGGCTCATTCTCAGCTATGCCTGAGATGGTGCTTTGCTATGGACTGAGGAGAATGTATTTCTAGAGATGAGACAGAAGGGAGAACCCCCATGAATGTTTGTGTGCGCATGTATATATATTTGTTTTTTGAGCTGTAGTTCAACAACGTGAGGCAGTTCCTTAGTTTTCTTCCACTTCCCATCACCCCTGTGCTCAGCACCTGGCTGCCCAAGTATCTGGGGGAAGGCCTGGAAAATGCTGCAGAGGAGAATTTGATGAGCATGGAAAAATTAATTTTTAATTAATTTTCTTCTTGTTTAAAGGAAAGACGGAGAGTGTAGCGTGGCAGAACAAGATCTGAAACAAATTGCTAAGTGTAGTAATAATATTTTTTCTCTTAGTTATATGCTTTTTTTTTTAACCTTGGCTGCTGTATCTACAGAAATGCCCTTTAGCAAGGATTAAAAAGAACAGACAGAAGTATGATAGAGACATTATTTTATTTTCAATTCTTCTAGAAGGTTTTTCCAGGAGGTTTCAGCAGTACTATAAAACTTTCATTTTCTGTGATGCAGAAATCTGCAGAAGTTATTCTTCTGAAATAAATAGAAGGAAGAATCCCATGCTAAGGAAATAACAAATGCCATCATCTAATTGCACACCCAAGGAGATAGGTCCTCGCTGCCAGCTTGAGCTGGGTTTGCAACCCTTTGGGCACTGCCTATTTTGGCTGGGTTTCTTACCACCAGACTCTTGGCTACTGGCCTGCATTGGCTTTGGTTCCTTTCTGTGTTCCTGGTGTCAGCTCTGGAGATCATCTTGTAATTCATGGCAACTTGGCAACTTCCAAGTTATTCAGAACCCCAGCTTTCATGACCATAAAGCAATTTTTTTGCCCAGGTCCTCTGAGAAAAGCCTTGAAAATATGACCCAGTGGAAATAAATCAAAAGACAATTAAAATAAATGGAAATAATTTTTAAAATTAAAAACCTTATGGTGTGATGTGTTTTCAGGATTGGAAGTACTGCTTTATGGCCAAGGGGAGAAAACAACTCTATTTATAGTTGTCCTTCATTGTCCATAGCTGGCTTTCATAGGAGTTGTTGGGATAATCAGGTCCAGGTCCTCTGCCAGTGTAAGCTGGCAGAGCTCAGCAGGCTTTGCAGAGGCTGAGCCAAGTTACACTGCTTTAGAAGCCAGGAAAACAATCATAACCACACAGAGAGTACTTTCCACCTGAGGATCAGGAAGCCAACAGGGAAGCCCATGGAACCATCATGACAAGTGTCTGCAAGGGAGAGAGTTACTGGAGGTGGCAGTTAGCTCAGTATTCTGTGATAATAATAATAAAAAAAGGTGGGAGGATGTGCAGCCCTAATATGGCACAACTGGGAACATGAAATGCTGTCCTGTAAATCCTGCTGTTGGTGAATGCAGTAATGTTAGTGAAAGATATATATGGCAATATAGATGATGTTGCCAGTCTCAGTGTTTTCAGTCTTTATTTACCTTGCTAATTAGTAACGAAAAAGGATAATCAGTGGAGTAAAAGCTTGAAAACATTTTATTTCAAAGCTTACTGTGAGGAGACCTTAAAAGCAAGCAGAGACATTGCAAGGAGCTGGGGTTTTGTCTTTCAAAATCCAGCAGATTCCAATAAAATCAGGCAGATTGACAGGCACAAAGAATTACAGTCAATTTACTTTTGAAAATTAGTACCATTGGGTTGCTGGTGGTTCACTCACTAAGGTCTGCTTTGGGGCTATCTGATCCAACTCTTCTGTGTGACTGCTGATATAATCAAAAAGTCTCATCATACTGTTGAATGATTTTTCACATTGCAATAATGAAATGCTGGGATGCTTAGTAAGTGCTAGGGAGAGCCTGGCTAGGGAGAATGGGTACTGAGCTGAGAAAGCCACGCTGCTGTAACATATGTTTTCTTTACCTCTTGTACTTGTTTCTGGAAGGGTATTTTATTAACTTTTTTTTTTTTTAATAGGTCAGTTGGGTAAATATAATGAAGAACTCTTCTGCTGAGTTAGATTAGCTTTAGAAACAGCACTCACTGCACTGTTCAAACCATGAATGACCTTCAGGGTTACAGATTAAAAAGAAGATAAAACGGTTGCATAGGATTGGATGGGATGGAAGGATCTCTGCTGGGCCTTTGCCTGAGTCTTACCCATGCTAGCCAGTTATTCACCTATGGTTTATAAGTCTGATCTTACTCTGTTTTCCCCATTTTAATTTTAACCACTGTAACACAGACATTAATGGGATTATATCTACTTAGATTGGAGGCTTCTCTGAGGAGGGACTTGATCTTCTTGCTTGCTTTCATAACATCAGGCACCATTGTTTGCTACACCATATTGTACTAGTGTGCTAAGAAACCTAGTGTTCGAGAGCAGGCCAAGTGCTTAAAATTGGTTACTGGTGTATGGATCTGGAGTGGAAAAGGAGAAATAGGCACCAGGTTTGGAAACACGAGTTGCATCAGCCTAGAACTAGCAGAGCCCGGTCATCTCCAGCTCTATCTTCTGTGTTTTTTGCCGTGCCTAATGAGGGTTGTGCACTTTTGACAGCTTTTCCTCATTAGAGACACAGATAAACACTCTCTTTGCTCTCAACACCAGTTTGCAGGAAACTGGTAGGAAGAGCATAATGGAAAGAAAAATCTGGTTTCAATCAGGCAGTAGATTCAATACATCATCACTGCACATGCATAAGCTTTTTCTTCCTAAAAACTCAAGTTCATTAGATGTCAGCCTCGCAGCTGAGAAGATATCCAAAAGGAGAAGTAGAAGAAGACATAAAGAAGGACAAACCCTAATGCTGAGATGTGCATTAATAGGTTTATAAGGGCAACCAAAGTAATTGTGAGTGTAGGGGTGCAAGGGGGTCTTGGGGACATTGCAGGAGGGAGCTGCTCCAGGCTCCTTACAGGGCCTGATACCTATCCTTCATCCTTGGACAGGCTTTAAGTCTGCTCGGCAACTGCCCTTGGCTGGGGCATTAGAGAAAATGGGATCTTTTTTTCCTCCTCTTTTCTTTCTTTTCTTTTTTTCCCCTTGCTGGATGTCCATTCTGCAGCATCTGCTCCCTGCCTGCCTCTGCCCTGCCTGGGTCCAACACGCCTGCGTGCTGCGGTGCCCTGAGCTGTGCTTAACGTGTCCCCAGGAAACCTACCCCCCCGCCCACTGGGACCAGATTTCAAGGCATATCTCTATTAGCTTATTTTGATGTTTTTATCTTTCCGTGATTGGGAACCATTCTCTGCAGCCAAAACAGACACTTTCCCAATGATGTTGAGTGAATTTTTAGCTCTCCTCTGAGGAGAGAACTTCAATAAAAGATGAGGCTACTCGCCACGCTGACTGGCTCAAGTACTGTAATGTCTCTGGCGGCTCCTGCCTTTCACTGTAAGTTTACACTTGTATGAACATTGGCTCAGCTGCCCTGTGTTGCTGTAAGTGAAGGTTTGCACGCAAACATGGCCTCCACAAAAGCCACCTCAGGCGAAAGTACTTCCCTCACCAGCAAAATGCAGCGTTACATGGGGTCTCTGGTGAGTAACTGTCAGCGGTTTGGCAGCGGCTCATGTTTTAATCATGAGGGATGCATGTCCCCTCCCTCCCATCTCCACCCTGGCTGGGAAGGGTGGCAGATTTGCTGAAAGGCTCTGGGAGCCTTTCACCTGCAATTTCTAGGAGGGGCACAGCACTGCAGCAAAGTTTTGCTCAGCTGTGCAAGCATTTGTTGAAAGTTTGATACAGGCAAACCTCGCTTTGGACAGGCCCTGTCCACCTCCTATAGTGTCCTGAGCTCCCATCTTCACTTGTTCCAGCTATGAAGAAATACAATTAAAATAAAGCTACCACTTTTTTTCTGGAGTCTGGTAGCTGTAGAAGGTCTGTGGATTGTTCAACTCCCTCTTCTCCTGAAGTAGGAATGACTGAAAACCCATAGGAAATGCCAAAATGGTGGGTGGAATAATAAATCAGGTTGTGTTTTGCACCTGCTGAATCCTCCTGGGTTTATTTTATTTGTGAGACCAATGCTTTGGTCTCATTGCCCTTAATTACAGGTTGGGAAAGTCTTCGTTTCTTCAGGGGCATCCCTGCTCTGTGGTAGTTCCCAGGTTAAGTCCTGAAAATGTTCCTGGGGTGCTGCAGCTCCCACTAGCATGTGGATTTTTGTGCAGAGTGTTTAATATCAAGGTGAAATGATGGGGATCCTGCATGCCATGAAAACACACCTCTGGCTTCACCCAAGTTGTGTGTTTTATTGGAGGTGTTTGTGGAGTGTTAGGTGAGACAGGTGAGAGGCTCCACCGCATGTGAAAAGGGTATAGTGGAGAGAAAAAACAGTGTCATGGCAAAAGTCCCATGAAGTTGATGCATTCTCAGGTCGTTCAGTACTGATGCACCCAAAATGGGAACTAATTATATCTTTCCGCATCTTAATAGTCCTTGCACTTTCTGCACCTCTTTTCTGGTAACTTCAAAAACAGCCAGAGATTATCCTATGAGCCCTGGTGTGGGGACTTTGGCTGTGTAATTATTTCCAAGGGCTGTCTTGTTTGTTTCCCTGTGCAGTGCATCCATCTGCAGGTGAAAGCCTAAGGAGTCTGATGCTGAAGCTGGTCACCAAAGAAGAAATGCTGGAAATTTTCAGGAGATGAGAGTTCAGGAGTTTCAGGAGGCTACAGGACAAGAGAGTGACAGGAGGGGAAAGGGACATCAGCAGCAAAGAACCTGCAGCTATTTAGCTGAAAGGGAAGTGATTAGTTTTGCAATATACATTTGCAGGAGGACTGACTTTTACAGCATCGTCTCTGCCAAATATTTAATTTTTCTTCAGCGGCTTATCCTTCTGTGGCTGTCTGCACTGCAGCAAAGCACAGGGGACAGTGCGGCTGCTGCAAATGGGAGTTGATAGAGGGGAAACTTTTCAAACGCAGCTGGCCCCTTGGGGTCCCAGGACCCACTGAGTTTTAGGCAAGTTTGTTCAGTCCTTCAGAAGCTTTTGAAAAATTATTGAAAGTCTCTCCCCTCTCATTATCTCAGACTCCCCAGCATGTAGCTCAGGCTTCTGTAATCCTGAAATCAAATATGACAGTTTCTCTTCTGTATTGGTTTTCATTTTCACACTGACTTCAGGGTGTGCGTTTCTCTTCCTCCTTGTTACCAGGATACCAGGACTGCTGATAACCATTTTAAAAGAAACAGCAAATATTACCTGTTTTTTTTAATTTATCCATGCCAGCTAATGCCAAGTGCTGTGGCTTTGGGTAATTCTGTAGGTTAGAAAGGTAATGCCTTGAAGGGGAAGGCCAGAGCCATGCTAAATATAGTAGTATTATTTATGACTGTTTGCTTCTGTTTTCCAAATCTTCTTCATAAAGTCAACACCTGGCACTAAAATCCATTTTTATATCAGACTGAAGAGTGTAAGTAAAAAACCAATAACTTTCAGCAGCACATTTTCATTAACCTGGAACTAAAAAGTCTACTGTGAAACGGTGGAATGTTTCCTTGAAGCCTTTTTTCCACCTTTTCATACGCATTTCCTCAAGCAGTTTAATCAGGCAAAAGCTTCCTTTATCATTTGACTTTTTTTTAAACTCCTACCACGGTTCCCGGTGTTTTGGGAAATTGCTCATTTTAAGTGTTGCAAAGAAAGTGCTGTCAGTTATTTATCAGATTTTGTGGCATGATTTGTGAAAGCTGACCTTGATTTACTTGTGCCATTAGAGACTTCATCAGAGGAATGAACCAGCACTTTTCTATAGCACCATTAAGTAAGAACAGCAAAGCCTCTCAGTCACTTTTTCCAGCTAGTGTACTTGAAAAAGTAGCAAAAAATATTAATTGGATTGTTGATTATATAGATAGATTCAGAGTAATTTTAAATGTCTTGGTTTGGTTTGTTAATATTTGCTCATTAACAAGAGTAGTTAAAAAGAGCTCCACTGCACCACTTCTTTCCCATATACCACTGTCCAAACCACATAACCAGCAACAGGAATGGAGAGGTGTGCAGTGCCCAGTGCTCTGAGGTGTGGCAGGGGAACAAAACAAACAGGCAATTATTTCATTTTCAAACCTATGTTGAAATAAACTATCCCGATGGGAAGCTCTGCAGGACATGGTGAGAATCCCCATTTGGGGTCTGGCAGGGTGACTGCAACTGCCAAATATTTCTTTGCCCCATTAATCCCTTTGGGAATTCTCATGTGCTTAACATAAGGCTCCTGCCTGAGTACCTTCCCCCATCAGAGCCACTGCAGGAATAATAATGATGCTGGTAACAAATGCAGCAAGAAATAAGCTGAAGATTGGGAGTGTTCAGCTGTCTGTGGCTACTCGTGTTACTGGGCATTTGCACGTGATTTTTAAGACTTCCTCCTGTTCCCTACATCCCTCATCCACACGAAAGCTTTGTGCAGAATCTTCATTCCGGCATATGGGATTTTTAATTTTTTTTTTCTTTTCCCTGCCTTTAAATACTACATCTAGCATCTCCATCATGCTCACTGATTAGGAACTGGAGATGCTCAAGAAGTGCTCATGAAGTGCTGATTACAAAGTTAGGGAAAATGGGAGATTCTCCAAACGGGTGTTCTCATCTGCTGCTGTTTGTGCTGCTGTAATTTTCCTGCAGCTCCGGACTGTGGCTATAATACCTCTGCACATTTTTTTCTGAAGATTTCACTCAACTGGCTGCTTATTCTGGGAAGGTCCTTTGAGAGGTTAGATGTATTTTTAAGAGTTGCTCCCCACATGCTAAACACAGGGAAATGTTTTAGAGCTTCACTTTGACAGCTGTAACTAAATATAACTCTAGTGTCACTGCATAGAAAGGATCTGAATGTTTCACCCATAGAGTAAAAGGACAGAGTGTCTTCTAGACATTTATAACCACACTTCTCTGTAAGCAAAACCACTTTGCATTTTGTACTTTAAAAAGAGTTTGCAAAAAGCATTTATATATGGTAGTGTGTGCAGACTGAGGTAGAATGTATGCTGACTGTATTTTATGGGCATGTTAAATATAGCTTTTGATGAGAGAGTCTTTGCTGTAGATGTTAAGTGAAGCAGAACAGTAACAGCAAAAACTTCAAACTCACATACTTTCAACTCCTCTAAGTTCCCACTTAAGAACAAAAATCAGCAGTAAGGATAAAGAACTGGACTGTGTAAAGACAAAATATAATGTGGAATGTTCTCATTCAGGAAAAAAAGGTTAAAAAGTAGCAGATTGTGGCATAATTACCAAATTATGACATCTAATTTGTAGGTTTAACTTGCTAATTATGTGTGATACATGGGTGGTGAAGAGTGAATACCAAGCACTAGAAGCTTTCCTTTTGTCTTTGGAAATTTGTTTTGACTGGGGGGAGGAAGAGGAAAAAATCTGGCTTCATAACATGCAACTGTGCCTTATTCTTTTGTGCCAGGCAGAATAAAAAGCAACTGTACAAAGCAGTGGGTGATGTGTTCGTTTTAACAGAGAGTGTGATAGGCTTTTTGTGGGGTTTAGTTGCCTCTAATGTATGTGTATACACTTTTGGAAAAAAATAGTCTTAGAGTGAAAACTAGTGCCCAGAAGTTTTCATTTTCAGAATGTGTTTCCAAGGGCTGTCAGGAGTGCTGGTGTTGATATTCAAAATGAGTTCATGTGTAAGTGCCAGCCCTGACTGTACAGACAATCGTTTTGCATTTTTTTCTCCCCTTTGTAAGTAACTGTCAGTATTTGCTAGTCAATATTAAGCAGGACTATTTACCTTGTCAAAAATGGATGCTTTTAAATTAATTCTGAAGCAGGGAATATATAGTTCTCCCTTCCACTTGATAGGCAGGGTTAATATTCTTGCAGCTGGAGATCTGGAGACTGGAGAAAAATGTAAATGGCCACAGAGGAAACGGCTTGCAGAAACGGCTGCGTGTGAACTTGACAGTAAGAAAAGCGAGAAGGAACGAAATGACCTACATTTTGCTACAGCAAACCTAGTCATTAATGAAAGAGAAGAGCATACAGTCATTTGTACCTTTATGTGTGTACATTCGTATTGTCCATGCTCACAGCAAAACCATAATCTGTCTTAAAATCATTCTGAAGTACTAAATAGCTATCTGGAAAGCTGCTTCACCCATATAGCAGATGTATTTGAACTGAATCTTCTAGGAATGCAGGAGTGGACTTCAAAAACTCGGCTGATATTAGGCACTCTTTTTTTCTGCTTGTGCACTTGTAAATTTTCCGTTTTTGAAGGAGATATTTCCCTGCAGCTCCTAGCTGCATTTTAGTTTAAAACAAACCAACCCAAAACAAGAAAAACAAACCAACCCAAACCTGGCAACTATTTTAATTTGAATTTCAATTTTAAGAATTCGCAGCCATTTGAGGGTGGTTTGCAGCATACACTGGGTAATCAGTAGCAGTACCACAGTGCTCTCAAAAGAAACTCTCTTCAAATCAATAGCAGTCCTGATGCAAGACAGATTTAAGGAGCTGCATATTTCACCCGAGAATGATATTTTACCATAGAGATAAGGGAAACTGTTATACTAAGCTTAGTTACATTAATAATAATAACAGTAATTATCAATTGAATTAAATACATTCTACCCCACAGAAGGCACATTGCAGCAGCAAAACCTTCATTAATAAGACATGTAGAGATGTGTTGCATGGAAGAATAAAAACTGAACAGGGCTTAAAAAGTCACTATTTCCTTTGTAGCTTGGCCTGATTCTGCTGTTATGTTTCCTCCCATAAATTCAAACTCTTAAAGGAAAGAGATTATACTGATATTTATTGTTCCTGCAACTAAGAGTTACAGGCCATATTGTTGTACCTGGGAAATTAAACCAGCTCATATTTTAGAGCACACATGAAAAGACCAGTACAGCAATTAAGGGGCATTTAAGTTATTCACAGAGTTCTTTATTTCAGGGAACTTTATCCATCCTCAAAAGTCTATGATATAAATGTCTATAGTTTTAGAGAATAGGTGGCAAATATGCAGAGGAAAGACTCAAATTAAAATGTCATAACCAGACAGGCAAATGCAGGTTTTCCAGTATGATTGCAGATGTGCTGTTGAGACAGCAGATCTACTTTCTCCTTTTTGCTTTTTTTCCTCTTCAGTCTGGTGTTTGGAGTTAGAAATACCTCTGGTCAGTTTTATCCCTACCATCAGCAGAGCTGTGGGCTGACTACACCTTGAAGGGGGTGTCCTTTCACAACAGAGGGTATTGAACAAATATTTAACAAAAAGAGGAAACAGAGAGCCTGGGGAAGATGTGCTGCAGGCAAGCAACGTGCTACGATCTAAGGGAACAAGTCAGGCACCCAGTGTGATTTCTGCCTTTCCTGTTTTATTTATAGGCTGTGTATTTCAGTGGTGTGAATTGCCTTGAATTCTTTTATTCATTCACTTATATGTGATATTCTCACAGAAGGGACAGCAGGTAGTAAATTATAATAACATGAAGAATAGGAGTAAAAATAAAGATAAAAGCCACAGAGACAGGTCCTAGCCCTCCAGCCAGATGGCTGTAAGGGTGAGTGGCAATTGTGGCAGTGCCACCCTCAGATGCTTCAGTTTTTGGGCCATTTGTTGGTCAGATACTGAGAAGACGGGGTTTGCCAGGATCATTTTTCTTCCCTCTCCACACACACATTCTCAAAACCCCTAAGCTCGCTCTGCCAAGTGCATGACCATGTATACAGCATTTCAGTACAGATTTCATACAGGGTTTAAACTGTTGGAAATGCTGTTCAGGGCTTCTATTTTCTCTAGGATTTCTCTGAATTCCTGTCACATAGGTCCAGGACGAGAATCAGAGAGACTTTCTGGTGTTTGAGTAGCATGTGTAGATATCCTCCACTCTCCATTTTCCCTGACTAATATTGATTTCCCTGTGCAAACAATGTTTGCACAAGGAGGGCAAATCTTTCTGGGACCTCCCTCATGTTCTATACAGAGAAAGGAGAACCATCTCCTGGATATTGGTGTGTAAGTGAGGGGAAAAGCTGCACTTCCAACATATGTCATAATTTATCTCGTTTTCTTCCCCCCTGTTTTTACATTGCATGGCTCAGCATGAGTGGAACATGTTTGATTTGATCCTAATTATTTTTTTATATATTTAAAATCTCAGATGTTGAGGCAATTTACATTAATTAAACTTCAGTTGGCTTTAAAATTGTCATGTATCAATTTTAGCAGCATTTATAGAGAACAAGATAGATGACTTAAATTGCACACCATATGGGGCACTGCTAGGGACATTTGCTATTGTGTTAATTGCTGAAAGCTACTTTTTCTATTCCCCTTCTGAGTAAAAGATATTTGCTCTCATGCTTACTGAACTGAGTGAAGGTTTTTGTGCTTAAATAGAGTATGTACAGATTTGTCCCCTTCCTGCCTGATTTTGCTTTGCTGCAAGGTTCAGCTTTTCAGAGAAGCTCTGCTGCCCTTAACACTGGTGTCATCTCTGCCTTTGGTGGGATGCAGAAGCAAAAGTCTCGGAGAGGTCCCTGGCTGACACACCAGTGTCTCTTCAAAGCCTCTTGGGGATTAAACCTGGGGGAGGTGAGAGCCTGCTGTCTATAAAAGTAAGCAGTCTTCATCATTGCTAAGGTAGAGAGAGATATGTTTTGCTGGGTCTCAGAATGAGTCTGAATTTTCCAATCCCAGCCCCAAGGGTCTGTCATTACAATTGTGTCTTAAGTTTGTTGGCACAACAGGAACCGCCTCACAAGTGATCCCCATCCTGCTTCTGCTGCAGGTGAATTAACATCTGCAAACTGCAGGTACTAATTGGCAGGTCTGGGTTGGGTACTGGCAAAGCGGTGCTGGACGTGCCACTGAGGAAGGGACTTGAGTGGAAACCAGTGCGCTGGTATGGGTGAATTTGTACAAATGGGGTGCCAGATCTGGCCTGGGAGGAAGGGGCTTTCCAAGGTGAACTGCAAGGCAAAATAATGTCACTTTTTTCTCAAAGTTTGTGAATGATGTTTTCGAGTGATCCTGCTGATTGCTGAATCAGGAGTGTTTTGATTTGGGGGAAATCAGATTTAAATGCCTTAACAGCTTGTGGAATATAGACTAGTGAGTAGCATCCTCTTGATAAATTTGGCATTAGGGATCCTGTCCCTAGTGAAATGTCTCACTTTTCCTCGTCTCTTTAAAAAGTCCCACATCCTTCTCAAAAGAAGAGTCAGAGAAAGGGATTCAGATGGTTAGAGGGCAAGTATTGAGTATGCTCAGCAAAGCTTTTCTGCTTAAAGACCTCTCCAAGTGAGTGCTCAGAACTTAAACCAGAGGTCTTAGTCCCATTCTGAATCCCTGCCAGACAGAAACCATTGCAAAAATTGTCCAAATATAAGCATAAATCAATTTATCTTGCAAGGCCAGAAAGCACTTGAAGGTTTCCCCACAGCTGGCTTCAAAGAAGTGGGGAAATAAAACCCAGGAAGATGGTAGGGAGGTGTTATGTACAGCTGTGTCTACTGGTTTGCAGCACGTTTCTGCTTCTGCCTGGCACTTCCTGCTTGGCCTTATTGTAATGGGATTCTACCATACTAATATTTTAAATTAATAAATATCTGATGGAATACTGTGAATCTCTGCAATCTTTTCATAATTCTGTTGAAGGTAAAAGAGAATTAAAGATAAGAGTAAAAGAGCCTGAGTGATATATTTCTCTGGAATGTGGTAAAGTCTCTAGGTATTGATGCTGTGCCATCTGTATTGCAAGTTACATCTGTATCAAAAAGCATGTGTCTGTCTGTCTATCTATCTATCTATCTATCTATCTATCTATCTATCTATCTATCTATCTATCTCCATAAAGGCCATGCAGGCTGTCTGTTCTCAAGGAGGGTCCAGGGTCCTGATTTCTGCTAGAACTGCTGCAAGAATAATGATAGGGTATGGCAACGTACTGTTTTTAAAGTATGCATGTTTAATATGAGTATGTTTTCGCTTCATTTAGGTCTGACTCTGCTTAAGGACCTAAGCCATCTGTATGGGGATAGGAGGTCTTTTTTCTCTTACATTTGGGGGAAATGTAATACATTTTTTCATTCTGGCTCTGCATTGCACAGTCCAGTTCTGGCACAAAAGGATGCTGGGCCCTCATTCACAGAAAAAAATGCTGTGTGAGAAAAGATGATGGAAAGAAATTGCTCCATCTCCATTAATAGAAGTAGAATACTCAAGAGCCTGTCAGAAATGCTTCTGTATTCCAGGACAAATATTAATATTATTCCCAGCATTATAACTACATCATTCTGCTGTTAACATAGATTGTGCCAGCTGCACAGAGTTTATTAATAGAATGAAGTCCCTGGTTTCTGCAGGACCATGCAGGAGCCTCAGGAGAACCCTACATTGATGCAGCTCCTGCTAAATCAGTAATAAAAATTGTACAGACCGTGCCAGGGCCATGCACTCAGATGGCCCTTTCCTCTCCCTTCCGGGTGTGCTGGAGATAAAAAGTTTGGGATTAAATTCTGCTCTGTTCCAGCTGTGAACACCTCTGGAGGTCCACTGTCCTATTCTTAGTTCACTGTTAATATGAAGTGAATTAGGCCTTTTGGTGATAAACTCTGCATCTTGAGAGTTTACTCAAATGAAGTCAGATGTGAAGTAAAAAAATTTGTTTCATCTGGGAATGAAATGCATGTGTTTTCTGTTTTCTCTGCAGGAGAAAATATATTCATCCTTCCCTCTTTTGGAGCACCCCATTTGTTTGTAGAGGACTAAGGAATAAGGATGGGTAAGTCCCCTAAATTTGCATATTTATAAATAGGTATTTCTGTCATGTTATCTGTGAACACAACATGACTGAGATTTCTTTTAGTAGATTCCCTCTTCATGTGTGTTATTTGTTACCTGTATCTAGCATGAAGCTTTGTTCAATATTTCTAAATGATGAACATTTTTCTTCATGGTAAATATACAGTTGACAAAATGCTAGTGGGGAAAGTAGCATGATTTTCACCAAGAAAAGTCTTAATAGGAATAAACAATGAAATGTACTAGTTTTTAAAAGTGTTTCTCTCTGTGATGTTAACTTCCTGCTACATATCCTAAGTCATTCCTCAGCATGAACTGCAAAGCTTCCTAACAGGCAGCTGCATTTGGCAGGCAGGTGGAAAACCCACACCATATTTTGGCCAAATTCTGTCTTTGACCTAGATCTGTGTGCAAACAGAAAGCTTCCAGCTAAGCCCTGAAGCCACCAGGTCCCCCATGGCTGGAGTGAGGAGCCCTGAGAGGAGATAATTGCCATGTAGTTTCCAAAACATTCTTCTGTTATCTGCTTCTGCATTTGTGTGCTGCTTTTCTGGCTACCTGTATTCATCAACTTCATGCTTGGAATAGGCTATTGGCTGCACACTAATAACCCCCTGTTCTTTAATGTTCTCTTTCTAGTTAATTAATCTATTTATGATAATAGTATGTCTCATTTTGTATTTTCACTCTAGAGGGTGTGTTTGCATTATCTTGCTGTATAGCATTGACTGGCCCTATTATCATTTATCATTAAAGGCAGTGGCAACACTCTGGCCTGGCCTGCCAATAATTTTTCAATTAATTGCTTAGTGGTTGCTTTTTTCCTTGCTTTTGGTCTTTGCTGGTGAATATGAGGTATTTAAGCTTCCCATCTGACTTTTTTTTTTTTCTTTTTTTTTTTTTTTTTTTTTTTTTTTTTTTTTTTTTTTTTCAACTTGTCGGATGTGCTTTTTTTACATTGAGGGATTTCAAGCGTGTGGTGCTGGGCTATGAGGCAAGCACCCATGGGGCGGGGAGTCAGGGTTAGCCCCGTGAAGGCTGTGAGCCTGTGGTGCTCTGGGCTAGACTCCCAGGTTTATTTCTTATGGGAACCAGAGCCCATGAGAGGCCACACAGTGTCAGGATGCCGTGTTGAAAGCACCAAGTCTGTGTCTGGCAGGTGGCACACTCAGGGCTGGGAAAATGATAAAGGCTCAGGGAATGGCTGTAGTCTTGGATCTTATCTTGGAGTGTCTGAGAAGGGGGTTGCTGAATTCAAGTCCCTGGACTTTGCTTATAGGCAATACCCTCAGGAAACAGGATGGCTGCAGCAAGCAGCAGCAATATGTGTGTGTGTGTCTGAAGCTTTGTGTTAGTTCAGCCAGGAGTCCCCCTTGCTGTGGGGCAGCTGTTTGTTAGGTTTCCATTAACGTTGGAGCCACAGAAGTAATTTGGGACATCCACGCCCATTTTGGATTATGGCAATGTGTTAAATGAGGGCAGGTACTTGGTGACAGCAGCGTATTGCTCCCAACTTCCACTCCGTCTCCGTGGCACACACGCTGCAAAGGGCAGCAACTACCCCCCAACACATCCATGCCGTGGTGGGGAGGGCTGCTAAATTTGTGCTTGTTTGTCTGTATCTCAGCCCTCTGGAGCCATGTGCTTTCTTAAAAGAGTTGACAGCACATGAATTTAGAAAGCAGAACAGCCACAAACCACTAAGTACACATATTGAGGGAGTGCTTGTGAAACAACCAGTGCTGATGATGGGTAAAAATGTTTGGATTTTCTTTGTTTACAAGCACTTCATTATAGCGTTGACCTGCTTACCTTAAATTTATTTTTGTTTCCAGCCACATGGCTGCTTGTTTCCTTCCATGTTCTCCCAAGTGTTTTATTTTCAAGCAGATGCTTCTCTGGACTGCATTCATGCCAAGTTTTGTCTTCTGTTCTTTATCAGTACAACAATATGAAATATTTAATAAGAAGTTATCACTGTGGCCAATATAAAATATTGAATAGGTCTGCTAGCCTCAGTTCCTGAGGAGGTAACATGGTATGCAGATAGATTCAGAAAAAACAGCATCAAATATATAGATGTAGAGTCAGATCAAAACATGGGAAGCTCTACTTCATGCTCAGTGGCTTTCTCCCTTCATCATGCCAAAGGCAGGGGAGGAGGAACAGATCTGTATTTGAATCTAAATTTGCTCTGTTTGAAACTAAATCAGTTTTCCTCTGCAGAAGTGGAGGCAGGATAGTGAGCCTCTTGGCACAGGAACCTTGCAAACGGGTTGTGACCTAGTTGGCACTTCTGTGCCTTTATCTTGGCTCCTGTGTACCCTCAGCTTTTAGTTTTGCCTGGGAAATCAGCTGGCTTTTCCCCCACACTCCCCTAGGACCCTGCACAAGTGAATAAGTCTCTCTCTTTTTGTTGTTGTTATGTTTTGTTGTGGTTGCTTTTTTTCCCCATTATGTAAGGGGTTGCTAAACCTACCTCCTCTGAAGGATGCTGTCCAAAGCAGCACGTGTGCATGCGGCAGGTTCCTGGCATGTCTGGCAGAGGCCTCTCAGGGGATCAATGGACAGGAGATAGCTCAGGCAGCTTTGCACAGGCACAATGATGGTATGTCTAGACAGGAGAAATGCTGAAGCAACATTCCTGGCAGCAGTGGTGATGCCAGATAGCAGAACATGCCCAATCCCACCAGGTATCAAAGCCTCTTTCTGTGAGTCGCTCCCTCTGGTGCTGATATCTGCCTTTCCCAGCAGTTTGTTTCAGCCAGAAAAAGGCTTCTTTGCCATCTGCCCCACTGGGAAAAGCTCTTTATTCCCAACGTAGCTACTATCAATGCATTTGTTGTGTGCTGGCACCAGTCTGATTTCCTGCATGTAAAATAGGCGGTTTAGGAAGGAGGTTGCCTGTTAAGAAACTACAAAACAGTATTAGTACCATGTGGTGATAATAATGCTTTAATTAATTTAAAATAGTGTATGTGGTGGGCAGAGGTGGCCTTGGAGAGGACTGATAATCTGATATCTGACTGATATGATCAGGCACATGTATTTATTTTTTTTTCTCATTTTGCTATCCATATGATCATCGAAAGGCCATAAAAACATATTTCTTTTGTCACACATTTCAGTGTGTGGCTTTTACTGTCAGGACCCTTATTTTTTTTCATCCACTTAGCTCTTAGCATCTTTGATGTTTTCCTTTGTGTAGTAACAAACAAAAGCTGAAGTTTACTGATTACATCATTATGTTTTAAAAAGCATTAAACAAATGCTATAAAGGTATGATGATTTAAAATCACTGCTGTGCAAATTTATCTTGTCCATGCATCAAACTAGTGTAACATGCATTTATTTTCTATGGTCATACTGTTGAAGTGTGTCCATATCAGATTGCTGAGAGATCTTCCAGTATATAAAGTGCCCTGTATATAAAGAGTATATTGAGCATATAAAGAGCATATATACAGTATATAGAGAGTCTAACTAGTTAGTGTTAGACATGAAGGTTTGACTCTAATCTTCTGTAAGCCAAGCTAGTCAGTATTTGGATAAAAGCAGCCATGCCTTTGGGCACAAAAAGCTGCCTTTTTGTGGTCTGCAGCAGGAGCAGCAGATTTCAAAGCTAAATGCACCCCATTGGTGAGCTCTGCAAGCAATTAAACATCTCTACAGTAACAGGTAGCTGGTTCCAAGAGTGTGGAGGGAATGTTAGCAAAGGAAAGCCATAACAAATAGTTGTCTCCCAAGAAGACAAGTAGTTTGTAGTCTGGAAACATGGTAAATGAGCAGTCTTCTGCATTTGACAGTGGCTAAAAGCAGAGGGCTGAAGACAGAGGCAGCATAGAGACACTGCACTGCTACTCCCCTCCCCTGTACTGCTAGGAAGGGAGGTTGAGAGGAAGGAGATTCTTTCCCAGCGATTCAGGCCTGAGTGGTTGGCACTGTAGGTGTTAGTTAGAAATACCAATACTAACAGAAATACTAATATGAGCACTGAAGCAGCTGTGCCACATTCATCTCAGCTAACAAGGATTGAAGAGAAACAAAATTGTCTGTAAATGGGGAGAGTGAAAGTTGCTGCATATTCTTATGTTGTGTGTAGTGACATCTGTTTTGTGTCACCTCATGTGCCTGTAGAGATGGAGCAGGAGAAAACAAAAGTTGTACACTAGCTAGTCAGGAGCTTAAGAAGCAAAGAATGGGCAGGAAGCATAGCTGTCAACATGGCTTTCTGTAATGAGCAGCTGAGGCTAGAGCAAGAGACCAGAAGTCACATCCAGAGGTTTGCATGTGGTGGTCCCAGTGAAGCACTTGGTGCAGGGAATGTTAAATGGCACAGCATGGTGATGCCACCACACGATCCCAGGCTAAGACAGCCAGTTAGTGCCAGGCTGTTCCACTCTCATGGGGAATCAGGGCGCATCACAAGTCTAGAAGCTGCAGGGACGTTGGCAGTGCGTCTGGTCTGGGCAATAACAGGCCATGGTTGCACGCTGCCTGGATTTGGAGGCCATCCTGCCTCTTTGACTACTCAGCACTCAGGGGTGATTGCTCCCTGCCTACCTTCATCAGTAATTTTTCCCTCAAATTAACTGTATATTCAATTACTCCTTCCTCACTCAGGAACTCTTGAATTTTTCAAAACTAAGGAGAAGTCAAGGGTGTTGGCAAGTGCATTTCTCCAAAATGGTCCCATGGTACAGATCTGGAAGCATTTAAGAGTAGTTTTGATAATCCCTCTAGTGAGCTACTTATTACTCTAGGTTCCAAAATACTTCCCTGACTCTGGCCCAAGTCACTTCAGAAACAGAATTTAGGCACTTAAATCATAAATCATTAGGAGAAAAAAAAATGGTACCAGTAATACGTAAGCCCTTTTGAGAGTACAACTCCATGTTTTTGGCAGCAAGTCCATAGAACCCTCCTGTCAGACAACAAAGCAGGTTTTGCTAACAAGAAAATCCGCTCCACTTTGAGAATTAAACTGCCATGACACCCTGCAAGTCATACGCTTTTTGCAGCAACCTGTCATCAAAGCTCAACATCTTGTTCAGGCCTCACACATGAGAAAACTGCTGCCTGTATAAACCAGAAGCTGCACAGGCATCCCTCTAGAAAAGCGAAGCCTGACAAATTTCCTCTGTGTCACATTGCATACAGCAAAATCAAGAAAGAGTTTTAAAGTGGTTACAAAACCAGAAGCAAAAATAATTGGCATAGACAGCTTAGATGACCTATCTAATTACATAGTAAACAAATAATGCCTTTGTATGTGCTCATGGGAAAGGAGTTAAATGCGGATCCTCACTTGGGTTATTCAACAGGAGAGTGTGGTTGGTTGCTTTTTTTGCAAGACAAGAGGAAACCACATAGTCAGGCAACTGCAAAGGTAACACCTCGTAATTCTGTATGTGTCCTGCACAGAGGTTGCATCTAGAAATAGTTTAGTTGTTCATTTTGCCTAAACCTGAATGCTTACTGTCATAGGCTTAGCAGGGGGCAAGTACGACCTGCAGGAGACAAATGTTCTGGAGAGGCAGCCCACTGCTCAGCTGAGAACAGTACAGGGAGATACTCCTACTCTCTCTCCACAGTCTGCCTAAGAGATTAGTTGGAACATCTCACCATAACACAGACTACAACATTTATATAAAGCATTATGACAACATCCTTGTGCATCTCCACCTTTACTTTTCCTTATGTGGTACATGATGTATGCATCCCTTTCAGATTCTTTTTCCAGTAGCTCAGGACCTTCTTTTACTTTCACATATTTACCTTGTGAGGGTAGGAGAGGACAGGACAAGAAGACAGGAAACATCAATGATTTGATATTTCTCCTGTATTTATAGTCTCTGCTTGGCTTGGGGGGTCCCTCCCCTGTTATTTCTTCATATTTAGTGGTGAATGAATGACATTTATACATACAGTATCTAACATACAGTTACTGGAGGAGGTATGATTTCACTGATATTTACAGTGGATCCTTCTGCCCACAGTATAGACTGCTTGCATCACTGAGTCCCTGAGTCATTTTGCCTCAAAGCAGGCATGGAACAGCCTCATTTTGAATCCTTAAATACTATGGTCATCAGTCAAGAATCAAGGTATATGAAAGAGTAAAATTAGACTTGCCCAGATTTTTATGAAAAACAGGAAGGGCATTTGAACTTCACTGACTCTCTTCCCAAAGCCAATGAGGCAATCCTGAGGTCCCCAAAATGCAGTGCCCACAAAGTAAGTGCAGG
Organism: Chaetura pelagica; assembly: GCF_000747805.2. Classification (NCBI taxonomy): domain Eukaryota; kingdom Metazoa; phylum Chordata; class Aves; order Apodiformes; family Apodidae; genus Chaetura; species Chaetura pelagica. The sequence goes on along the minus strand of NW_009952533.1, from coordinate 12,149,344 downwards.
ATCCACTCATTTCCTCTTGGTGACAATGATCTCACAACCATGATTTGCCTATGGAAAACTGAAATCCCTGAACAACTCAAGGTATTAGTTTACCCCACTTCACCAGTATTTGTTGTGACCAATACAGACTTAAACCGTGTTTCTAAAGTCTTATCAGTGTTTCTAAAGTGTTAATCAGTCATATTATTCCCTTCTCTTAATGCTGTGTCATGGATTTTATTGATCCAAACAACTGCTAATACTTTATTTCGGACAGATGCGTAGCATTCACATCACCTCATCTCCTGTGATTTGCTTGTTCCTGGTGCAGAGCATCAGATTTTTAATAATCATAGAATGGTTTGGGTTGGAAGGGACCCTTTAAAGGTCATCTACTCCAACCTCCATGCAGGGAGCTACTAGACTAGGTTGTTCAGAGCCCCATCCACACTGACCTTGAATGTTTCCAGAGATGAGGGCCTAACATCTCACTGGGCAACCTGTTCCAGAATTTCACTACCTTCATTGTGAAAAATGCCTTTCTTATATCAAGTTTGAACCTACTTTTTTTTCTAGTTTAAATTCCTTGCCCCTTCTCCTATTACAACAGGACCTGCTAAAAAGTCTGTCCCATCTTTCTTACAGGTCCCTTTAAGTACTGAAAGGCTACAACAAGGTCTGCCTGGAGCCTTCTCCAGGCTGAACAGCCCCAATTCTCTCAGCCTGTCTTTGTAGGAGAAGTGCTGCAGCCCTGTGATCATCTTTGTGGTGGTCCTCTGGACTTGCTCCAACAGCTCCATGTCTTTCCTGTGTTTGGGACTGCAGAACTGGACACAATACCCCAGACGGGGTCTCATGAGAGCAGAGTAGAGGGGGATAATCACTTCCCTTGCCCTGCTGGCCACACTTCTTTTGATGCAGCCCAAGGTACTGTTGGCATTCTGGTCTGTGAGTTCACATTGCTGGCTCATGTACAGCTTTTCATCCATCAGTATTTCCTATATTCCCTCTCTGCAGGGCTGCTCTCAATACCTTCATTGACCGATCTGAATTGATACTGGAGATTGTTCTAACCCAGGTGCATGACTTACACTTCATCTTTTGAACTTCATGTAGTTTGCACATGAGCCCACCTCTTGAGCTTTTCCAGGTCCCCTTGGATGCCATCCCTTCTTTTCAGTGCGTCAACTGTCTTGAATCACCTCCCTGTCCTCCCTGTGCTTTAGGACGATCTGTTCCATGCTATGTCCAGACATAGAGGTGAGGCTGACAGGTTGGCAGCTCCCAAGGTCCTCCTTTGATGCTTTTTCCAATCAGCAGGGACTTCAGCTGACTGCCATGACTTCACATATCATGGGGAGTGGCTTAGCAACTACGTCAGGCAATTCCTTTAGGACTCTGGAAAAACAGGGGTTATGTTTGCCTTTTTCCAGACAGTGGGAACTTCATTGGACTGCCATGACTTCTCCAATGTAATGGATGGTGGCTTAGCAACTTCATCCTTCATTTCTCTCAGGACCTGCAAGTTCATCTGATCAGGTTCCATGGACTTGCATGCCTTCCGGTTCCTTAGATGGTCTTGAAACTGATCTACCCCTATTGTGGATGGTTCTTCATTCTCCCAGTTCCTGCCTTCGCTTTCTGTGACTAGGGCAGTGTGGCTTGCCCACTTGCTGGTGAAGACTGAGGCAAAAAGCCATTAAGTACCTCAGCCTTCTCTATCCTGGGTAATCAGGCTTTCCATTTCTTTCTGAAGAGGGCTCACCTTTTCCCTAGTCTTCCCAGGGTTTCATATTCCAACTTGAAAGTACACAGCATAGCAGCACCTGTTACAAATGGTAACGAATTAATATTCAGGAGTTCTCCTCAAGAAGCATGTCCTAATTCAAGATCTCAGTGTGCACCTATTAGTAAACTTCATCCTCATATTTGGATGAAAAAAGGTGTGTGTTAAGCTTAGTTCAGAATTTAAAAAAATGAGTGCTGCATGAGAGTGCCTGGAGCCTGACTCCTTGGGGATGAAGCCACAGCTGCTCCCACTGCCCTGAGGCCACTCCCTGCCCAGTGCTGAGTGGAGAGGCCTGTGCTGGGTGACTCCAGGGGTGCTGCCCACTCCTGCCTGGTCCTGCCACCTTCAAGGGGGTGGGAGTGCAGCTCCTGCTCACTGAAGCACCATGGGAACTCTTGACATGGTTGTAAATAAATTGCTGCTGTCACTTGACTATAAGTGTCATAGTTTCAGATTGAGTACATGTTGAATAATCAATTTACCACTATCTAAATAATAATGAATTATTAGTTTACAAATATTATCTGATTATTAAACACTTAATAATTAGGTAATAAATACAGAAAGTATTATAAAAATGTACCATGTGAAGTCGAAGATGTTGTTCAGCAGTTTCTCTCTGAGAAGTGCCTTTCTCTGCAGGGATGAAGGAGCCGGGTAAAATCCAATAGACTTTTCATGGGGCAGCTAGAAGATTTTTAGTATCCAGCTCAGCACTGCACTCATCAAAGTTCACTGCCTCCTTCCTTCTGCAGAGGTCCTTGAGCTTTTACAGTAAAAGGTCCCACTCCCCTCACACTAACAGTAACAGAACCCTCTGAAACTAAAACTCAGAAGAGAAAACTGGAAGATGTTTTGCAGTCAGTTCCAAGTTGTTTTCGTTTTCTTTTCCCTTGCAATGTGTGCCTGGTTCAGTGGGGACTGCATGAGCCAAATAATGCTGCTAGTGCAGTCTCAAAGATGATGCTGTATGCAACTAACTAAAACTTGTAATCTACTGGTTGTTAGTGTGCAGCAACTGAAGGACCATGAGTTACTGATGGTAACTTGAGAGGTCGTGAGTTGCAGAGAGACACACATTATTTATGATGTCCAGCATTTTTTTTCCTGGGATTGCTACTTCTAGCCTGTGGCAATCCATATTGGTTTGAGGTTGGGTTTCTGGTGCTCCCAAGTAAGGGCTTGCTAGCTCAGGAAGCTGCATGAGACATTGCTTGCAATGGGCACTCAAAGACACTCAGGGTCTGCAATTGTTTTCAGCATCTGCACTTAGTCCTGGTAGACACAGGGCTTTTCAGCCACACTGTCCCACTCCTGTGTAGCTGTTTGTGCTTAGTACAGTGCTGTTTGTCCCCCAGGCCTGCTTTTATTAGCCATTTCTCCCAAAATAAAGTAAGTTTCTTGTCTGTATTTTTTTTCCCCCCCTCACCTGCCTTTCTTTAGCACACACAGCTGCAGCATTTAGTATTTGTGTGGGCTATGTGGGCTGCAGTCACTGTGAAGTCCCACTCTAGACCCAGACTGAGCTAATCCTCTTACCAAAGTTAATATGCCCTGTGCTTCCACGATAAGCAAGAGTGAATAGAAATTCTCAGTCTGCTCTATATCTTGAAGTTCAGGAGAGAAATTAACATACATGTATAATGAGCTACATTTAAATAATAACAACATTGTTTTTAACTAGAAAAATGTTCATGCTATTTTCATTCTATAATGGTATCTCCATTTACTTTTGCTTTTCAAACTTTCTATGGAGTCAGACATCCTTTGATGCTAATTCACAAATGCTTGGTGAATTCCCATCACTTCTAATCCCTCAGCCTCTCATTCTTTATAAAATGTCTTAATGCCTTCAACTAGGCCCATTAGCACTGGAAACATGGGTCTCCTTGGCCCCTGGCTGTATTAAAAGGAAGTAAAAGTGAGGGCCTATTTATAGGATAATCTTTGCTCGTCATCTAATCCTTTTTCATTTGGGTTTATTTCCTGTTGGTTTTGTTTTACTTTTTAAACCAAGTGCATTCTGGCACCAGCCAGCTCTGACTGAGCATATTTCTCTGACCTGCAGTGCCACCCCCTCACACAGCTCAGGCTTTCTGAGCCCATTCCCCACAGCCATTTCTGTGCCCATTGCTGCTGCTCTCCCTAGTGCAGGGTGTTAATAGCAGCAGCTCTCGGAGAAGGGCAGCTAGACTGATTAGGGGTCTGGAGAACTGGCCTTATTGAGGAGAGGCTGAGGGAGCTGGGACTGTTCAGCCTGGAGAAGAGAAGGCTGAGGGGGAGACCTCATCACCCTCTACTACTACCTGAAAGGAGGTTGTAGTGAGGCACGTGTTGGCTTCTCATTGGTGACCAGCAACAGGACAAGAGGAAATGGGGTCAAGCTGCACCAGGGGAGGTTCAGGCTGGATATTAGAATAAAATTTCTTCACAGAAATAGTGGTGGGGCTTTGGAACAGGCTGCCCAGCGAGGTGGTGGAGGCACCATTCCTGGAGATGTTCAAAAAAGGGAGTAGACATGGTATTTCATAAGATGGTTTAGTGGTTAGATGTTGTTGGATGGTTGGACTTGATAATCTTGAAGGTGTTTTTCCAGCCTTGACAATTATATGATTCTGTGATTCTCCATTACAGGAGGCAAAGCTGCTCATCTGCCTAGCTGAGTTAGCCTCCAACACAAAGGCAGCCTTTTTTGCCATTGCTTCCTCTAGTTCCTGATTAGTTAAAATTGTACAATGGATTTTTAATTCCTAAGGGTTCATATTATGTTCAGTTTATAAGCAGCTCTTGTGCTGCAAGTAGGAATGAAGTGATGCCGCGTTAATGATTTTCAGTTCAACAAATGAAAAATCAGCCTTCATGCCAATTTAGAGGACACTGGTTGAAAATGAGTGGTTTCAAATTGACTTTAAAAGTCAGAGCTGATGTGTAAAAATGAGCCTTCCCATCCAGATGTAAACCAAGTCAAACCTAGCCAGACTATCACAATATGTACTAAGTACATGATTTTATTTTGTAAAACATCATTATGCTCAGTCAAGACAGCAATTCATAAGCGCTCACAGGTTGCAGTTGTGGACCCTCTTAAATGTCAAGTCTGGTGCTGATTAGTCAACACTGATTGCTTTTACTTTTAAGGAAAAAAACCCAAACTCTCTCTTACCTGCTGAGAGTTTGGATAACTCATTGATTTCAGGAGCAGACGGGACAAATTACTTGCTTTTCCTATTCCATTAATCATGGACCATTGTACTTTTTAGTTTGGTAATATTCTTCATTGTTGTGCCAAGTGGTTATTTATCCTTAGTTAAAAAAAAATTAAAATAATATATATATATATATATATATAAATTTAAAAAATCCCTTTCTAAATAGATCTTTTCTGACTTTGGCATCCAGGTTTTTCATATTACATCTTTCTTTACTGGTACCCAGTCCTCTTGGTGGAGATTCTTATGAAATAGAGACGTTAGCCTGTTCCTATTCTGTGTCTCAAGACTTCCACTGTACAGCAGCCACTGTACTAGAGTGTGACAAGTCATTATATAGCTGGGATAATGACAGTTTGATAGGGTTTCTCCTTTCTCAGAAAACCTTTGCTTTAGCCCAGGATGATAAGATTCAGATTCTCTGTGCTGCAAAACAGACTTAGGTGCCTCCAAAGTGGATTATTGAGCACCAGGGTCACCCTGCTGAGGTAGTGCTCTCCCTCCACAACCTTAATCAAAAACTTTAGCTTCTAAAGCTGGTGGAAGAAACCCTGGTTCTGAGGCTGTCTTTTGGCAGAAGGATCTAACTGGATGTTTAAGTCAAGCACCAAATGGTGTTTTTAGTTGATCACGCAGTCTGAAGGTTGCCATGCTTGCTGAAGCAGCAGTAATGCTTGGTTTTGATGTGTTTGTGGAGAGGTTTGGGCTTGAAATTCTTATTGAATTTTGATAGGGTTACTGAATTTTGTGTGTGTCGTTCAGAATGTAACAGCTTCTTGCAAATGAATATATGTGCATTATATACGTATTTCAGTTAGGAAATTAACAATTGCTATGATAGGAGTGTTTAAACATCTGATAAATCAGGCAAGTTGCAAACTTCAAAACAGCACTTTTCTAAACTGGCATTCATTACCAAATGCACATTGCCAATGGCTAGCTCTTAATCACTATCAATCATTAACACTACTTATTCAAACACTTAGTCTTTAGCAATATTACTCTAAATTAATCGTGAGTGTGAATGAAGCTGATCCTCTGTAGCTAATGCTGATGACTACAGCTCTTGATGGTTTTTGGTGGCTGAGGTTGACATGATGAAGCTCAAGAGCTCTTCCAGGAGGAAAGTTGGGACAGATGTGCATGACGTTTTTCTTCTCTGTTTTGCTTTGATCCCCCTTAATGCTTTTTATGCTCCTGAGCTCTCCCCAAAAAGGGGGAGCATTGTTCATCTTGTTTTTAGGATCCAAGTCTCCCTTTCACCCCTTAGCAGTTCCATGCTATTTGTACACATCTGCTCAGCTGTGTTACACAGTGTTACCATGTTGCTGGTTGTTTTTGACAACTGTGGTATGAAACACTCAGGTACTGCACAGGTCAGGCTGTTCTGATGTGTTTATGGTTGGGTTGATGGCAAGCACTGATTATGCTTTGCTTTGTATAGTTGAGTCTTATGGGTCACTCAGGCCTTGTCTTTACTACAAGCTCTTTTGGTTGAGTTTGGCTGACCAAGTTTTAGTTACTTTAAAATATCAGAGGGCATGCTGGAGTAGACGTCTCTTCTCCCTCAGTAACCAAAGTGGGGGAGAGGTTGACACCTTCAGTAGGGCAATTTAGCCAATTCACGTAAGATGGATGAATTAGGGTCAGAAGTGTCTTGTACTGAATTCCTATGAAAACGTAGAGATCCTGCTGACAGAGACGGGTTTCGTACGTAAATACAGCTCAGAAAGATTGGGATTCTGCCTGGCTGTTTCCAGAGCTCTTGCTGCCTGAAGGCTGAAATGAAGCTGTCACTGAAGGAGCCCACCAGGTTAGGTGACTGCATATCCTCTCTCTTGAAGTATGACCCAATTTAAAATCAAAGCTGATGCTTTTGAAGGGCCCAGGATTTTGCCAATGCTGTCAGGCTGCAACCAGCTAACATTTTCACCTTTCTCAAACTAGGTTTAATGTATCTGGGAGAATAGGCAATCTGATAATATATTGCTACTATTGACTTAAAGGAATGAGCAGGAGGCGTGCTCTCCTCACATAGATCTCCTGGGGAACTCAATATTTGACTACAAAAGCCATGAGTTCTTTTATCCAGGCATACTTGATTTTAGAGGTGATATGCAGAGCACCAGCCTTGCTGTACAGCTCAACTTCAGTAGCTTTTACGTGGCTACTGTTCCGTGCTTTACTTGGTTGCTGCCTGAAAAAAGGCATCAGGAGCTGTGAACTAAATAGCCTGGATGCCAAATTTCTGTCCCCTTCATGAAAGTGTCCCCTGTGCAGCATCCCACAGGTGCACGTATTCCTGTCAGGGTCTTGGATAGCAGCTTTTAGAATCCTGGGGCATCCTTGGTGTTACCGCCACTTAAATACCCAGTGGATGGCAATGTCTCTTGCCTCTTCTGTAGCTCCAGTATTACCCCCAAGATTCAAAAAATAAATAATAGCCCAACATGGAGTTTAATGACAAAAAGTGTTAGTCTAAAACTGAAGTGATATGGCCTGAAAGCATTCTCTGGGTAGTTGTTTTTTTTTTTTTAATGGAATGCAATACCATTGCTCCCAGTCATGAAGCAGTGATATGTGGCTGGGGCTCTGTTGGTATGGAAAGCCTTAGTGAGTGTTTCCTTGAGAGCTTTTATCTGAGGAAAAACTCTGAGCCAGCATGGATAAATAATGTGCTGGTAAGTTTGTCCAGTAATACCTACTCTCCAGCAAAGCAGCTATAGATGATCAGCTGGAAACCAGTGGCCTGGCAAGAGTGTGTTGATGCCCAGAGCAGAGTTGTAGTTATTTCTTCCACTCTGCTACTGTAAGTTGCTAAGAGCAACAATACTAAATGAGAATGAAATGTGACATAGCACAAAAACATTCAACAGGTGTGCACATCCTTCATTCTGATGCTAAAACTGTGTGTATCATGGTGCTGCTCCAGTGAAACGCAGCAAGTGGAGAACCAAATCCAGCTGTTAGGGAGAGAGCCATACTGACACTAATGGTAGCTAGTGCCAAGCTGTGAACTGAAATGGGTACCAGAGCTGAATTTCTTTGCTAAACACTGCTAGTGTTCCTTACAAACAGTCTTCTGCCTTTGGCGGCATGTAGGCATTTTTACACAAAGTTCTGAGAAGTTTCGTGCTAGGATCTCTACCAGCTAAGGGAAAATACGGGGAGAAAAAGACGTTGTGGTATTTTTAGGAATTTTTATTAGCACATGCATTAGCTAGTGACAGCCTGGTTCTCTGGATGGGGGCAGTCTGATAGCAAAGGGCTACTGCTAGCTTTGCCACTGAGCTGGTGACAGTAGGTGGACAAGTCGGGTCCCCTCTCTGTGTTCTTCTTGCTTTTTGAGCCTCTTATCCACTGTGTCATTTGAGAACTGTTCAGAGTTGACTCTTGGGAGCCAGCAGACATTTACCGTGTGTTTGTGTCTGGCATAATGAGAGGCTGTATCTGCTTGGACCTTAAGGCTTATAGCAAGGCTATTAATAAACTCCAAGTTCATCAGACTGCTTTGGACATCAGCTTTGTCACTATCATTTCTGAACTAGCAGTCAGGAGATCCCATTGGCTGATTCTTCCAAATTACTTGCTAATGCAATGCAGTAGTTGAGCCCATTTCCAATTAAATGCAGCTACTTTAGAAGACAATGTTTAAGTTGCTGGCCTAAATTACTCCTTAATGAGGTCATTTTTTCCTAATTGATTAAAAATAGGATTTCAAATTAAAACAGAGAGAATGAGTAACATCACACAAGTGATATTCAAATCTGAAATAATAATAAAAAAATCATCAGAAAGGAAAGAACCATTATATTGAATTGCAGATCAGCTGTAGATATGACATTTGGGATTGTTCTATAGAAAATCTATTATTTTCCACCTTTGAAATTAGGGCAAGAATGTAATAAAACAACCTTAAAGCCCAGATGAAAAAAAAAAAAAAGCCATTACAAGGCAAATACAAAGTTATTACTTATTGTTTGTACTGTGGTAGTACCTAGAGGTGCAGACTAAGACAAATTGTCTCTTTGTTTAGAGACAATTTGAGGGTGGTTGTTTTGGTTTATTGGTGAAAGAAAATGAACCTAAGCAGACTGACTGGGATAGGTAAAACCTAACACAGCTCTACTGATTTCTGTATTACTAGGCAATTTAGGTTTATCAGTCTTAAAGGATATTGACTTTGGTGAAAATCTGTCAGATAGCTGATTCTCTGGCTTTGCTACTGCCACTCTGATTTATTTGTGCTGAGAAACTAGTCCCCGATTGAAGTTCAGTGCACCATTTCTTCAGCAGAGTAGAAATGCAGACTGTTGTTTTCCTGCTTTTCCAAACAGCTCCCTCCTGTCTCTGCCTTCAGTTGACATCTAGAACAGCACCTATGTAGGCTGGTCTTTTTTATATATGGATTAACACTCCATCTCTGCTGTACTTATGATTTGGTTGCAGTCTCAAACTGTGTGTCAAAAATGGGTGTCCTGTCCCCTTAAACTTACTGTCTTCTGTTAGATCTGGCTTCTGAATCTCCTTTTTTGACCTAAATGGTGTATAGCACCACTCTGGGCAACTGTCTGCTATTGTTCTTAGCAGGTCATGTGCTGAACACAAATGCAGCCAGCAATGCTCTAAGAGCTGTAGTATTAAGCATTACTGCAGAAGCACTTCTGTGCATCTTGGGTAAATGTACCCACGTACCTCATCTGCCACATCAGCTGCTGCGTTGTGTCAGACCAGAGTCCCCGTGCACACTGTCAACACCCAGGCAACAAGACGGTAAGAGTAGGGTGGGTGTACAGCAAGATCCTTGCAGCATCTAGTGATCCACATCTTGGATGTTTCCTGAGCTAGCTGTGGCATCTTTCAATCATAGCTCTTGATCTTTTGCCCTGGATGAGTTTGTGCAATTACTCTTTGTACCCCTGTGATTTGGTGGTGGTCTATGGAATGTGCTGGTTTTTTTTGAACATCCTGTGGCAAGTAGTTATTTAGTTTAATTATTCAGTGAGTGTAAAAGTCCTGGTCTGTTTGTTTCAAATCTGCATGCTGAATATTTAGTGGGATAGCCTCTGGCTCTTGCATTCTGAGAGACACTAAGTATTAGCCATTTTATTCCCCTGCTCTGCCAGCTGAGACCTTTTTCCTCATAACACCCTCAGTTGTGTATTTCCTACAGTACCAAAGCCCAGTCTGTCATCTCTCCTGGACAGGAAGCTGCCTGATCTGTCTCTGAATCTTTTCCAGTTATTCCTGAATCCTTGCTGAGATAAGTACCAGAACTGCAGCTGGTAATTAGAGTGCAGGCACATAAGAGAGTTATGCAATGGCACAGTCATGTCTCCTGTTCTGGTCTTTTTCCCTTTCCTCTTGTATATTGACTTCTTAGACCAACACTGATGTCTCTCTCTCTCTCTTAAGGAAGTCTAACTGATTTAGAATATACCACTGAGCCCACAAGGACACTGCTATTGTTTTTCTATATGCTTTACTTTGCATTTATTGACCATGACTTTCATCTATGGTTTTATCTGGCAGTTTCTCACAGATCTCACTGCAACTATTTACAGTTAATTTTTTGTTTGAGTAATTCAGGAACATAAGCAGACTCTGTTACCTTGTTGTGTACCACCTCAATCAGCTGAACTGGTTTGCCCTAAATTAGGTCTGGAGAAACTAGCACTAACTGAGCTCCAGTAATTCTCACTTCTATTCTCTATTACTTCAATCAGTGATTTATGAGAGCACTTTTTGTTTATTACAACCAAATATGGATCAGAAAGAGGGAGTACAATGTCCTTGTTGCTCTTTATGTTGTTCCATAGTCCTTAAACAATAACATTAACATCTTAATGAGATCTTTGGTTATTGTATGTGCCATCACCAATTTAGATATTCTCCTGAATTTAACTCCGGGCACGCAGTCAGCACAGCCTAAATGCACGTGCAGAAAACTGGCAATTGTCCATGCAGAAATTTGCTAAGAATATGACTTGGTGAACGTGGGTATCTGGGAAGGAAGAAAGCACACCCCTCAGGCTGCAATTCTGAAGAGGAACTCCCATGTGCTGAGCATTTTCTGCAGTCTTTGTTATGTATTTACAGTGCTATCTTCCATGTGTTTGCTGCAGAGCTGTTAAGAAAGCTGTTTTATAGCAGGATGATACCCTCTTCATAGCCATTCATGTACAGTATGGATCACACTCTTGTACCAGCAACAGCTTATTGGGTTTTTTTCTCTGCTGCTGCCCAGACTGTTCTTTCATTGACACCTTTTATTTGCAATCCTTCATCCTATTGTAAATACGTATCATTGCTTTCTCTAGCACTTACAGGCTGTTTTGGTAGGTGGACAGCATCCACAGCAGCATCAACAATTTCCCCAGCAAGAATCATTTCTGCTATCTTGCCTCACCTGGCTAATCCCACGATAGACTGAAAAAAAATCTGATCACAGTTTTTGGAATGGATCTTCCTCTGCCTTTTCCAGAGATAAAATTAATTCCACAGAACATTTTGAAAGGCCAAAATTCATGCAGTTTAGAAAAGTGTTTGAATAAGACTGTCTGTCATGATTTAATTTTTCAAGCCTCTCCAAAAAGAAATGATTTATATTTATATAATTCCTCTCATCACAAAGGATTTCATGTGCTTTCCCGAAAGATATTTCCATTCAAGCCACTGCTGAAATGCAATGTCTCCTTAACAGCAGTACTAGTTTACAATATGAGACAGGGGAAAAAAGACACGCTTACCTAAAATACTGACATTTTCATTCAGAATTATTGCTTTTAGGAATAAAAACCCCACAAAAATCGACATGATTTTGGTGCATGAATTTGGGCCAATTATATGACATTTAGCGGGAATGTTAATATTTCTCACCCTGAGAGGTATAAGTACTTTTCAGATGTTTCCTGTGGCAACTTTAATTCATCCTCATACCCTGAGATTTCAGTCACCTGAAATGTACTGTATTTGTTGTAGCTGTTCAGGAAGTTTTACAGTGACTTACAGGGAAGCTTGCTATTTTATAGCATCAAAAGCCTGGGCTGTGGGTAAACAGGAACTTGGTAGTACAGATTGGGCTTTGTTTAATGCTGTAGTGCTGAATATGGTAATTATGTGATCCACTTATGTACCCTTAAAAAAACAGCTGAGTTTCAGCAGTAGGTGAAGTAATCCTATCTGTAAGTCTTTTATTTTAAGTGTGGGTTGGGAATATAATTATTACTAATTGTTAGAATTCCTCATTGTATTTATGGCTCTCTATGTACACTTATGTTCAAAGTAAGCTTAATGCATACACAACTGTTGCTGACAGTGGGTATCCTTGTCATGAGATCATTTATGACAGTGACTCTGAGGGTGCTGACATGCATAATGTCTTGATTTCTGTTTTAACAACCTGGTGGGATGGTGAATGAGGGCAGAATCTGGCCTAATGAATCACGCCTATTTGCTTTTATTTAGCTCTGGCTATCCCTCCAAATCTTTTCCTACCTTCTTGATAATTGGATTGAAGTGATCTTTAATTAAATTTTCTGGGGCTTTGGTAATATCAGCCCCTAAGTATTTGCACTGTATTTTTGGGTGCTCACTTAAGATTCCAAGAGTTGAGCAGGGCTGAAGGGCAAACTCCAGAAAGCTGCATTACTGCAGTCTCAGAGTCATTAATTCTGTGCAATGATAACTTTGTACTCAGAGAGCAATATTCATTATAAGCAGGAGGGGAAGCATGTGAGTTCTTAATTAACAGTAGGATATCATCAGCATAAAGTAATAGTTTAATGTTCTACAAAATCAGTGTTACAGCCTTTTAGACTGTTGGTTTTTCCATTTTAGACAATGCCAACATAATACTGTAATTGTCTAGATGCCATTACCTGGCTGTCATTACTCTTCAGGCACCTCCCACAACACTCTGCTTCCTATGAGAGACCCACAGCTTCTGTTTAACAACCCAGGTAAACGCTCCAGTTTCCAAGAGCCCCTGGTTTCCATTGTGCACATGGACAGCAGCTTTAACACAAATTCAACCCAACCTGCTGCCTGGCCTCTGTATTGGCACACAGTGAGGGCAGATTTCCACACCAGTGGACAACTCTGCAAAAGGAACATGTATATTTTATTTTATTTGTAGGACCACAGAAACATTAGCAGAAAGCTATTGAGACTTGCACCCAGGCCCAACCTTGTTTCCAGGGACCTGGGCACACAGTGGCTGGAGAAGAGCCACCTCCTCTCCACTGCCTGGGTGAGAAGCTGAATTTCTGTCACCTTGACAGCACCACCTTGAAAATAGCTGAAAGAGTCACTTTCGGGCATGAGTGACTGCTCATAAACTCCAAAACTGCTCTGGTAGGAGAGACTGGGCAGGACCTGCCCTGATACCCACTGCTGCTCTTAAAGGCAATGGCTTAGAGACTTCAAGGGCCTCTAGGAAGCTGCTGCTCCCCTGACAGTGCTGGATACCTGCTCTGCCATAATTTTCCTGTGCTTTATCATCACATACCCCTATTCATCCCCTCTTGGATCCTGTCGCTTTTGTGATCATTTTCCACAGACCAGAACTGAGGCCAATAGAAATATTCATGTGGCTGAAACAGCACGAAGAGAGGTTGAAGAGAGACAAGAGTTTACTATTTTACTAACTTTTATGATTAAAAAAAATAGTGTAATTAATAGATGCATAGTCTGAACCTGTATCACTTCATAGGGGAGACCTACCACTCTGTTCCTGTATATCCAGGGCTATCCATCAGTCAGGCTTGATGGGAATACTCTGTGGAAGCAGACTACATAACCACTATGTCCTCAGTCTCACAGATAAGGGATAGGACTCCTAGGCTCATTTTCAATGAGGCTTAGAAGAATAGAAAGGCGTTTCAAGGTTAAAATATTTGTTGTGTATGCTGGGGAGAAAAGGAAGAAATTAATTCCCAGAAGACTAATTTTGTGTGAAGGGAATTGCTAATTTTGGAAATGCCACACCTCTGCTCTGTGGTTGTAACTCATACTCACATGTTCTTCAGGTGAGCTCCGCACTGTACTTTGGCAGAGAACTGACATTGAATCCATATGTTCCCCTTCACTCTAGTGGAGGTAGTGCCTTCAGATGCAGCCCCTCTTCTCTGCTAAAATTCCTGTGAACGTAAGTTATCAGTATTAAACTGCATCTGTTTGCTGTTGTGTTTTGGGAAGATCTAGAGTAGTTGGAGGAAATGTGTCTCGGACAAGGCTTTGTGTGCCTTTTCTGCTTCAGTGCCTCATCATGGTAAACTGAGACTTTTTTTATTTTCTTTGCAGATTGAGAGGTCTCCTAAGGAATCCACTCAAATGCATTTGGCCAACGTGTAGCATTTAGTTGTTACCTGAAGCACACTGAAGTTATGACTCGCTCTATAAATGTATTCTCTTTGACACAGGCCAGACCCTAAAGAAAGTAGAGTGGGTGTGCTCTCCATGTCATTTAGTAGACTAGACCATAGAGCTTCTGTTCCTCTTTTAAATCAAATTAGTCTATTATCAATCCATTGTAGTTCATACATACATTTGTGAATGCTTTGCTTCAGCTAACTTTTTTTTCTGTTATTTTCCAGAAATAAAACACTTAAGCACACTGGAATAATGCAGTATTGCTTTCAGTCCTTCATGAGGTCTACCTCATGAGAAGATATACTATTATTATTAGAAAGCGTATTTATACTTAACTCTGCCCAAACAGTAAATCATTTTCTGTTTAGTGGTGTGTCCCAGCTCACTGGCTGTGTCCTGCAAGAAAAAGGTAAGAGCTAATTTATGCAGAAAAGGCATAATTAAAAAAACTCACTGAAATGGGTAAATTATTATTACATTTTTCCAGCAGAGGCTAAGTCTGGGATGAACTCATGTCTCATACAGAGCTCACACTGCAGGGTAGTTAGCTTGGTCCAAGACTTCACTGGACCTCTCTTGTCAGCTTGGTTTTGTTTTGGTTTGGTTTTCTTTTAGGAAAAAAAATATAAAAATTAGAATTTTTATGATGTACTGATTGCAGTGCTACTTCTCAATTTCTTCCACCACCTTTACTAAATCTCCTTCTGTTTGTTTGGGTTTTTTCTTATTTTGAATGTCTTATCTGCCTAACCTAGCATAACTGGTCAGAACGTTGTTTGAGTTAACTTAATTAAGCCTGAGTTTATGACAATCAATGGACTTGGCATTTAAACTGTGCCTTCTAAAGTTGTGTTCTGACACAGAAAACAGTGACAATACTGCTGAAATGCGGCTTGATACATATATTTTTTTTAACGTTTCTATTTAAGCCTGTCTTACATCAGTCCAAATTGCAGACTGGATTCATCTGTGTTTTTTCATATGCTGGACACATAATAAACAAACCTGTTTTTTTTAAGAATTCAGATGTTGGCAGAGATGGGAGTTGGATTTACATCTGTAAAAGGAAACCGGTTTTAAAAAAACGTAAAATCACCTTGTGTGATTCTTGCTATTTGTGTGCACCCAAACATGCTACATTTACTCAAACAATTGCAATATCCAAATGCAAATTTAATGAATTGTACTAGGTCTCTGTATGAAAAGAATGTATTGTTATACTCTACATAAAATAGAGTTTTCTCTCTGCCTGTTCATGAAATATCAATTTATACTAGCAGAATACATTCTGACATTCAAATATGTACATACACAGCTTTACAGGACTTTCAGATACCTGTATCAATTGAATAAATGTGTCCCCTTGCTGACATGACTTGCTGTGGTCTCCAGTGCAGGACAGATGATCCTGGTAAAAAAATGTTGCTGAAGAAAAACAGTTGGCACAGCACAAACTGCATTTCTGGTCCCAAGCTGGGACTCTGATACCTTTTACAAGCAGAGCTCAGGCTCAACCACTTGAGAGGAGACAGACTACTTATACCATCCTCACTACTTTGTCAGTCTCAAGGAGGAACAGTCCTCCTTCCAAAAATTAATTGGGAAGCAAAGAGTCCAACTTTGCAACCCCCCTCCTACAAGCAGACCTGGATGACAGCAGCATGCCTACAGTCATCAAAACAAGGCCTTTACAACACGCTTCCTCACACATGTGCCAGGCCAGTGCCACACCCTTTCCACTTAAAAATGATGAACACATCCAGTGGTAGTAACTAGAAAAGTTATTCTGCAGAGGACTATGTCCATGGCTCACAGCTACCTAGCTACTGTAAATCAGTATCATAACATTTTCATGTTTAAAAGACACCAGTAAACAAATTAATCAAGATATATTCTTAGGAAAACAGTAAGAAAATTTGCACAGTCTCAACAGAGATCTGATCTTGCCCAGTGCAGCACTGCATCTGAAACAAGGGGGAGATATTTTCTTTTTGAAAAGTCTCAATTTTTTAATGAAGCATATCTGAGTATTCTTACAACATCCATGATTAATGTGCACTGTTGGATGATAGTGGGGCTCTAGACTAGAAACCAGGGCAACTGGGCTCTTACCTGGGTTCTTCCAACACGGTCTGGAGACACGACCAGCATCTTCCAGAGCAACTAATTCTGATTAGCCAGCTTGCAGATAGTCTATAATTCTGAGTTCTGAAAGAAACACAGAACAGCTCTGTGCAGGTAAAACACCAAACCACAGGCACCCCAAAACACCCGTCAAATTCAGCACACTTTCTCTTTACCAGCTTATATCCTTGTTTCCTAAATTGTAACAACCATCCCTTGTAAAGCACTCTGAGCCTGAAAAGCAGAAATAGCCATTAAAGAGACCATTATAACCATTTTCATTTTGATTGTCATTTTCTGTTTCTGCTGCTCTGGTATTTGATTACATTTGAGACATGGGAATAGAGAAAAGCACATCCTCATAGCTGCTCATTGTTTACAAGGTTATTCTCACACGTTCTTGCTCACTCCCACATACAGCCACGCTCCCATTACTGTTAACATTCCTAAGGCAAGGAGATGTGATGCTTTATGGACCATCTGTCAGGCAGTGCTGGGGCACTGTACATTGATGCCATGTTTGTAGCTGTCTCTTATTTGAAACAAAGTTCAGTTCAAAGCAATTCTAAGTAGAGAAAAGGGATAAAAAAGATGTTAATGTGTTTAGATTACATTAAAGTTTTAAGATTAACTAAAAGAAAGGGAGAAAAAAGTCTGCTAATGCATAGGGCTCTGTGGAGAGACATTATTATATTACTTCTAATGCACATAAAGCATCTTCTATTAAAAAGGGATGGCAGCTTTACATCCTATTAAATATATCAAAGCTGTACTTCAATTACAAATCCTTTCACATGCATGTTTTAACAAATATGTCTTTGATAATAGAGTGCAGCAATAGCTTTTTAAATGCTAAACAAGATTCCTACAATACAGCACAAACATAGAGAAGGAAAAGTACCAGAAGAAGGTAAGTCTGTTTGGCAGGGGAGTGAGCGATTTATTTCAATATTTTCATTCCCTTTGCAGCTCACAAGACAGAGTTTACAAACCATTCCAGTGTGCACAGGAGGACACTGATAAAATAACACAACCTGCAAACAATATACCAAAGCAGTCTGGCAAGATGCTATTGTTTTTCCACATCGTTATCTTTGAAAACAAGCTGTGTGCTACTAATGCTAGGAACAACAAAAATAAAAGCAAGCGGTGCTTAGCTGAGACCTGCTTTGGAAAACATAAAATCTCAGCCAGACCTGAAAAAAGCATCTTCCGCAAAGAAAGGAGAATCTTCCTTCCCAGAGAAGGCAGAGAGGTGAGGATGCACATGGTCCTGGCCCTGTGGACTTACCCAAC
The DNA here is from genome assembly GCF_000747805.2 of Chaetura pelagica. Taxonomy (NCBI): domain Eukaryota; kingdom Metazoa; phylum Chordata; class Aves; order Apodiformes; family Apodidae; genus Chaetura; species Chaetura pelagica. The sequence continues at coordinate 12,131,575 of NW_009952533.1, read as the reverse complement.
AAACATTACTTTCACAAGGCACCCAAGTCCTGATGCTGTCCTAGAAAGCCCCACATGTGAAAAAGAACTGCTCTGAGATGGGCAGTCTGGCACTGTCTGACCCAGGGGGAACAACAGCTTTAGGAGACTCAAAGAAAACTAAACAGGGGACCTAATGTGATCCCAACTTCAAGTTGTCAGCCTCCTTCTGCCTCTGCAAGCAGTTGCTGGGGCTCGACAGTGCACTGCAGGTTCTCCTGGACACTCTCCTCTGTAAAGAGCCAGCCTCTTACATTGTGTTCCTATATCTGGCCCCTTGGTTAATGCAAGGTTGGCATTTCAGATTTCAGCCTTCAAGACACTGGAGTTCAGATCCCTGTTTCTAATT